>NW_023425573.1:62059128-62659128 GCF_014108245.1 Pipistrellus kuhlii
AAGTATGGGCTGTTTATTTCTTCTCTTAGTTGAAAATATCTTTAAGTAGCCCAGCCAGTGTGGCTCAGTGGTTGGGTGCCCACCTATGAACCAGAAGGTCATAGTTCTATTCAAGTCAGGGCACATGCCTAGGCTCCAGGCTCCAGGCTGCAGCATGCAGGAGGCAGCCTATCAATGATTCTCTCCTATCTTTGTTGTTTCTATATCTCTCTCCTTCTCTGAAATCAATAAAATATATTTAAAATACCTCTAAATAAAAATATAATTAAAAAAGTATAATATGCTAATTAGACCCAACAGCCAAATGACATTCCAGACATCCTTCCAGATGTCCTTCAGGATGAAGCCAGGGCTGTGAGGGTAGAGCCCCTTGCACGAATTTTGTGCATCAGGCCTCTAAGTTGCATTATAAGTTCAGGGACATGACTGTAGTTTTAAATATCTATTTTAGGGGTAAGTGGTCAATAGCATTTTTATATTTCTATTGCCTTATTCAGCAATGTAGAAATTTCCAAATACATTTTTCGGGGGAACACCAACTACTTCCGAATCAGAAAAAGCTCCCTATTCAACACCCCATGCCCTCCACCCTGTGGAACTATAATAATATGCATCAGTTTTGATATTATCGACTATTATAACAAATAAGGCCCGTAATTCAGGGGATTTACAGGTATGGTTTAGAAATGAAACCCTTCCTTGGACTTATACTTCCCAGCAACAATTTTACCAAATGGATTGAAACAAAGAGTTTGTGGACAGTTGATTGAACTGCCCCAAGATAGAACACACATTTTCTCTCCTTTGTTATTTTAATTGAGATGGTTCTGTTTTGTCAGGACATGTAATATCTTTATCTTCCTCTTTTCCATTGCCCCCATCATTTTTCTGGGGGGGTCACAAATTATAATATTATATATTGTTAATGTGTAACAAGTTTATTAATCAGTAGAGCTGGGGGAAAAATTAGTTTCTCAGTTGAAATATCCACATTTTAGCTGCTTGATACACAAGACTGGTTGTTACAAAAGATGACTATAGACATAGACCATTCCCATCATTGCTGCTAGAGCAAATTGGATAAATAGCAGCCATGATCTATGAACTGAATAATTTTTGTTTCATCAATATGTAATAACATATTGATGAAACAAACTTAATTTCTTATTTTCTTTTGTTCTTCATAAAGGAGCATAATAAAATCCAATTGATGTTTACTTTTAATTAATGTTTGGTTGTATATTTAATACGTATTGCTTTCTCTAAAAGTTTTTAGTAAATTTCTGCCATCTGTAAGTTAAAAAAAAAAAATTCTGTCCATCAGGATAACTTTGAAAAAAAGGGTCCAAAGCTATCAGTAAGGTAAGAAATGTTACCTTTATTGACCTTTTTCTTCTTATATACATGAAAGGTGGTTGCCATTTCATCAACTTATAGACATTTTGCACTTGAGCATTATCATAATCCTTACCATTTGCTTTAAGAAATAAGAAAAAAGTAAGTGATATAAATTCTTAGGTTTTTTGACTTGACAAATCTAGTTTTAATTTGGCAAAGTCTTTCAGTAACAGGAACATAAATTCAGTATTTCTTCCTAAACACTAGTCTTTATCAACAATATCCAACAGCCTCATCCTTACTCCCTAACCCTGTGAATGAATCATTAAGATTTTGTTTTCTGTTACTGCATTGTGCAAAAATGACAGGGTGGGTTTTACCAAATTTGGAACAGCTGGAACTGAAGTACAACAAGAGGCCTGCATGAATGCTAATTTTGGAGAGGTATGCAATATGAATTTGGATGCTTTGAACAGAACAAATGGATAGTTTCAAATTTGAAATTCAAATAAAAAGTCACAGTACAGATGGTTGAAATTACAAAAGTGAGATTGGCAATTGGACTGCCTCTCACCTGTGTAGCTTTCTATAGTGTGAGCTAGAGGGACTAATACTAGAAATGATGTTCAGAGATTTTCCAAACAACATTTAAAAAATCATATATATATATATATATATATATATATATATATATACACACACACACAAATATATGTATATATGTATATGTATGCATATAGATTGATAGATAGATAGATTTCAGAGAGGAAGGGAAAGGGGGAGAGAGAGAGAGAAACATCAATGATGAGAGAATCATTGATCAACTATCTCCTGAACACCCCACACTGGGGTTGGAGCCTATAATCCAGGCATGTGCCTTGACAGGGAATTGAACCCTGACCTCCTTGTTCATAGAGTTCAACTACTGAGCCACTTTGGCTGGGCTTCCAAGAAACTCTTATGCTATAGTTAGCAAAATTTCTTCCTCTGTTCATAAAATAGAGAATTAAACAGGAAATTTACTATTTACTTGGATGAAGACATTTCTCAAGTACTCCATAAACCTCAGGCAGTCAGAATGGATGTTAGCAGGCAAGGTTCACAAAGCCTGGGAAAGAGCATATTGAATGACTGCATCCTTGGAGGTGATGGCAAAAACATCTGTGGGTTAATGTTTCAGCCATTTCCAAACACATTTGCTATTTATTTCATTGGCAAAACTTGGGATGTCCACATGACCCTTGGTTTCATATCCTTTACACAAAGAATTAAACCATAGCTTGTGGAATTTGCCTTATTTTTCCTCTTTCAGTCAGCTGATAAATTTTAACATACAGATGGGGACAAGTTATGTTATGAAAAAGAAATAAATAGAATTAACATTATTCTGCTTATGTCTGCCTGAAATGTGAGAAGAGTATTGTGTCTAGGGACTTTCTTTTATATCACTTTATTTTTATATCAGTCAAATGACAAAGTTATTTAGAGACAGTGTGTCATAAGTCTCACTGGAAGAGCAAGGCTGATAAAATGCAAATGCTTACATTTTAAAACCGAATAGTAAGACTGAGTAATCTTACTTCCCTTCAGTCTCCTCTAATTTGTAAGCTCTCTGACAGGTTCAGCGTTCTTAAGTCTTACATATGTTGAGCTGTTGGAGGTGAAAACAAATACTGTAGTAAAAAGCCATTTGCATAGATACTCTATACTTTTCCATGAGAGAAATTATAATTAGAGAAATTAATTTTCTTTCAGAATAGTAAAAGGAAGATTTTTAAAATTGGAAGTAACCCTGGCGATCATCCAATATGTACCCACCATTTCAGAACAGAAAACCAAAATTTAGAGAACTTGAGTAAATTGCACAATGATACATTAGTCAAATTACAAGTGTGTATTGCTGGGACTGGATTCCAAAACTTTATCTGCCAGATGCCTTCCATTAGACTTCGTTTCTTCTATTTCAGAAGCCTTCTACAATTACTTCCTTTAAGGATCTATCACTTTCCTAGGCTTTACCTACCTTCTCAATGACTAGAAGATAAATGAGATTGCTTATGCTGACCTAAGGGGACTAATAAAAGTTGATATTCATGGAATACCTATTTCTAGCCATAGCCATCCACTCCATAGACTCCACACAGAAAAACTCTGACCTTCCTTTCTTCTTTCCTTTTCTCCCTGTTTCTCTCCACTCTCTCTTTTCATTCCTTTTACATTTTATCTCTTTTCCATTTCTTTTACCTTTTCTTATTAGGTTCTAAAATATGAAGTCAAGACATATTCTATGTTCCTATGAAATTAAGAGTTGCTTAGAAGTTTTACTGGAAAAACAACTATGGATCAAATAGTAGAAATACTGTAATATTTTATGGGTTTAATTAATTTTTATTATTTTTTTTCATCTTTATTGAGTATAATTGATATATAAAATTATAAGCTATTTAAAGTGTACATCACAGTGATTTGATATACATATAGATGGTGAGAGGATTCCCCCGTATAGGTAATTAATATATTCATTACCTCACATATTTGTGTGTATTTTTTTTATAAATTCCTTATATAAGTGAAAGACAGTATTTGTCTCTCCCTATCTGTCTCACTTAGCACAATGCCCTGTTGTCCCATCCTTGCTGTCCCAAATAGTAAAATTTCCTTATTTCTCATGTCTAAATAATATTTTATTGAGTATTTATATCACATCTTCTTATCCATTTATTCATTGAGGCATGCTTAGATTTTTTTCTATATTTTAAACATCAGGCATAGAAATTACTGTCCTGTCATTTTTTACCTTTCTTGAACAGTGATATCTTCTTTCTACATATTAGTTTTATTATACATAAGTGAATATGAGGACTTTGGCCTAATTACATTGTTATTAATTAATACACCCTGGAATCTATAAATTTGATATTTTATTTTTACTTCTATAATTTATTGTTCTTTAAAAATACCTGAAAATATTATTTTTGCATATGTGGCCACATTACCTAGAAAAATATTAAGAAGTATAGACTCTAAAGAGATATTAGCAAAGAAGAAAAGGGGAAGTATGTGCTTTCCCCCACTTTTTTTCCTCCAGAGACATAAGAAATGGAAGCACGATATTAAAGAAAGGATTTTCATTCATACATTGAAGTAAACATTTTAAAATTTGACACAGCCGTTTCTATGGCCCATGGCCCACTATCTGGGTGGTCACTAAAATCCTTAGGACACAACTAGGCACCTGTTCCTCTTCTTCAGTTCTGATCAGTGGAAGCAAAGAATAATTCCATATTCTCAGAAATGCTGGAGCCAAAGTGGGAAACCTTTAAATTTACATTTACTGTGCCAGAGCTTAAGTGCAATTAAGTCCAAAACAATATAACATATTTTATTGGAAGATAGTTTAGTGCAGAGAAAAACTGAATTCTGAGATCTCAGTTCACATCCCAATTCTTCCATATCCTTCCAGTAGGTATTTAGATAAACTCATGTACCTCTCTGAGTGTCAGGTCATCCGATGAAAATAACACCTGTCTCACAAGATAAGTTTGGTATTAAATAAAAGAGTATAAAAGTAAAATTCTTAGCATAGCACTTACAAGGTATTCAACAATGCAGTTCTTCCATCATTCCCTTCCCTCATCTTTTTACACTTTCACCTGGATGGTACATCCTTGATATGTCCTAATGAGTCCTTCCTTACATCCCATAGAATAAGTAGATCTGATTATAATTAGTTACAAAGTAGGGTGGTGATGGAAGAGAGACATAGCTATAAGGCAGAAGGGGAAAATAATAAAAAGTCAGACTCAGAAGGTGGTGGGCACAGGGGAAAAAAGGCCGCTTTTGCTAGAGCTTTCTTCAGTCTGGTGGAAAGGTAGTATTAAGTAAAACGGAAATCTCTGCATTATTTTAATGATCCACATTTTCATTAAATGAAAATTTTATTAGCAAAAGAAGGTGACCTATTAATATTACAAATATAGAGAAATAAAGAAACTCCATGTTTTGATAGGTGCTAAATTAATAATACAACACCACATTCCCACACTTTTATAAGTGTTTTCCCTTATGCTTTTAATATAAAACAAATAAGGCTGGGCTAAAGGAGGAACACATCCTTATCTTAAAAATATTTGAACAGTGTTGTAGAGTGCACATTGCAGACTCTTTCGGGGCTTGCTCTGAGCTTTGTTTTAGATCTCCAAGGAATTAAATGAGACATCAATTTAAATATTGGTGTATGTGACAAATATGAACATGTCTTATCAAAACAAAAATATCTTATAATAAACAAGATATATATTTCTAATCCTAGAATATTAAAATTGGTTTCTATTGTTCCACAAAACTTGGGTATTTAATTATTAGCTTTAATCTCAAAAGCCTGTTTTAACTTCATTAAAATGCAATTTGATTCTCCAGCACAAACTACCTTCTAACTTCTCTAATCATTTACAATAATTATATATTCATCGTTTATAGATATGGCCACACACATGTTTCTCATATTTGATTGCTTACCTCAAACATTTGGTGGTGGTGTGGTTGCTGTTTAAACAAAGCATTGAAGTTCTATAACTTATAGTCTCTCTTTTTTTTTTTTTTAAACATATTTTATTGATTTTGTGCAGAGAGGAAGGGAAAGAGATACAGAGTTAGAAACATCGATGAGAGAGAGTCATTGATCAGCTGCCTCTTGCACACCCCTACTGGGGATATGCCCGCAACCAAGGTACATGCCCTTGACCGGAATTGAACCCGGGACCCTTCAGTCCCCAAGCCGACGCTCTATCCATTGAGCCAAACCGGTTTCGGCATCTATAACTTATAGTCTCTTGCTTATTATTGGCATTTAGGTTCTTTTCTGGTTGACGACTGTTTTCATTTGGAAATTTGAAAGCTGCCTTTAAGCTAAGGTTATATGCTTATATTAAATCAGATCAACTATTTAAGCACTTTAAGGAGAATAAATATTGTATTGGACTTATTCATAGTCTTATTTTTTCTCGCTTGTAAATTCACTGCTTGTTATAAAATCCTGAAGGTTCCACCATGACAGCATTTGCTGAACTTTCATTATACTGAGAAAGGTTATAGTGTAGTGGGGAGAAATTGGAATCTGACGTCAGTCAGATAGGTTTAGGTTTGATTGAGAGCTTATTGATGCTTCTGGATATTTTTTTAGATGCTTCTCTATGACTCAGTTTCATCATCCATTAAACGGGGTGAATTGGTGCCCAGACATACTGTGAACATGATGATCTGATGATATAGTAGACCATGGAATACAAATAATTGATACATAGTATATAAATGGGCATCCAACACTAATGTATTGATGTGAGGGTGAATGAGACATCCACAACAGTGGAACTAGTGTGTAAACAATTCACATTAGCCAAGAAGGGGTTCGGTAAGTTTCCGTGGAGAAATCAGGGAGAGATATGAGGCAGAGTATGCTTACAAACTCAAGAGAATTTATATTATGGTACTTGATTGATAATCTCATCTCCAGGTGAGGTTTTGTTTATAAGCAACATATTATCATTTTGCATATTTTGTTAGTATCATTTTAAAAGTTTTATTTTGTGCTTTAGTTTATTTTACTTTGCAGTTTGGGGATGAATATGATTGGATAGCTATCAACATGGGTATTTTGTATGTAGGTTTGTAGATTTTTAAGTTACAGTTAAGGTACAATATGAAATCATAATGTAGGTTAATATTAGGAGTCTATCATTTTGTTTTCCCATTAAAATAATTTTGTATGTTTATAACATTTGAGAAATAATGTTAAGATGCCTCGAATTGGCCCTTTCTTCTTAAATGTTTGAGTATCTACATGTCGGTAGTGAAAACTCTCTCAGTGGCTGTTGGAAAGAGAATGGGGTAAGACCTAGTCAGACAATGGAGAAGTCCTGATTGATTGGCCAGCTCTAATACCTTGGGAATGGTCTCATCATTTGCCAAAATATAAGCACCATGTTGGGTAAGTTAAGCTAATTAATCCTGTTTGGTACATGTTGAGTGCGAGGCCCTAGCAGGTATTTGTGAAGAGTAGGTAGTTGTGATTGTTGCAGTAGATGAACTTGAACCAAAGGAGAACTTGATAAAAACTGCATTGAAGGGTATGAATGAGAAAAAGGGAAGGAAAAAACCCACATAAATTACCAGACATTTCTAATTCATAATTTTATCCACTTTATAAAGTTTTAAATAATACAATTTTATTTTTTAGAGTACAAAATAAAACCTGCTTACCTAGAAGACAGCAGGGAAAACCGTGTGATATGGGAAGTGATCTTTGAAATGGTAAGGAAATAATGAGTAAAAGAAAAACAGAGAAGGTACCAAGGACATGTATACCTGGGTCAGCCTTTATTTACTACTACCATGGAGATTTATTTTCGGTAGAATGTAAAGAATATTTTTCATATTAGGTGGATGTGGAAATCAAATATAATATGTATTAAAATGCTCTAAAAAACATAATTATTCTAGAAATGTTTGCTATAATTTTCTCTAGGCTAGCTTCTTAAATTGATATATTGCCATGGAAAAATTTTTCTTAGTGTTTCACTATTTTTATTTGTATTCCTGTTTTTACCATCTAACTATTATTTTTTAACATTTCCTATTTATGAATGTCAGGAATACCCTACACTTCCTGGGTTGTTTTTTTTTTATATAGATGACACATTGTGAATTACACAGCATGATGAAACCATTCACTTCGTTAACTAGAAAAGTGGCTCAGGTTTGAAATATAACTTTCAAATGGTAAGAGGAGGAACAGTAAAATTAAATTGCTCCTTCTTATCATCTTAAAAGATCAAACTTAGAATTTTTAGAAAGCTTAAGGAATTAAATAATTTATTAACTTTGAATTTTTATAGCCAATATAGATAATCCCATCAATATGACAGAATTATGTAAGAATTTGGCATATATTGAATATAAAATCTAAAAGTATAGCGAATACAGCCTTATTGGAGAAATAACTAACTTTTGGAACAGTGGCAAAAAACCGATTACAAGAGGTACCTTATTTTCAAATATCATCTAAATTTATTTTTAAGTTTTACAGTTTCTTATTCCCATACTAAAATATATATGGAGGTTTGTAATTAACATTCTCAGCAGGTATCAGTATACAGAATAAACTGAGCAATGGGCTAAAACAAGGGACTAAGGCATTATTAAAAGGTCAGAGTGCTGTTTCAATATATGTATGATATATGAGTAAAACTGTTTATTTGTTTTTATGAAAACAAATATATAAATAAGAAACAGCTTACTTGGCATTCAGCTATAAATTCTAATTTTGTGAAGCATTATATTCTTATACTAATATGAAATGGATGGTTAAGCACTACACATTGCAAGTGAGAAGAATGTAGGAGGAAAAAAAAAAAAAGGAATATCACTGAAAACATCTGCCAATTTCTGTTTTTCACCATTGTGGTTTAGAAGGAATATCCAATCTGAAAATATACTTTCAAAATCTTCCACTGCTAGTTCCCCACCCCTATACAAGTTATAATCTACATTGGCAAACTATTTGAGGAAAATATTTTGCACTTCTTTTCTTAAGTTATTAATATTTTTCATGGGTTAAGAGGAGACCAAAAGATAATTGTATTTCCTGTGATCTTTATTTAAATATGAATACAGTGACTTTTCTTGTGGCCCTAGAATACTGAGGTGATGGCACAGTCACTTCAGTCAACTCCCAGAATATTTTCCAGAGGAAGAGAATGTGGGTGAGGTTACTATTCCCATCAGACCCCAGGAATAGTGTAACATATTTCAAAGAACTAAGTTGACAAATAAAAACAATGAAAAACAACATAACATAGTAAACATTAGGAATATTTAAAGGGAAAATGATTGAGGAAAAAAATTCATTTCATATAGATTTTATTTGTTTTCATTTAGTCTCTTAAAGTAAGCTCAAGGATATGGGAGGTTTTGAAAAGCAAAAATGAAAGACATAAATTGAAGCCAGTGGATTAAATTAGCATTAAGGAGGGGAAAAGGGAGCATTATCTTGAATGACTGCTCTGCTAGAAATTATTCTGGAAGCTGTTTCTGATATTCCCTCTTCCTCTAGCTGCTCTTATTCTGCCTAGTTGCTGCTTGTCCACCTCTGGTCACCACCTTTTGGCTGTTTCTCCTATTCCTACTGTTTCATGGAAGAAGAAAAAGAAATGTTTATAATTTACCCTTGAGTTTGTCTATGGCTGTATCTGCTTCTCTATTTGCATTTGGGTCTATATCTATGTTGGGTCCATCTTTGTATATCTGAATTGATGTCAGTGTGAATTCATTCATTCAACTAGCATTTGTTAAATCACTTAGATCAAGCAGGGTACTTATCATTGAAGATGCAATTATGAAATTACGGATCTCTTACTTTTTGAGACAGCCTGGAGGAACCTGGAGAATATTATACTAAGTGACATAAGGCAGTCAAGAAAGACAAGTATCACATGACCTCATTCATATGTGGAATCTAAAAAACAAAATAAACTGATGAACAAAATAGATCCAGATATATAGAAGCATGGAAGAGAATGTCAAATCTCAGGTAGAAGGCAAGTGTGGGTGTGGGTGGGAAGAAATTAACCAAATAACTTGTATGTGTATGTGCATAACCCATATAGACACAGACAATAGGGTGATGAAGGCCTGGGGGGCGCGAGTGGAGATCAGTGGAAAAAGAAAGGGGACTCCCGTGGTTCTCAACCTTTCTAATGCCACGACCCTATAATACAGTTCCTCATGTTGTGATAACCTCCAACCATAAAATTATTTTCGTTGCTGCCAAAACCGGTTTGGCTCAATGGATAGAGCGTTGGCTTGGGGACTGAAGGGTCCCGGGTTTGATTCCTGTCAAGGGCATGTACCTTGGTTGCGGCATATCCTCAGTGGGGGGTGTGGAAGGCAGCTGATCGAAGACTCTCTCATCAATGTTTCTAACTATCTCTCTCCCTTCCTCTCTGTAAGAAAATCAATAAAATATATTTTAAAAAAATTATTTTCGTTGCTACTTAATAACTGTAATTTTACTACTGTTATGAATCATAACGTAAATATCTGTGTTTTCCAATGGTCTTAGGTGACCATGCTAGTGGTTCTCAACCTGTGGGTTGAGACATTAGAAAGGTTGAGAACCACTGCTTTAAACAATAAAGATACATTAAAAAGTGGTTTGTAACCTTAAGGTATTTATAGGATAGAAGGCATAAATAGATATATAAATAAATATATGCTATAAATTATGGAAATTTGTAAGATGAAAATCCATAGAAATCACGCATTGAATTAAAAAAAAAAGGTGAATTCTATGTGAGAATTAGGTAAAAAAAAATAAGGAAAGCTACTCAAAAAATCTGAGTAACAACTTGCCAATCAAAATATGATGCAAGCTTTTTTCCCCCCCTGACTATCCTACATATAAGATACTGTGACATGACAAGGATATAGCTAAAATTAAAGGTAGGGCTTAAATTGGGTTACGTTCCTTGCTCATTTCTAACTATATTTCAAAGTGATAGCTTGCCCCCAAATTCAATCAGTGTTTTATTTCATTATATTTATTCCTGAGGGTCAGATATTGTGATAGGAAATAAAAAGACTAAAAACAATATCAATTTTTATCAAGGGTTTTAAGTATCATATGGAAGTTCTGTGTACAAATAATAACTTAGTTTTAGTTTCTTGGGTAATAATACAAATAACACAAAATGAGAAATGGTTTATTTTCCTCTGGGGCAAGGAAAAAGATTAGAATAACTTTCAAGGTAGACTTTCCAGGAACAGATGAAAAGTCTTTTCCTACGAAAGGGCACAGAGAGGACCAAATCTAGGTAAGTCTGAAGATGTAGGTTAGGTCTGGCTAGTGTGTGAAGGCCTTGCATAATGTCAAAGAACTTGAACTTCATCTGATTAAAAAAAAAAAAAAAGATTTGTTTACAAGATTGTTTCGTCAGACTTTATTTTTAAAATCTGAAAGTGATTTGCATTTTCTAAAATGTGGAGGGAAAAGAATGGAGGAAATAAATCTAGTTAGGATTCTACAAAAGTAGTTAGGGAAACCTGCAATATTCCAATTACATAATAACGAAAGCCTAGATAATATTGCGGACAAGATGGAAATATTAACTGGAAGAGAAGAAATAATGAAGGTTGGCTTTCATATTAATAGTTCTAACCAGTGATCAGGCAATATCTATTGCAGGAAGAAGCAGTTTATGGTAGAAAAATAACTCTAGTTTCTGGGCTCTTACATGATAGACCATGTGGTAAGTGGTTTATATATAAATAAATAATCTACAAATATAGAGAATAATTTTCCTCTTTCCCATACAAACAGCAGGGATTTAAAACCAAGCGACTGCTTACATATTATATTTAAGGAAATTATAAAACTAGAGGCCTGGTGCTCAAAATTCATAGATAGGGTCCCTAGGCCTGGCTGGCGACCAGGGCCAATTGGGTCCTTTTGGTTGCCAGCCAGGGTCCTCCTTTATTCTACACTGACCTCCACGATGATTGGTTAAACTCCCTATTGGTCAAACTCCAGAGGGGGCAATCAGCATATTAGGCTTTTATTTTATAGAATTGTAAACTTGAACAAAATGCCAGATTTAGCAATATCTATCTAGTTAGATTCTAACTAGAACATTGAAATGGAGAGCAATATCTGACTTTTCATCAGGAACTTCAAGATGTACCTATGTCAGCAAAATAGGTGCTATTTTGAATAAAGTCAAATTTGTTTAGTAGTAAGATGTAGTCTCTATTCTAATTTGCATTATCTTTCCATTTATTTGCTTTGTTTTGTGTACTCTGTGTTTGCCCATTTAAAAAATTATAAGGAAAGAAATTAAATTCTTCATTGAATAGTAACGTAGATAAAGACTGGATCACTTTGTTTTCTGAGGAAAGACCTAAAATTTTGTGTTCATTTTTGAGAAGTAGCATCTGGGGATTGATCACTGATTGTTTTAAAAGACTTGGATGGTTGCTAGGTGAAATATATTTAATGGTGGTTCTCCATTCTGAATATGGGAATCTCCATGAGAAAGCACAAATACAAAAGAAGAAGTAGCTTCCCACTATCTAGATTTGTTTAACAAACTTTTAGTCTAAATGTTGGATCTGAAGACCAATTTAAGATCCCTTCCAACTGTACATGAAACTCTTTAATTATGGGATTGTTAGAATAGAATTTCTTCATTTCTGAGCAGCAATTTTTGCATTTTATACAAATGGAAGATTTTTGGATAGGCTATAATTTTCTTTTGCCAATATCTAAAGGGCTTTGGTATATATTTGTAAACACAACAAATGTATTTCAAGAAGGTTGCAAAAAATGAAAAACATTTATCACTGGGAGATATTTTTTATATGTGGTATTGCTTTTACATAGTTTAGGCAAATTCTATTTTAGATGAGAAAACAAAGCACTTAAGATAATTGACATGCCAAAACCAGTTTGGCTTAGTGGATAGAGCATCAGCCTGCAGACTGAAGGGTCCCGGCTTCGATTCCGGTCAAGGACATGTACCTTGGTTGCAGGCACATCCCCAGTAGGGGATTGCAGGAGGCAGCTGATTGATGTTTCTCTTTCATCAATGCTTCTGGCTCTCTATCTCTCTCTCCCTTCCTCTCTGTAAAAAATCAATAAAATATATTAAAAAAAGAGATAATTGACATTATATTTACATAGCACCTTCAATTAAGATTCCTAAGAATTTCATGCTATAGCTAGGGGTGTCCTATTTTGTTTACAGTAAACTGATTTAACTTATGTTTTAAAGTATAATTATTAAGTATAATTTTACTTTCAAGATAAATTCATTAACAGGAAGATCCTTTATTTTGCCAATTTTGTTGAATTCAAATTCTTAACACATTTTCTTTTTTTTAAAAAAAATATGTTCTTAAAAATCTCTTTCAGAGAAGAGGGGAGAGGGAAAGAGTTAGAAACATCATTGATGAGACAGAATCATTGATCTGTTGCCTCCTCCATGCCCCACACTGAGATTGAACCTGCAACCCAGGCATATGTCCTAACCGGGAATTAAACCTTGATTTCCTGGTTCAGTAGGTTAACACTCAATCACTGAGCCACACTGGCCAGGCTCTTTCCACATTTTTTAAAGTAATTTTCAACAAGTATTTATGAAATAATTATTCTATACCAAGAACTATAATAATATTATAAATACATTCATTTTAAAAATCTAGGCATTAGTTGTTTGGGTGTGAGTAATTGCCTGCTCCTGGAAATCCATGTGATTTTGCCTTCACCCACTCAACACTATGGCCAGGGCAATTTCCTAACCTCCAACAACCTCTGCAATTCCAAAGTGGAGAATGGAGCGGGGACATAGATTTGTTCTGAGAATGCTGCTTTAGTTGCACATTATAAAATATCTGACATAAAATCAGCCATGTTTTAAAATGTTCACCTTTGGAAATCATTCCCACAAAGCATTCATGGGGTTAGTGTATTTCACTGGAATTTGGGGGCCGCAGTTCCTTGCCCTGGCTTTCTTCCCTTTAGCCTCTGCTAGCACCCACTGCAGGAATGTGCTTAAACTCTTCTAATTGTTAGGCCACACATGTGGTTGCTTCTTAATTTTATTTTCCAAATTTAAATTTGGAAATGTCCTGTGGGAGCCATTTTCTTTATAAACAGAATTTAAAAATCTGCTATAGCCAGTTCTATTAAAATTCAAATTCTTAATGAATTGCTGTGCTTGAGTGATCTTTGGAAGCTGTGAGCAGCTGCCTCATATTTAGGAGCACTTCTCTTAAGTTCACAGAAACCTGCCAAATAGATGGAAGGTTAGGTCTACCTCCACTTTCTCCCTGGCACCCCCACAGGCTGGCCTGTGTAAGAGGAATACAAAGACTTTGGTAATGTTTTTGGGTTTTTTCCCTTTAGAGAATTGCAATTCATTCTTAATGGAATAGACACCCATTGCACGATATTTGTGAAAGAATAGGCCTTCCTTTCCCTGGCTTCACTCCTAGCTCCCCAACCCTCCAGGAGCAGCATGCCCCCTTCTCCAGGCTGCATATGCAAATTAGTCTCCATCTTTGTTGGGTTAATTTGCATACTCGCTCTGATTGGCTGTGGGCATAGCAGAGTAATGGTTAACTTGCATGTTTCTCTTTTATTAGGATTACATATTACATTCCATGTGTTTATATGAATTTATGCATGTCTGGCCGCCACAGAGATTAAAACAGTTGGATCCAGGTTTTAACCACCGAACCACACTGACCAGGCTCTTTTTTGCTTTTTATTGAAATTGATTTCTAATTTTATACCCTTGTGGTCAGAGAAGATGCTTAATATGATTTTAATTTTCTTGAATTTATTAAAGTTACTTTTGTGTCCTTGAAAATGTTCGATTGGCACTTAAAGAGAATATATAGACTGTTGCTATGGGATGAAATAGTCTGCTGATATCAGTTAAATCCATCTGGTGCAGTGTGTTGTTAAAGTTCACTGTTGTCTTGTTGATTTTTTTGTCTGGAAGATGCATCCACTGATGTCAATGGGGTGTTAATATCCCCTTGTATGATTACTATAATTTCGCTGTAAAACCAGGTTGGTGCCAAGAGGAGGTGTGCCTATGCCACAGCCTTGTAGAATCTGCTGGGCTCAATTTTCCTTTCAGCTTTTTTATCTCTGTCAGTCAAAAAAAAAATCTAAGATATATTTGAATAAAGAAAAGAAAATTTAGACATATGTTTTAAAACTCTTTTAGAGAGGAAAATAATTACATATATTAAAATTGTTTATAATTCATTTTATTTACAAAGAGTTCATATCCAGGTGTGTTTTTTCAGATTAAAAAATAAATTAGGTCTTTTTGGATTTCCCTCCTTATAAGATTCTGGCATCCATATTTTTAAAAACTAAGGAGAAAGAGCATGTTTTAGTTAATATTCTAAGTGATGGGCAGTGGATTAGTTTATCTTTCCTGCAAATTGAACTTCAACAGATGTGTAATGCAGGTGTAAATCATCAACACTAGATGATACACTGGCTTTTAATTTTCATCTAATATCTTGATTGCTTACCAGTTAGTCATGTGCGGTGTTAGAAAAATTTTGAAATGCAACCTAATAGTTGTTAATTAGAAATAAGCTATCACATTTTAACAAGACTTAGAATACCCTTTCCTGATGAAATGGAAATTGCTTTTTTTCTTTACTTTTGTTATACAAAATTGAGCTGAGATTTGGATGATTAGAGATTACCAGCCACAATTAAGATGATGTTCTGATTTAACATTTTTCTCTTTGTTTGATAGTGGAAACTTGTTACTGCATTTAAAACATATAAGTGCTTCTTTGATGTTTATAGGATGAGTATCAGTCATGATTGATACTTAGAAATTAGCTCCCTGAAAGGTTTACATGAATGTAACATAATTGCACTTTTTATGCCAATTGATTTTATTGCTGTGTTTAATGGTTTGTTGCATACTTTGCAGGATAATGAATTTCATTTTCTTGTATTATCCTATAAATAACCTGGACATTTTTTAATTACAATAATCATAGTAGCTATCTTAACTCTTACAAACAAATACTGCTCCATGCATTTGAGAATTGGGATATTCAAGCTAAATCAGGTAAGAAATTATGGAATTAGATTGGTAGATAAATATGTAAATATATATTTTTTCTATATACATACATATTCAAAATATTTTTAAAAAATATTTTATACCTGTTAGATAATGTTCTCTTCTACTTGTGTTTACTGCTCAATTTGTATTATTTACCTGTCTGGAGGTGCCATCTCATATTAGCTTCCTCATTAATTTTTATCAGTTTATTTGCTAAGGATGTAAGGACAGAACTCCACACAGATTTTCCACATGAGACAAAAACTTCCATCTAAATAAGAAGCCCACTGACATTCAACTATGGTGGATTCATACAGTTTGTGTTGATGTCTAACTTTAGGATAAATATTAAAAAAAAAAATTTGGACTTGGAAACTACACTGAGACTTTGCAACATGTATATACACTTTAAATGTTTGACTGATATCAGGGGAAATAATACTTTTTTTAATATTTAAAAATATTACAAAAACATTTATCTGGACAAATTGACAACACAACTAAACTAAACAGGCAAAATAGAAATTTGATATTAACAATAAAGGCACATTTTATTATCCTTTTAAACTCCATGATCCTTCATAACTATTATTTTGTGAAGTGATGAGGACAGTCAGTTTTTCAAAAAACATACATTGGAGGCATCCCAAGACTTGCAAGGTATGAGCATTAATGTTCACTGGTTTTACTACCAGGATTTGAAGAAAAAGTAGCCTGATAGACCCTATGAGTTTATTTTTTCATTGTATTTGTTCTTCAGATAGGTGTTAACAATCAGCAAACATATTGATATTCATATGATTAAAAGACAAACAAACATATATGGAAGGGGAGGGTGTGAGCAAAGGAGAGAGATCAACCAAAGGACTTGTGTGCATGCATAGTAGCTTAACCAGTGGTCATGAACAACAGGGGGTGAGGGGGGGGGCATAGTTGGGATGGATTTGGGATGGGAATGGGGGAATGAGAACAATTATGTGATACTATAATTAATAAAGAAATTAATTAATAAATAAATCACATTTTTCCTAATTAAAAAAAAGAAAAACATATATGTATATTTTCTAAATATATTTTTATTGATTTCAGAGAGGAAGAGAGAGAGAGAGAGATAGAAACATCAGTGATGAGAGACAATCATTGATTGGCTGCCTCCTGCACACCCCATACTGGGGATCAAGTCCACAGCCCAGGCATGTGCTCTTGACCAGAATCAAAGCCTGATCCTTCAGTTCGCAGGCCAACATTCTGAGACAAACCGGTTGGGGCAAAAACAAACATATTTTGATCCATGTTGTTTCTATGGAAGCAACCTACAATTATTCTTTTTTTTCTTATTTTATTTTTTGTATGTTCTATTCTGCTTAAATTGGAATTAAAATAATAAGTCTATCTAGTTATTATATCTTTAGACTTCCTATATGGCAAAGATATATTAATCATCAACTCTGCACTCATTTTGTTCAGAATTATACCTAGAATGTTCTTTTTCTTGTAAAATTTTTGAAAATAGTATTTCTTTTAATATTTTCTTTTAATATTTTATTGAAATAGTTTATTCATTTATAACTTATTTTTATATAGTTTCATATTTGTTTGTGCCTTTTACTTGACAACTAGCTGGCTAGTGAAACCAATATATTTTTTTGGATAATCTTTAAAATTCCCCCTTTAGGGGTGCAATGTTAAGATATGTATACAGATAATAATTTAATAAAAAAATTTTTAAAAAAAATTAAGAGAAAAAAAAATTCCCCCTTTACTGTGTATTAGTTTTCACATTTGCATGTGAACTTCTCTCACTTCTGTCCTATTAAACTATTTGTTTATTTCTTTAGTACTAACATAATTTATGCTAATCTACTATTTTAAATAAATATTATATTTTATATTTTAAAAATTATGTCAGGTACTGCATACGTATTTTTATTGCAAAATTATCTTTAGTATTCTACTTGTTTTCTTGCCTGTGTCAACACATATTTTAGAACATTATTTATAAGGTGTCCTCCCAAAAACGTATATATACACATTTTGAATAATTATAAAGGCAGTATTTATTAAAATACATTTCACTTTCAAAATTGAGCTATCAGCTGTTACAGTGTGTGTACATTTTTGGGGACATGCTGTATATATAATTTTTTTTTTACAATAAAACATATTTCAAAATTTAACCCTGCTCCTTAACTTTTCAATAAATGTTGAATATACATTTAAAGACTATTCATTTCAAGGAATGCCTAGTCAATAATTTCCTGGGCCTTAGTATGTAAAGGTATCTATTTTATAATTAACAAATGGTCCTGGTCACTTTATTCATCATAACTGCCTTTTCCAGGACCTGGTTTTAAAAATATTAGTTTACTGGTACTTATATGATTAGAAGAGGTAAAAAATGAGAATTTTGAGGGCATTCCTACCTGATAAAATTATGGCTAATCCATCAAGTGTGTTGGGGTAGGAGACATAATGAGTTTTAGGAATGTTGTTTAAAAAGCCTACTTTAAATGCTATATCAAATTCAGGAAAATCTACCCAAGATACCTATTCCTACTCTCTTAGGAGGAATTGTTAACCAGGAAAATCTAGCAGATTTTAGAGTCCATTATAGGAACAAGGAGCTTTCAATACAGATATTTCTATCTGTAAATATCTGAACTAATCCTGGTGAAATGTACTTAGGTATTGGTACAAACATTTTATTGCTACCTACTCTTGGGAACTTCATTGGAAAACTAAAACAGAAATAGTTCTGTCCAATTAAAACTGATTTACTGCTTTTCAAGGTATCCAAGTAAGGTACTGAAATGGCCACTTGATGTTTTCATTGCTTTATTTGATATACATATTTCCTGGGAGAGCTAATTTTATTTGTGCATTATTAATGAGTTGCATTTCAAACTGTGTTTTGATTTCTCAAACTGGCAAATTTTCACATCCCTATCTACACTGAATGGCCAGATTAAGATCTCTGAATGCACAATAATCTGGCCACTCAGTGTGTGTGTGTGTGTGTGTGTGTGTGTGTGTGTGTGTGTGTGTGTTAGAGGCCCAGTGCATGAATTTGTGCATGGGTGGGGTTCAGTTAGCCTGTCCAGGGGGAGGAAACATGAGCAGTCAGCCAGCCTGCCTGCTGGTCGAATTCCTGGTCAAGGGGACAATTTGCACATTAGCCTTTTATTATATAGTACTAGAAGCCCATTGCATGAAGAGATTCATGCAATAGGCCTTCCTTCCCTTGGCTTCCAGCACCAGTTTTCCTCCAGCATCTGGGACCCAGGCCTTCGCTCTGGCCAGAGTCTGCCATCTTCATCTTTGCTTATGCACTCTGATTGGCTGTGGACATAGCAGAGGTACAGTCAATTTACATGGTTGTCTATTAGGTAAGATATACACTGAGTAGCCAGACTATTTTGCATTCAGAGATCATAATAATCTGGCCTCTCAGAGTACATTTCTTATTTAGAGTGATAGCAATAGAATAAAGCCTAATGTGAATATTCTTGAGCACACCTACTTGAAGTAAATTGCTGAGGAGAAAGTAGCATTTGTGAAAGATCTACAATCTCTATTTGGGAAAAGTGAAGTATGTGTTGTATGTACTTAAGGGAGTTGTGATCATCAGGTGACCAACCTCTTCACTTTGAGCTATCTATATGGGGGTGGAGGCGAGTGGATTAGATACTGCTTTGCCTTAGTTGTTCCTGCCAAATGTAATAGTACCTATTTACTATTCACATATTCCTTTATTTATTTCCCAAACATTTGCCAAATAAATATATGCTGGTGACTTCCATGCTTCTTTGTCCACATCTTTGAAGTCTGAGAAAAGGTAGATCAAGGGAATTCATGTCAATTGGTTAATCAGAATTCATTCCAGATTCTTTCTACTAACCTCCCACTCCTTGCAAAGGGATTTTATTGTGAGCACTTAATATTTTATGGGAATACTGTCAGCTTCTTACAGAGCTCAAAGGGGTTATATATTTTTTTCTGACATATGATCATAATTCCCATCAGTATGCTTAATGTCAGCGGCTCTAGGATTCCTTTGATTTTTTTTTTTAAGAAAAAATAAAATAAAGAATTCCAGGCTCATCAAATAGAATAACTATGCATGATTTAAGAAATTGTTAATACTCTGGGTGAATACTTGGAGACTATTGGGACAAATATGCAATAGATGCCTCTTAGTGATTTGCTGATTAGCTTCTATTTCCTCCCTGCCCCCCGCCTATTAAACTATTCTGAAATGAGATTTTTTTAGGATTAGTTTTGAATACATACACTTACATAATTTATGCCAAAGTAAAACATGCACAATATCCACATGTATATATTACACACACACACACACACACACACACACACACACACACACACACACACATATATATATATATATATATATATATATATATATATATATATTGATTTTTTTACAGAGAGGAAGGGAGAGAGATAGAGAGCTAGAAACATCCATGAGAGAGAAACATCAACCAGTTGCCTCTTGCACACCCCCTACTGGGGATGTGCCAGCAACCAAGGTACATGCCCTTGAGCGGAATCGAAACCCAGGACCTTTCAGTCCACAGACTGTCGCTCTACCACTGAGCCAAACCGGTTTCGGCACACACACACACACACACACACACACACACACACACATACACACACACACACACACATATATATATATATTAATATATACTACAGGATAAGATATTATATTATCTGAAATCGATCATGTATTAAAGGTGTAAAGGGAGTTATAGTTAAATAAGAAGTGAAGGAAAATCCAAAATGTTTAAAATTATGGATGATGGATATTTTAATAATCATTCTATTAAAAATACAGTCTCTTCAGAATACTCTTCATGTCAGTAAACTCAATTCTGAATATAATCCATGGCATAAACACAAGACCACAAAAGAATCTTGAGATGTGGTGTTTGCTCTGTGACAGGCTTTAAATCATCCAGGATCTATGTTGTTTGCTTTGTTAAATACAATTCCCTTTTTATTATTTTTACTCAGAACCATGAAAAGAAAATGCTGGCAGAGAGACAGTGGGTTGGTAATTACTAGTAATCTTACACTGGTTTAATAGAAAGCAATTATTTTTTTAAACTAATTTGGCCGTTTATTAAAGTGAATGAATTATCCAATTTTGGCATTAAGTAAACTCAAGAACTAAACATATAGTAAATACTTGATCTGTTGATTTTTTTAAATTTTTATTTATTTTTTAAATTTTTTTGCTATTGGGAATGCATCTTGTCCCAAAATGAATTTTGGGGAAAGTGTTAGCAAATGTTTTGTGTGTTTGTTTTTTCCTAAAAAAACATGTATAGCCTTCACTTACATGAAATTGAATGCATCAGCTGCTATATTCTTAGCCATCATTTGACTGTGACTTCTTAGAATCATAGGTTTAAGGAGAAGTCTTGCCATTTTTATGTAATGCCAGGGTGATATCCAGCATCTAGAAGGGTTCAAAAATCTGGAGACTAGACATGAAATATAAATTTGGAATGCATTTTGGCTAGCCAGAGGAAGTTTAGCTGAAGTACCGTATTTTTCGGACCATAAGACGCACTTTTTTCCCCCCAGAAGTGGGGGAAAAAAGCGCATCTTATGGTCCAAATATAGCCTACACATATACTTTTAAAAAAAAGTTTTTTTACTTGCCCGGCTCTGTGTGGTCTCTGTGTGCTTGCCCGGCTCTAAAATGGTTCTAAATGCTGCTGTTTACTTTACAGGGTTGATTACATGTGTTTATGACTGTGATGTTGGGTTTTAATGCACATAAAATATTTTAGGACACTATTTGTTTCAGAATCTTTTTTTTCTTCATTTCCCTTCTCTAAAAACTGGTGCGTCTTATGGTCCGGAGCGTCTTATGGTCCGAAAAATACGGTAGCTAAATTCTCTCAATTTCTGGATAGCTCTTATTAACACAAATTGCCCTAAAGCAAAGCAGATATACATATCAAAGGTTAGTTAGTATACAGTAGGTATTGTCATGTTGGGGGAAATGCCCTCAGCTGTTCAGTTGTTAGGCCAGCAGGAAGCAATAACATGTAAATGCCTTTAGCTGTTTGATAATAGGCAATAATATTTGCAGATCTTCAGGTTTGGGAAAATCCTTTTGGCCAGTGGTCTGCAAATTCCTTAGTCAACAGAGCCAACTATCAACAGTACAACAATTGAAATTTCTCTTGAGAGCCACATTTTTTAAACTTAAACTTCTAAGGACACTTTTTCAAAATAGGCTCGTCCAGGCTATGGTATTTTGTGGAAAAGCCACACTCAAGGGGCCAAAGAGCCACATGTGGCTAGCGAGTCCCGGTTTGCCAACCACTGCTTTTGGCCATTCCCAGCAGGAATAACATGTATTCAGCTCTGCTAAAGCCTCAAGGTTCCATCAATCTTTTGATGAAACTTCTTGCATCTATGACATGCTGGAATTAGCATCCAGCAGTACAGTCTTTCATTTTCTGTTTTTATTTTATTATAATTTTATTTAATTTATTGGGATAATATTGGTTAATAAAATTATTTAGGCTTCGAGTGCACCGTTCTATAATATATCATCTGTATGTTGTATTGTGTATTCACTATCTAAAGTCAAGTCTCCTTCTGTCACCATTTATTCCTTCTTTACCCTCTTCTACCTCTACCTAACCCCCTTTCCCCTCTGGTAATCACCATATTCTTATCTGTATCCACAAGTTTGTTTTGTTTTTTTACCTTAATTGCTTCACTTATTTTACTCAGCCTCTCAAACCCCCTTCCTCTAACAATTGTCAGTCTGTTCTCTGTCCTATATTCTGTTAATACAATGCCCTAGCTGGTGTGGCTCAGCTAGTTATGTGCCATCCCCTGCACTGAGAGGTTGCCAGTTCTATTCCTGGTCAAGTTCACATGCCTAAATTTTTTGCCGGAATCCCAATGTGGGGTGTGCAAGAGACAGTTGATCAATGCTACTCTCTCACATTGATGTTTCTCTCTCCTTCTGCCTTCCTCTCTTTCTAAACATCAATAAACTATTCTTTAAAATACATACATATATACATACAATGAGTTTATGATATAGTATTTGGTAGGGAAAAATTATAAATTTTCAATAGTAGTTTTAGCCATATGTAGATCTATTTGCTTCCATATATATATATATATAAATATATATATATATATATAATTTATTTATTATTATTTTTTTTGTTAAATCAATTGTCAAGATTAAAAAAAATAATCTTGGATTTTGAATGAAGCTAAATGGGTTTATTAATTGTTTTGATGAGATTTACATCTTCATAGTATTGAGTCACATCATTCACGAATAGGTAAATCTTTTGACCTATTCAACACTGTTTAAAAGTTAATTTACTATGGGCTTGTGTATTTATTGTTAGGTTAATTCATATAATATGTGTGTTGTTATGGTAAATGGAATCTTATTTTCTATTAACTGTTGTAATTGGTTTTGGATATGATTTTGGATATAATCTCACAAACTTACTGAGTTCTCTTGTTTATTCTAATAGTTTTTAAAATGTGTCCCCATAAGTTTTCTACGTAAATGACCATATAATTTTCAAAACCAAACCAAACCCTAAACTTCTTTATGTTTCATGCTTATGTATCTTTCTTTTTCTTGTCTTATAGAGTTAGATACTTGAGTAGCCCATTAACATTGATAGTAATAAGAAAAGCCCTCCTCGTATTCTCAACCTTCAAAAATATTTGAAAAATGTAATCTCTAAATACAGAATTTGCTATAAAACTTTGTGTGTAACATTTTTCTAGTTAAGAAAATTGCTAATTTTATATTTTAAGAAGTTTTATTTTTGTTATTAGTAGATAGTGTGCATTATCAACAACTTTTTATGTCACTCCAGGTGATAATGCAATTGTATTTTACTTTAGTTCATTAATATAGATAATTACATTGACTTATTTTCTGAAATAACTTGAAGTAAATTTCACTTACTAATATCACATTACTTTAATATATATTTTGGTTTAATTATTTTTTTACGATCTAGAATTTTTATAATTCTGTCCATAAATAAAACATAACCACTATTAAACATTTTTATACTGTTCCAACATGATTTAAATTCAAGGAGCTAGTTTCTCCTTTAAAAAAAAATAATTTATTTAATTTAGGAATAACCTGTTCCAAAAACTGTTGTAACATGAATTAACATTTAGGGATTTTGTGATAAATTTGTCATTTCAAAATATTTTATGATTAATGTTCATTTCAATTATTTCTCTCTCTCTCTCTCTCTCTCTCTCTCTCTCTCTCTCTCTCTCTCTATATATATATATATATATATATATATATATATATATATATTTATTGTGGTATCACATAATTGTCCTCATCCCCCCATTCCCATCCCAACCCCCTCCCTACATATGCTCCCACCCCCTGTTGTTCCATGGCCACTGGCTAGGCCCATATGCATGCACACAAGTTCTTTTGCTGATCTCTTCCCTTTACCCCCACCCTCCCCTACTTTCCCTCTGTGGTTTGAAAGTCTGGTCTCTGCTTCTCTTTCTCTGGGTCTGTTTTTGTTCATCAGTTTATGTTGTTCATTATTTCCTCTAGATGTATGAGATCATGTGACCAAGAAATACCCTTGTAAGAACCTAAACTGAGAAAAGCCATGATGGTTATGCTGAGAGGCAAATGAATCAGTCTGTAGTGAGTTCCTTTCTGGGTCAACAGTTCTTTTGAGTTCCAATTTCAATGTCAAATAGTTCCTTATGTGTACATATCAGCCATATTTCAGATCTGGTTGGTGGACAAATGGTGGTGATACAGGTCAGATTGTCTCTGGTTTGGTCTGGGCATCCTTCAACAACACGCAGCTGCTGTCTGCTGGTATGATGAGGTGTCCTCAGCATCTTCCTTCTCTGAATTGTGTCTCTTCTGTCTTCGTGGCTGGAGCACTTTTGTCTATTATTTCTTTTTGTACACTTCTGCCAATTATGTCTTTTTGTAATTTATTATATTTTCCTAGAAACATCAATTTTAGCTAGGCTTTCAAATGTAATCATGCATAATTTATTTTATTATTTCATAAAATAAAATGTTTGCAACATTTATAGCTATTTCCAATTCCCCCCTGTATTTCATACCTTTCTTTCTATCTCCAAGGTAGAATTGCTTTTCTTAAACCCTATCAAATCCATCAACTTTAGGTCAACAGCAGTAATGCCTCGAGTGCTGCAATCTGGTCTCAACCACTTTCTATCAACCTATCCCTAAGCTCTTCAGTTTTATAGTTGTACTTTTATAAATGTTAATCCATCCAACAACAGGGAAAACTATGATCTTATAAGAAAATATACAACTTAATACACTTGTTTAAATAAACTGGAATTTACTTTGACATTTCTGAAAACCATCATGTTGTCTTCATTTTCTATGCATTCTCTCAATCTTACTTCCATAGAGTTTTGCATTCTTATTTAAACCTAATTCTATTTTCTCTCAGTTTTTAAATTAAGACAATTGACATATTATAAATTACTGAAGATATTTTACAAAGATAAAGAGAATGCAATATTACATTGATAAATTCAGTCATGTATTTCTTTTTTTTTTTTAAATTGAACTCTAAAGATGAAAGATTACTAAAATATCCACTAATGGATTTTATCACTTTTCCTGGAATTGTATATCATAACAGTACAGAATTGTTTATAGGAAATTTTTGCCATAAATTAATTAGGATCACCTAATTGTGAGGATTATAAAAGAAAAAAAATGGTGTAAGAAAGGTTAAGTTCTTGAGAAGAGAAAAATTTAAAATGTTAAGAAAGTAAGGCAAACATGAACAAATTTCTGGAAATTCCAGTCTCATTGGAATAAAAATCCATTCCTCTGAATCATCATAGAGTCTAAATGTTTTAGAACATGGTATCTGGTGTATGATGAAAGTGTTCTACAAGCAAATATTTGGATTCTCATAATCATTTAGCACCTTAAAAATCTTGGAGTTTCCAATTTATGTTGTTATGTTTTAATAACAAAAGTTTATAGCAGTTTAACACAATGGAAAATTTCTCCAATGATATCCGAACTGATAAAGTTGGACAAAAAAATGTTCTAAGAAAGGTTTTAGTGGAGGTGATTCTTTTATGTTTTTACCATATCCATTATAACTTTGTAGGCAAAATAAAGACTTTTTTTTTCATTGGATATAAATCAGTTGGCTGGTTCATTTATTTATCTGAAATCTATTTATTGCACATCTGCCATACAGACATCTGACACAGTTGTAACTGCTGTATTATCGGTGAAATGGCAGCAAGTGTCACTGTTGTCACAGGCCTTATAGGTTAGTGAGACAGTCACTTAACAATTACATGCAGGGTTACTTATTTCAGTTTTGATAGTAGCAAAATGGGAAAGCCTTAGAGTTCTATGAAAGAACATGGGGTTGGGGATGGGAAGAAATCAACTAACTCTGAGTGAGCAGTGAATGCTTCCATGAAAGAGAGAAAACGAATCTGGGCCTAAAGGATGAGTTGAAGGTAGCCAGGGGTTAGGACATGGAGCAGGAGGTAGGAGAACTTTTAGAATTCTCTTTACTTATACCCCTGACTGATTCTGAGAATAAGGACAAAATCCAATGAAGACGATTAACTTTTCTTCCTGGTTCCGGTTTTTTATTGCCCAGAAGTGAGTGGTAAGAGAGGATGTGATTAAATAGGATCGAAGGCAATCTGCACTGAAGGAGTGAATGAAAGCCTGAGGATCCCCATTTGTATTGGTAGGTTTAAATTGTCATCCCTGCTGGCTGCTGTTATTGTTCCCTGGGTGAAGTATTCACTGAGTAAATGAGGTGAAGAGCATACACCATTGCCTATGGCTGCTCCACCCATACTGCCTGCCTCAGCATGGAGGCCACTGATGAAAAAGATAGGGAAATTGGAAATTTGCTGCTTCCAACCTTGAGAAAGCCCCCTGCTATAACTATAACGTGCAGTGCGGTGGAATATAACTTGCCTTCTTGTTAAACTGTTCTACTGGGGAATAATATCTGGTTCAAGCTGTCTCTATATTATCTCTGAAATCCATTCTAATTTTGCTAACTATAAAAAGGGTTGTAATCAATAGAGAAAAATGTTTCTAATTGTATTATTGAGATCTGCACCAGTTTTGTCTGTATGTTATTTTTAGTCATTCTAACAAAAGTTTGGCAATTAAGTAGAACATAGCTGTGCCCTTATGATGTTATATTATATTCTTACTCATGGCACAACTTGGTTTGTGATTATACATTTAATTAAAATACAAACATTAGCCATAGCATTATCTTATGTACAATCTGGTTAAACAATTTCTAAAAGCTTCATTGGGATTACAGTGACCTCTGTAAATGAATGAAATTCAGAACAGCATCATTCTATAATAATGATGGATTATATATAAGCAAGTCTTGGTTTATGCAGTGTCAAATGCTTGCTTTATTTTGGAGCATTGTGCTGTCTGAATATTAGGGCTACAGCTTTGCTAGAAAGGAGACTATTAAAGATATTCCAAGTACATTTCTAAATATTGCCAAAATATTAACAAAAGTAATTAAATACATTTTTAAAAAAGAACAGAAGAAACATGATTAAGGAGCTAAGGTTTCTCATGAGATTTCTAGCTATATATTCAAATAGTCCAAAAACATTAGAAGAATTGTGGGTCTAACAGTTCCTCTTGTTGTAATAATAATTAAAAATTTGAAATAGTTGTTCCTATATAAGTATTTTTAATAATTGTTGCTAGTAAGCCATCATATTAGTTTTCCAATGATGTACATTTGATATTAATTTCTGGGATTTTACTTTAAGTATTTATTGTAACCCTCTAGCAAAATGTGATTATAGAATTGGTCAAAATTAGTCATGTACCAAGACTTTTCTAAAGGTATTTGGTACAACTTTTGAATAAGATATGCATTTGAAATGGGCAATTTATCTTGGTAAAATATCTGAACTTCAGTAAGTGCTGCTCTTTCAGATTGTTTTCATGCATACATGTGTTTAGCCATTCTATCAGGCATTAATTCCAAAATATTTAATTAACTACTTACTTTGTGACATCCATTATATAATGAGGTAAAAGAGTAATAAGAACTAATCTTATTGAAAACTTATTTGTGTCAGGAATACATCAAAACCATTTTATGTGCAATTAAGCACCCAATCCAGAAACTGCCACATAAGGCAGATATGGGTTATTCAAGCCATTACAGATGAGGAAACCAAGAGAAAGACATGAAATAACTTTCCATGCTCACCTACCTCAAAAGTGTTAGGATTCATATCTAGCAAAACTCCCCTAAGGATTTTTTTAATCATTAACCTTCTCTTCCTTCATGACAGACAAATCTCTAAATTCTATCTAAATTATACCATGAACTTTTAAATTAATCTAGTAAAAGATACAAACAGGTGAGTAGACAATTATAGTTCACTCTAGTAAAGTCTATTGTAAGTAAATTCTAGAGTTTTAGGCTGGGTAAAATGCCTTCAGTGGTGCTTTTCAGAGAGTATGGTCTCATATAGCAATTCTCTTCCCCACAAAAAAATGGATGTCTTTCAATTAGCCAACTCTAACAATTGCAAAAAGAAACCAATAAAAGTCTAATCACAATTTGCAGATGTTTTACTTAGGAGAAACATGACTTATTTTCAGATTTTCTGCCATAATTTTTATATTTTGATTCTTGTTCTAGCTCGTCTTACCAAAAATGAATATGTATTAATATTTGAAATCATTATTAATAATACCTATATTGGTTATTTCACAAATGCATATGTTTATCATTGTGGTTTCATACCTTAATATGTTTTTATTATTATATTATGTAATATTTTTAGCATTTAATATTCTTGCTACAATATATGAGGAAATAAAATATGTCAATAATCTATCTTGTTCTACAAGGGCATGATTACTTCTAAATATTACCCCCCAGCTGAATCAGTGTGGTAATCACTCCTCGGCTTTTTATTTATGGCTGGTGAAGGCTTGGTTGTTGTTTAGCTATGTAGTACATTGTGACATATGAAATTCTTATCAATTCTATTTTCAAGCAAAAGAATAAAAAATAAACAGTATCATTTGGAAGGGAATTAATAGCAATGAAGGAATTGATAGCAAATTTAAAAACTGAAGAGGGAATATTTATTCAGAGCACTGGAGTAACAGAGGTCCTCTAATATACACACATTTTAAAGTTTAAAAATATCTGTTTTTTTGTCCAATTTAACACTTAGTTTTGCAAATTTTGGTACAAACTTATATTATGTAACAAATGGGAAGCAACTGAAATCACTAATGTATGTGTTATTCAGAAATTTGTATTTTAAAGGAAGACAATAATTTTTTGTGTCTAACTAGAAGCCCTGTACATGAATTGATGCATGGGTGGGGGCTGGCAGGGCTGCCCCAGTGGTAGCCCATCTGGCTGGGCTGGCAGGGGGCAGGGGCTGCAGGTGGTTGGCTGGAAGGTCCCGCCCTCAATCAGGGTATTGGGGGCCAATTGGGAGCCAGGCCAGCCAGTGAGGTGGCTATTGGGGCCCAGATCAGGCTGGTTGGCTGCCACAGTGCACATCATAGCTATTGGTTATTCTTGTTCTGGTTATTCTGCCGTTCTGGTCACTGGGCTTTTATATATGGAGATGATTGATTAAAATTGCATCATTTTCTAATTAAAATTTAGATTCATTTTTATATACTTATTAGTAGAGGTATGTTGCACGAAATCTGTGCAATCTGGGGAGGGGATGTTCCTCAGCCCAGCCTGCACCCTCTCCAATTTGGGACAACTTGAGGGATGTCTGACTATCCTCTCACAACCCAGGACTGCTGGCTCCCAACTGCTTGCTTGCCTGCCTTCCTGATTGCCCCTAGCAGGCAGATCACCCCCTAACCATTCCCCTGCCAGCCTGATTTATGCCTAACTGCTCCCCTGCCAGCCTGATTGCTCCTAACTGCCCTCCTCTGCAGGTCCCCCCAACTGCTCTCCCCTGTAGGCCTGAATCCCCACCAACTGCCCTTCCCTGTTGGCCATCTTATGGTGACCATCTTGTGTCCACATGAGGGCAGCCATCTTGTGTGTTGGAGTGATGGTCAATTTGCATATTACTCTTTGATTAGATAGGATAAGAGTGTTATTCAATAGGATTCCTTCAATTTCCATTAAGGCATGTAATTTGATCATTACTTATCCTTGGTCCAACTAGAAATATTTTTATGGTTTCTTTAAAGCAAATATCCTCATTTGAAACAAAACTACGTTATCTTGGATTCTGTTGAGAAAAGACTTTATTCTAGAGATGTATAACTCTAAGGCCATAGACTTAACTGGTAGAAATATTTTACTTGTGGTTGGAAAACCAATTTATCTCCGGGGAGGGAAAAATTCACCTTTTCTTTCTAGGAACATCAGGATTAACATTTCTTTAAAAATAAGGAGTTGAATGTACTTATCTTATTAAAATATGATTTTTTAGGAACAGCCCATACTTGTAGTAATGAGTAGGTACTACAATCATTCTGAGAAATTTCATTACTAAAATTATTTCTTATTTATCTGAAATTAAAATTTACTTTTATAAATCTCTGGTTTTCTTGGCAATTCTCACTTTCCACTTTTTAACATGCTAATGACTTTACTTATTATCTTAATTTTTATTTCTTCTCTCCTTTGAAAACAGGGATCTCTGGCTTATTCATTACTTATCCACTTTCTTAAATAGCAATGACCTTAACGCAGATGCTCAATAAATACTTGGAGGATAAAATTTGTTCTAATAAAGATGATCCAAGGTCTATGTGGCTTTTAACAAGTATAATCTTAATTACAGGGATCAGTATACAGTTGATTTCACTTAAAAATCCATTTAAATATTTAATTTATATTATTAATTGATAGGAATTTTATCCACTAATTAGAAATATCTGACTAATTATATCTGAGGTAACTAAAACATGAATGAATATTTCTTTGTAGAAAGCATAAAAACTCATTTTGATGCTATTAATTTTTTTTTCTGTACCTAATAGTAGGAAGGCATATGTGTCAGGATTATTGCAATTCTAATTTATGAACGTCTTTCATTTAGAAACATTTTATTAGATAAAGGTTGCAATTAAACAGTTGATCTGCGCTTTATTTTAGGATACATCTACAGTAACTCCTTTTCCAACAGATTATGCTAATTGCCAAGTAGAATAAACTGTAATTATTTTTCATTAGTTAATATCTATAGGTTTTTACTAAAGTTTGCTTCCCTTTTAGCAGAATATAAGATATACTTCCTTTATTTTCATAGATCTTGCTCAACATGAAATATAAACTTTGGTACCTCAAGTTGTCTAAAGTAGTCAAGAACAGGAAATACTGCTTATAGCTATTACTGACAGAGTGGGCAGATGTTAATCATCGTTTACCAATTTATGGGGGACTGACACAAAAGAAGGTTCCATGAAAATTTAAACTTTTTTAATTATAGAAATTACTTTGGAAGGACCTCTATTGTAGACTCTTTTTGTCTACAATAGTATTTGGCCTGAATTTTCAATATTTAGGCATGTTCCTCGGTATATGTTTGTGCATATACATGTGAAAAGTAAACCACATATATTGGAGAACTTCTAATTCTGGCTTGATAAAAGCAATAATATAGTTTCCTTATTTGAAATGACATTTCCGTTATAAAAAATGTGAATATTATTTGTTCCTATTACAGGCTTTTTCATGTAATTAAGTGGCTCAAACACTTAGAAAATGCAATTTCAGCCTCTCAAATCCACTAAGAACAGCATGAAGTCTTTTTCAAGTTTTAAAACATTTTTTGTTTCAGTATAACTCATGCTGTACCTAGCAATATAAGCATCTTAAAAGGAAATTAAAAAATCAATGTCCTTTTTTGTCCAAATTCAGGAGTTCCAGATCTTCTGGTTCAATAATCTTCCAGAAAGCACATTGCTAGTCAAATTACTCAGCTTCTACTTTTTGAAGCTGCATCTTAACATTTTTAACAGAGAATGGAAAGGTTACACACTACTCTGAGTTTCAGGTTTCACAATCAATTTTCCCACCCACTCAAGTTACAAGCCCAGTTCCATATTCTTTAAGACCAGGGATTTTCAACCTTTTTCATCTTGTGGCACACATAAATTGATTACTAAAATTCTGTGGCACACCAAAACATATATTGTGTCTTTTTGCATATCTCAAAAACATAAAATAGATATAAATTTGGATTCATTCACACCAGACAGCTATTGTGTTGGCTGTTATTACTTTTTATTTGACAGTGTTAGGGAAAAGAGGTCAGTGCCACTGACTAGTCATGCTTGCATGTTTTGAAAAATGTTTCTGGCACACTGGCTGAAAATCGCTGCTTCAGAAGAGTTTGTGATCCAACTCAAACATGGAACATTTTATATCCAATAAAGTGAATGGATTTTTTCCCTGAATAAATTCAGCCTCCTTTAAAAATACTGTATCCAATAAGAAAGCCAATGAGTACAATTCATTCTGAAAGGTTACATTTGTGAATCCTCAATTATTACATAATTGAGGCATAATGAAGCATTCAACCAAAATACAGATAACTGTCCTCCACACAAAGATCACTGAGTATGTACTTAAGATGTCAAATGCCAAAATATATTCACTAAAAAAGACAGGTATATTTAATGATGCGAGTATACCTTATTTTCTAATTTTGTCTTCTCAAATGCTAAGAGAAAATCAAGGCTTATCATAAATCAGTAGAGTAATAGAGGGGAGGAATCAAAGAATCACTAAATAGCTGAGAGATGGAAAATAAATAGAACAGAGAGAATTTTTGAAATATATCAAAACTATTATTAAATACTTCTATCAGCTTTCCAAATTAAATGTAGTGGCTCTGTAGAACAGGAGACCTTTATTATGATTTTGTGCTCCTTTGTTGACACTTCAGATGTTCATATTCCCAGAAGTAATTCTTATATTTTGTTGATTGTCATGTCTGTAATTCATGACATAGGAGAGAGCTTGGGTTGTAGATCATTAAGACTTTGCATTTTTGTATGCCCCACTCCTAGCCTGGGATCTGCTATATAGTAGGTGCTAAGTAAATGTGTTTAGTGAATTAAATGTAACATGAGATGAAAAGTTGTGGATTAGCAAGCCACCCTTTTTGTTTTCCTAAACCTATGAGAACATACTTGGTCAATGTCTCCTCTTAACTATTCTCTTACTTTATGTTCTCTGCTTCAGTTTTCCTTGGCTGCATCTGCACCTACATGTCATCTACTTTTAATCATATCAATTACATAAACATTATAGTCATTTATCTAGGAGTTTGATGTGAGAAAATTAATTTCTTAGTTGATTTTGATTGAAGAACATTCAGGCTTAATGTGTTTGTTGGTGAAGTTTAATATTCCAGTTCTTAAAAATATTCTTGATTCATCCATCTAGTTATTTACTCTTTCAAACAGCATTCATTAACTTACTTTTATTATTTAAAACCGTGATACTAAATAGATGTTTGGGCAGATATACAAATGAAGAAAAGTGTTGTTTTTCTTAAGAACTTCCAGTCTAGCAGACTTATTTGATTTGTGCCACATTATTATAGCATATGCGGTTGAAATGTAAATATAATCAGTGCTTCTAGCCTTATTAAAGTCAGGGTGTCTATACAATAATGATGAAAATTAAAGATTTTCTCATAATAATTGTGTATTATAAATATAGAAAATATTTTATCTATTGTTTCAGGCTTTCCAGAGAAACATAAATCTTCTCATGGGTTAAAAATTAAGAAAAACCCTCTAATTTGGTCTAAAACATATTTTAAGGACAAAAAGGAGCAATTAGACAAGAAAAAAATACAGTTAATCACTGTTAATTTTAATATCTTTTTCTTTAATGACATTTGTCAATTCATCTTTAAAGACTCTCTCCTTATTTCTCATTATTATTAGAACAAACATTGCCTATACTATCTTTCCCTGACAGTCTTATTCCTGTTGATATCCTACAAATGTTCTAATCATAGTGGTCTTTTCCAAACCTGCTTGACTACTGGTCAATCAAAACCCCATTTCTCTGGATCCTCCACCACTCCTGCTATTCTAAAATAATGTTGACTCTTGTATTATTACTTACTATATATTGTATTCTTCCTGTATCAACATCTGCAAACATACTTTTGCTCACCCTTTTTGTGAATTTAATTTACATGTATACTTTAATTATTTTATAGAAAATCCTAATGCAAATGATACAAAATTACTTTATGTAATAAAAATAGATATAAAATCTGAATTATTCTGATGATTATTTAAAAATAAGATAAAATATTTCTACTATTAGATTCATAGATTTCTAATAAACTTCAACAGCTTAGATTTTTTTACAGGACATAATTTGATCTCGAGATATCCAATATGTGCACACACACATTGCAATTAAGAAAGCAGCATGAAGAGATATCGTTAGCTGTTAGTGTCATGAGTGACTAATATAAAGCTAATTGATATATGAGTTACCCAATTATATTTCAGGTTATTGCCTGACGGCCTAATGATGATCCCCAGCTTCCATCAGGTGACAGTTTTAATATCTGCTGGTGATGCTCATTTTATTTGAAGCAGCTGCTTGATTCTTTATGCTTAGAGGAAGGATTTCAAAAAAGTAAAACTCCACAAGGTCTTTGGAAGAAAGAAGAAAAATAGAACAGCCAGAGAAAGTAAATTCTATTTGTAGAAATTTGTTTATCATAGCTAAGTCATAAGAATCCATGATTCTGCTTCATTTATCCAAGCACTTGTATCTTTTTCTTGTTTATACACTTTCCCCCCTCAATTTTATACTAAATGCCACTCTTCCTCCCATTCAAAATGTCTTCCATATACTGAAATGTCTTCCATTTAGGTGAAGGATTTTTTTGAGAACCCATGGGAATTTTATGGATGAATATTGTTAGTCTTTTTTCTGGATTGGAGTTTAGAGGCAAATAGTGGAACTGATTTAGACTGTATGATTTCCCAATGGCAAGACAGCTGTGTTTCCTTCATGGCTGACTTGCATGCAAATATTTCCATGAAACACGTATGAAAGATGATTGATTTAGTCAGTAGATGCCACCTAACTTAGGAAAATAAGTAACTTTGTGTTCCACTGTTTAATTTACATATAAATGTTTCTCCAAAGTTCATAATATTTAGGACCCTATTTAATGAATATATTTGTTTAGAGCCATCTTGTGGTCTAAGACAATAAGATGAAGAGTATTTTCATAACATGATTAAAGCAATAGTATGGCAACTTGGTGCCATAATGTTTCATTCAGAAGAATAGCTAGACTAACTTAAAAGAAAAGCATTGAAAAAAAATTCTAGAATCTTTACACATCCTTGGTTTTATTTGTTCAGCTTTTACTCCTTTTCTATCTTTTGTGAAAGTAATAAACTCAACAAATAGCAAATATATCTCCATCCAACCTCAACTCAACTTTCTTATTTACCCTGCAGTCTTTCTTTTATTCTGGAAATATTACTCTACAGTTGCTTTATAGTCTTAACATTCTCAGGTTACTGTAAGTGAAATTTTTTTTGTTGTAGTCATTTCAAAGTTTCTAGTATTTTTTCCCAAACTGTGCAGCCTCCTCAATTTCATCCCTCCTTAATTTTTCTGTGAAATCGGACAATATGAATAACCATAGTTGACCCATCCTCCACCTTTCTCCCAGAATTATATTTCTAACAGCTTTGGACATTTCCCCCCAAATATCACATAATTCTACTCAACCTCATATGCTCAAAACAGATTTTAGTATCTTCCCCAGTGAAATTTTATTTTCCCATTCTACCATATGTATTTAATTAGGCATCTACTCGGTAACACACTTCCTTCCACCAGACACACCTCTTCCTGCAATGTTTCTGTTACTGATCCATCAGGTGCCATCTGTTTACCTCTGAAATGGCTGCTCTGTTTCCTTCTCTCTTTTCTTTTCAATGTTTGAGCGTTGAAGACCTATATAACTGAAAAGGTATCTTGACATCATTTTAATTAGTTTGCATATTTTTCCCCACAGAATTCTCCTTCTGTGGCTCAATGAGATGCTTCTTCCCTAAAATATTGTTTAAAATCTTCTTTCCAATAGTTGGTATCTCTCCTGGGCGGATGACATAAAGTACAAAACATTTCAGCACATTAATCACAGCCCTTCAAGACCACTAGTAATCGCTGTCCAGCCACATTTTAAAATTTTCTCCTTGGCACCCTGTAATCAAGTAGCTGGCACTGCACACTGGAGAAGTTGTGCAGTTCCATATGCCTTTCATTTATACTGCTTCTTCTCCCTGAAATGTCCTCTACTTTCCTAGTACTTTCCACCTGGTAAATGTCACCTCTTCCAGATCCATATCTATTTTTTACATCCAGCTCAGAAACCTTCTTTTTTGAACATTTTCTTGTTCCATTCTGCCTTTCTCTGTTCTTGAAAAGAGGGAAGAATAGACACCCACACACACTTTCTATACCACCATTATACATACTTTTAGTAAAACAATAATTCAATTATTTTTTCAGCTCATATTTATTGAATGCTTGTTATATGCTAGAAGTAGAAATATTCTAGTCTATTCTAGTCTAATGACTTGCTCTTGGAAAATTGCATTGCCATTTTAAAAAAAATTTAAACATTTTATTGATATTTTACAGAGAGGAAGGGAGAGGGAGAGAGAGAAACATCAATGAGAGAAAATCATCCATCAGCTGCCTCCTGCAAAGACTTCTACTGGGGATGTGCCTGCAACCAAGGTACATATCCTTGACCGGAATCAAACCCGGGATTCTTGAGTCCACAGGCCAATGCTCTATCCACTGAGCCAAATCTGTTAGGGCTGTATTGTCATTTTTAATTTCTGCTTAATCTTATTACTAAATTGTTATTATCTTTAGGCTATTTGGGTTTGATTGTATAACATATGGCAGGATTTGACTATAAGGAATCTATACATATTCTCATCAATTAATAAATATAATATTCCTTTTACTTTGCCAATATTTTTACTGTGTCAATAATACTATTTTATTCTGAAATAATTTTGATGAATCTTTTCCCTATAATATTCTTTATTGTATTGAAATTACTTCCTCACAAGGCCCCAAAATACATTCAAAGTAGCATCATTTCCTGCATTATTGATGAAGATACTATGACAAAGAATAGACGTAAAGCTAATAATCATAAAATCTATGTCAAATAAGCTTTCTTTTTCCTTTTACATTTAATTATTAAGGGCATTACCCAATCTAATATTATTTATACTTTATTAAAAAATTATGCCCTAGCTGCTTTGGCTCAGTGGAAAGAGTGTTGGCTTGTGGACCAAAGGGTCCCAGGTTTAATTCCAGCCAAGGGCACATGCACAGGTTGCAGGCTCATCCCTAGTAAGGGGTGTGCAGTAGGCAGTGGATCAATGATTCTCCCTCATCATTGATCTTTCTCTCTTTCTCCTCTCTTTCTCCTCTCTTTCTCCTCTCTCTCTCTCTCTCTCTCTCTCTCTCTCTCTCTCTCTCTCTCTCTCTCTCTCTCTCTCTCTCTCTCTTCTCTCTCTCTCTCTTTCCCTCCTCCCTCCCTCCTTCCTCCTCCCTCCCTCCCTCCTCTCCCTCCCTCCCTCCTTCCCTCCTCTCTCCCTCCTTCCCTCTTTGAAATCAATAAAAAACTAAAAAGAAAAGAAAAAAATTAAATATTTTAGCCTGGCTGTTCTGGCTCAGCTCAGTGGTTGAGCATTGACCTACGAACCAGGAGGTTATGGTTCAATTCCCAGACAGAGAATATGCCCAGATTGAGGGCTTGATACCCAGTGGGGCATGCAGGAGGAAACATATCAATGATTCTCTCCATCATTGATGTTTCTAGCTCTTGCTCCCTTTCCATTCCTCTCTGAAATGAGTAAAAATATATTTTTAAAAATTAAATACTTTAAGAGAGGATTAAAAATTATGTACCTAAGGTTGCAGAATTAAATATAAAAGAAGAAAATGCATATTTATTAAAATATTTAATTTACTTAATGGAAGCACTTTATTTGGGTTAACTAGAATTTCATAAGGAGTAATAATAAACAAGAAACCTTATTTGTGAACCTGTAGTTTTAGGTATCTTACTGTGTGCATTCTGCTTTTTTCTTTAAACTTCCTGTTTTCCGCTTAGGTCGAGACTTGTCTATTTTAAAGACATAATTGAAACTTAAAATAGTCTGTAATGCATTAAATACATGTAAAGTAGTACTTTTCCCCAGAGTTGTGAAATGAAACACTGTTTTTTAAAATTATTTACTCTGTTGATATTTCTAAGACATAGACAAAGATTTATTGTAGCCTGACTGGCATGGCTCAGACGTTGAGCTTTGACCTGTGAACCAGAGGTCACGGTTTGATCCCCAGTCCTGGAACATGCCCAGGATGTGGGCTAGATCCCTGGTCTGGGGTACTCAGGAGACAGCTGATCAATGATTCTCTCTCTTCATTGATGTTTCTATCTCTTTCTCCCTCTCCCTTCTCTCTGAAACCAATGGAAAACATTTTTTTTTTCCAGTGTAAAATTTTTATATTTAGAGTTAGGCAGTTGCCAATTTTGCTGGTAATATCCAAAGCATCATAGTCAGGAGCCAATCAAACATATGCCTTTTTCTCGCCATCAGGCCTGATCAGGTTGTTGACCTTGACCACATCAATGTCATAAAGCTTCTTCACAGCCTGTTTGATCTGGTGCTTGTTGGTCTTGACATCCACAATGAACACAAGTGTATGATTGTCTTCTGTCTTCTTCATGGCTGACTCGGCAGTCAGGGGGAACTTGATGATGGCATAATGGTCAAGCTTGTTTCTCCTGGGTGCGCTCTTCCGAGGATATTTAGGCTGCCTCCGGAGCCTTAGTGTCTTTGGCCTTCGGGAGGTGGGTGACGTGCGGATCTTCTTTTTTTTGTGTGTGTGGCTGTGGACACCTTTTAACACTGGTTTCTTTGCCTTCAAAGCTTTTGCTTTGGCTTCAGCTTTGGGAGGGGCAGGGGCTTCCTTCTTCACTTTCGGCGCCATCTTCGGAAAAAGCTGAAAAACATATTTTTAAAAAATATTTATTTTGAATGAATGATTAAACTTTGTTTTCACAACCTTAATTATATACATTTGATGGGAATAAGAAAAGAAAAAGCAAATATTGGTAGTTGAAATAGAACTTGCAGCTCTATTATTATTTACAGCCAGGAGGTGTTTGAAAATTACTTTGAGGATTCTTTTTCACAGCATTAGAATGTCTCTGCAACAGTGATTCTGCCAGCGACCCTGGTGGTAACTCCGTGAGCTGTTTACCCAGTGAACTGTTTGGTTGCATTGTCAAAATAGCCAACATAGTAATTGCAATTTAATAAAACAGTACAGCCTTTACAACCTCACAGAATGATTATTTGAACCAGAGAAAATAAGGTATTTTGTATAAAACATTGTTATACACTTACCACAATTTATATATTACTGTTTTAATTTGCCTACTCCTTTTTATGTTATTTGTTTTATTCACTTAACAAGTTGTGTGTGTGTGTGTGTGTGTGTGTGTGTGAATAATTATTGCCCTCCCAGTGAGCCAATATTTTATGGCAATTCAGCTGGCAGAATTTGACTTAAAAACAAACTATAATTGTGAAAATGGATTAGTTCTTAAGAAAAAAGAAATAAACTAGAGAAGAAGGATTCTTTTATTTGAAATCTTATTCTTTTTTGTGGAGGAGGATTTCCAGTTTAGAGAGAGAGATCAGTTGTCCCTTGGATTAGTTGCCCCTTGCACACACCCTGACCATGGATCAAACCCACTTAAGTCCTGACTAGGAATCAAACTGGTGAACTTTGTGCCTGCCACAAGGCTCAACCAATTACCAATAGAGCCACACCTATCAGGGTTGCATGCCCATCGCTCTAAAGTACCCTCACCTTATTATTTATTATAAATATAATATGGAGGAGAAAACCCTCATCAAGAACCTAAAGACATATGAGAATGAGAAAAGAATATCACAGTGGAATTATAGATGGGACTTTACTATTGGCAAAGATGTCAATACTGTTAGTGCAATGTTTCCAGTGTGGTGTCATTGAACCAGGGGAGAAGTAAGATAAGATTTAGGATTCCTTGAATAGTGGTTTGAACAATGAAATCATTGGTGCTGTTTTAACTAGTCAAAGTTAATATGCTTTGGAGGACTGAAGAGATGAAAATATTTTTATTCATAATCTATAATAATAAAAGTGTAATATGCTAATTAGAACAAATGTGTCCTTATAGATGACCTTTGGAACAAAACCAGAGCTGTGAGGGAAGTCCAGGTCCCAGGTGCCAGAAGGAAGCTGGTGCCAACAGCATGGGGAAGGAAGGCTTCTCTTGCAAGGATTTCGTGCATTGGGACTCTAGTAAATAATAATACCCTTAATTTTTTGAATGTTACTGTTAACAATTTACATATAATATTATATAATTTTTACAATACAGCCATGAAGTTTATACTATTAGTATTGTTTTATACATGAGAAACTGACTTAAGAATATAATTTTTACTAAAGCCATACAAATTTCACAATAGGTCAAGTTCCAAATATGTTTTCATTATTTCAGTTTCTTTGCTTATCACAATAAATACTTAATGAATTTATATATTTCTCAGAGAATGATAGTTCTTACTTAAGCCTGTGGTAGATAGGTAGATAACGAAACAAGGAATGAGAGCAAACTATGATTAGTATCACAAGAACAGAAATATTGAAAACCACATTGGATCATATTTCCCAGAAGATTTGACTTTTAAATTGAGACATACGGTAGATTTGCTCAAAGAAATGGGTGGGGAGAGAAGACTAATCTAAGCAGAAGGTAGAGATCTGTCAAGGCACCGAGACAAGACAATGAATTTTGTAGTAAAAGAGCAAAAATAAGTTAATTTGCATTAGATCCCTGATATTTGGAGGTGAGTGGGGAATAGTGGACCTAGCTGCAATCCTGAAGATTCCTTACAATATGTAAATACAACTAAGGTTGGACATTTATGGTAATTCTAAGTGTTTTGTCTTTTTTAATTTGCTTAATCCTCACCTGAGGTTATTTTCCATTGATTTTTTTAGAGAGAGTGGAAAAGAAGGGGAGATACGGAGAGAGAAACATCAATGTGAGGGAGACACATCAATTGTTTGGGAACCAAGCCTGCAACTGAGCATGTAACTGAGGCACATGCCCTTAACTGAATTGAACCTGGGACCTTTCAGTCCACAGGTCAGTGCACTATCCAGTGAGCCAAACCAGTTAGGGAAGTTCTTAAAGAATTTAAGCAGGGTTTTAAATAGATAAGTTGCAGTCTAAGAGTGAATCATACTGTGGAGAATGAGTCAGAAGAAAATAAAACTTAATGCAGAGAAGATTGCTGTGGGGCCCCAGGCAAGAAGGGGTCCTGGCTTGAATTTTGGATGTTTCAGTAGGAATGGAAGAAAATATGAGATTTTATTGTTATGTTTGAAGTAGAAAATAAAATTACCATAATTTAATGATCCATTGTATGTATAAGTTGATTGAGAAGCAAAAGTTTAGAAACAGTGCTGTGTGTTTAAAGAAAGTATAATGTTTATTGACATAGACTCTACCTAGAAAAGTCTATATACTTTTTAAAATTCAATAATTATTGTCTATCAGTAGTAAACTTCAAAATATTTGCTTTTTAACTTTTTTGATTATTCTTTATTTTCTCATACTTTAATTAAATGTAACTTATGCAATTTAAATATCACCACAACTTGAACTACAGAAAAAAAACAATATTCTAATTCATAGTCTGATAACATGACTTCATGTGTATTTTGTTAAATTAAATAATACTGTTCTAAATAATTTCTTAATTGTGGAAAAAAAGAACATGCATTGGTATAATGTAAGAAAATGTATGCATTTATATCTCTTCCTGAAAATATTATGAGGCTTAATTTATATTTCCTTAGCTACCTTTTCTAATTTTCTATCAACATTCAAATGTTACATTAGATCTTTTCTTTTGATCAACAATAATTACTTCTATGAAGATTGGTTTAAATTTTCATGACATGTATCTACTGTAGAGAAGTACTTAATTATCTGTGTCACTTATAGTTATGTTTAGGAAACCCTTTGAACTTTTAGTCATATTTTACAAATAACACAAGCCCACTATTGTCCTCTATGATGTTAAGTAATGATGATGCTCTTCTCATATGATAGTTTTGGAGTTAGACATCTGCCTACAAAAGGATAGCCACTTTATGAAAACAACTATCTCACAATTCTTCTTCACCACCCTAGAGTATTTTCATGTATTTTAAATACTTGTTTGATCATGGATATAAAATGAAAGGAGCTAGAAAGTTCTTGTACTTCATGCCTTTGATTATGGAGAATATTAAGGAAGAAAATTCTTGACAATATCATGAAAGGTGTGTGTCTATAATGCTTCCAACCTCCTTTGTTCTGCATCCAACCTTTTCATCTGGGGTATACCTTCATGATTGCCACGTGTCCATAAATGATTTCCTTTTATCTTTATCTGCAAGGTGGTAAGTACATAATAAGCAAAGTTTCCGTTCTTTCAGGGATATCTGCTACCTTTATATATCTGTGAGGAGAACACATGGAATTTCAGGGATCAGCCAGAAGATGGGAAAGACTTGAGAAGAGTGAAGCTTTGAGATCTAGTTTGACAGAATAAGGTGGGCGCAAAATATCAGCAGTTTAAAGTAGAGTGAATACTAACAGTTCATATGAATTCCCAGTAGATTTCTTTTGTACAGTATCTGTAGTGTGCACACATATATTTGTGGGGTGGTTTGGGCTATAATGACTTAAGGTACTGCTGGCATTTAATGCCTATAGGTTAGTGATGCTAAATATACTATTGATGCAAAAATCATTGCTCTTCAAAATGCCAGTAATTCCCAATTTGAGAAAAATTCAATTAGTGGTTATGTGAACAGGTTTTATGTCAGTCAGATGAGTGTTTGTGTAATGATCTTGCCACTTTCTAGTGGGGTGACATTAAGAAAGTCGTTCTACTTTCTAAAGGGTCTGATTTGTAAGATACAAACAGCATATTTTTATTACTATTAAATGCAATACCCAAATTGTTTAATTTAGCATGTGACATACAGTGAACATCCAGTAACTGCTACAATTTGTGGTATCATTTTATAATCTCCCACAAAAAGGTATTTTTAAAAATCTAGCAACTTAAGGAAGAGTAAGAAGTCTTACTGAATGGTTAGGAAGAGCATATTAAAATATTAACAATGTTCAAGTCTAACAATGTGAATGTTAAGACTATATTCTAGGCAATCTTTGAAACATAAACTAAACCTCAGCTACCTGAACAACTTGGTGTTCCATTTATATGCCACGGTTTCCCTATGTGATCTTCCCTTTGTTTCTCTTGCCATCCCCTACTAGTCAGCTGAGCAATCTTGTGTTCTTTTATTAAAATGATTTAAAAAACACATTTTCTGGGAAGCTTCCCGGATACCTTTATCAGTTACTTATGATTGGTAGTGATATCATTCAACATACCATGGCTAAGTAAAAAGGATAGTTGTTGCATAAAGTAACACAATGTCTAGAGGTTAGTGGGATGGGTCAGGGTCACCTCTGAGTAACCCACAATATCACCCCAAAACGTGGTGCTGGGCATCCTATCATGTTGCCATCCTCACTGTGTTGGCCTTCATACTCAGGCTTATTTATCCTCGTGCTCTCGAAATGTCTGTGACTGCTTCAGGCCTCAACTGCTCATAACCTAAAGCAAGGCAGGGGAGCATGCTCCTCCTGTCAAGTATCCTGTTGTTAAAAAAAAATCCTTTCCCAAGAGAGACCTAGCCGTCTCCATTCCTCATTTGTCATTAGTCAGTGTTAGGGTCCATGTCCTCGCTGCAGACAGACCTGGAAAGCAGGCATAGGGCTTTTTCTGCCTCTAGAGTGGTAAGTGGGATTTCCCAAAAAAGGTAACAATACCTGTTGGATGGGTAACTGTTTTCTGCCCGCTCTGTCCCCATCTTGACCCCCCACCTTCAGCTGTCTGCAGCATGAGCTGCTCCGTTTTCAGTGTTCTTTCAACACTCCAGATACACCCAGAGTAGCACCTGCTTCACATGGTTGTAAGTATTTATATGTTTGCCTACCCTTCAGCAACTTGTATGTAGAAATCCTGTTATATCATTATATTCTCAGTGCCTATATTGGTTCATGATAAATAAGTGTTAACTAGATGATAATGTTTAAGTATTTTAAAGTAGGGAAAAACTTGATTGAAAAATATATTTCAAACTCAAAGTAGGAACATGAAGTCTTTGAAGAACCATCAATGGTTAAAACACAGCATAAAGAATAGGAGATCTTGCAGCATCCCCGAAACAGCCAAAGCCTAACCATCTGCTTCATATCTCACTAAGCCCAGAGATGAGAAAAAAAATGTGAATTTTGATACCCCCTGGGAGTGGGATGAGGATCACATAGGATTTAGAGAATAGAACTTGCAAAGAAATGTCAATAATTTAGGCTTTCTCTTTTAAATTTAAGAAGGCAACCTGTCAAAATTTTCCTCTCTCTTAACAATGTAGTGAATGAAATGACTCCGTGTATTCATTTCAGTGGGCTTTTGAGAAAGGGCAGGTAAAAAGAAAATAGAGCATTCCCACTGCAATTTCAGAAAAGAACACAGATCTGCAAACCGTTTGTCTAATGATAATAAAACTCAAGGCAACCCTATTGAATGTACTGGTGTCATTCAATTGAAAAAAAAATATTTTTTGTCTCTTGCTAAATAAAGGAGAGGGTTTTTTATCCTGGTGGTTTAACTTGTTTCTTAGTTTCAAACAGGTTTCTTCAGAGTGCCTTATAATTTTCCATATCACTGCCCTGATAAAACAAGGAGCCTATCAATGTTTAAATGATCAAGGGAAAGAAAGTTCTTCTTGAAAATTAAATGTCAGATTGTTTTTGAAATGTTTACAGTGATACTTTTTCATTTGTTCATTATGATAGAAATGATAAATGAGCAACATTTCTTCCTGGGGATAATGTACTTCTTCAAATTTTCAATTTTGTCTTAGTTTTATATACGATGTTTTTGTAAGTAGGAATTGCCATTTGCAGCACTAAAGACATTTGGTGCTTAATAAGGCATAGGATGATTGCAAATTTGGTAGCCAATAGAAAGCATAAAAATATATAATTAACTATAATTTTTCCATAATAGAAAGATATATATTTTTTTGCATTTTATCATCGCATAAGAATATACACACTCACTTCCTCAATTCATGTATTTCCCATTGAAGGATGTCATTTATTTGAACATTTATGGTGAGTTTTTTATAAAACCCTATTACGTGCTTCTAGGCATTATTGCTGGCTTCAGTACTATGCAGATGCGTTTTGACTGTCATTTGACATCAAGGAGAAATAAAAGGCGTTTTATTTGAGTAGATAGTGTAGAAACTGATTTAGGAGAAAAAGGCCTTTAAATTAGTATGAAATACTTGGCAGCTTGCTTGTTTCTTGAACATTTAATCAGACTTACAGAAGTGATATGTGTTTGTGAGATGGGGACCCAGTATTAGTTTTCTATTGCTGTTGTAACTTAGTGGCTTAAATCAACACGTTTATTATCTTACAGTTCTGGAGGTCAGAAGCCTAAATGCTATCTGCAGGACTGAGTTATTTTGGAGGTTCTATGGGAGAATTCATTTTCTTGACTTTTCCAGCTTTGAGATGCTGCCCACATTCCTTGTCTCTTTGCTCTTTGCTCTTGGCATCTTCTGCAGATGGCACCAGGTTCTGCTTTTGTGTCCATGTCTTTGCTCCTCTGATTTCTCTGTTATAAGAACTCTTCTAATGCATTGGGCCCATTTGAATATTCCAGGCTACTTTCCTAGCCTCATGATTCTTAACTTAATCATATCTGCCCAGTCCCTTGTACTGTGTACATATTCTCAGGTTCTTGGAATGAGGATGTGGTCATTTTGGGGTTGCCATTATTCAATCCACTGCAGGACTCTTATTCAAACATTTGAATGGTCTCTCTTAATCAGCCTTAGCTTCAGTGATAACAGAGCACCAGACAGAGCTGTATACAAATTTTAAAGTACAAGAACATGTATACATATTGTATGTGAGCACATATGTCTATAATTTGGTTAATTAACTTTCTAAGTTATCAACCATGATTTAGCAAGACCCTGGGTATTATTAATTAAAAAATCATGTTATCATTGAAGTATGGTTACCCTTCATCACTAATTGCCCCTTTAATGTAAGCCTGGGTGGGTTTTTAATAATGGCTGAATTTAACATAGATAAATGATACCATATATAGTAATACTATTTTATAAGATAAAGTTCATTTTTAATACACCATGCATTTCATGAAGGAGATATATTCCTTGGTAAACTGAAACTGGCTGGTTTGACCACATTTTACCTAACTTCTCCCACAGTAGCCTCCCAAAATGTGAATAATTCAAATATGCTTTTGTATTGCTATTAAACATGATTTAAATGGTGAGTTTCATTTTATCTTACACTTAAAGTGATGATATTCTGAAAGAAATTATCTTTCAAAAAAATAAACACCTATCAATAAACATATTTGGCTAAGTTACCATTGTACAAGCAGCTATTATAAAAGTGTAATTTTCAGTGTTGTTAAGAGACTCTGGAGGATAACACAATCTCAAATTTGGTTTTTAGTGTTCATGGATGCTTTAATTTTATATGGTATAATCTTTACTACTCAGGGTATTTTATTTAACCATGGGAGAACTTAGTTTTATTTTGGTGATTAACTAAATAAGCTATTTATTATCCTGATAAAAATGCAGAACACACTTGTGTTTTTCTTTCCCCCCTCTCTAAAAACAATATATAATTTTTTACATAATTTTTTTCCCTATTGAAATCACCTTGTTAGGAGAAAATACGAAGGCTAGGAAGTACTCTCTGCCCTTCAGGAGTTCTTCATCCAGTAGCTATAATACACAGTAAAATAAAACGTGAGCTTTTTGGTGATTTGAGTAGAGGGTGATGGAACCAATGATGGAAAAGTGATTAAAGGAACTAAAATGTAATTAAAATTTAGAAAAGGACTAGACTTGTGTTATATGGGAAAGGGCACTCTAAGCAAAGGAATAAATAGTAAAGTCATAGAAATGCTATATTTAGGAAAGTGAATAGGACAGTATGGAGAACTAGAAATGTATGCTGAATGATGAAAAGATAGCAAAAGAAAGCACTGGAGCAAAATGTCTTTAACCATATTATGGGGGAAAAATTAAAGAGAATTCTAAAGAAGTTATTCTTCATCTACATTTGTACATTTTTTGAAGTAGGTGAATATAAAGAATAAAATAGGGTAATTCTTGGTGCTTGATAACTAACATCATTCATTTAATTATAGGAGCTTTATCAAAATTTGAAGATGAATTAGTAATATATTCTGTAGATCTCTACAAGAATTCTGTTCTGGTAATGAATTAATTGCCTGTTTATATATGAGAAGAAAGAGAATATAACCATATTTCTCTCTAAGCAGTTATAAATTATACTAGAGGCCCAGTGCATGAATATGTGCAAGAGGCCAGCCTGGTCCCAAAAGACAGATCGGGGCTGGGCCTGTTGGGAGGAGGAGAAGGTGAAAAGTTGGCCTGATGGCCTGCCCTGATCAGGCCTGATCAGGGCTGGGCCAGTTTGGGGGAGGAGCTATGGACGACTGGCCAGTGGGCCCTGCCCCTGATTGGGGTGGGGGGCCAATTTGGGGCAGGGCCAGCTGTGGGGAGGGGATGAGGATGGTGGGAAGGCTAGCTAACCTCTAAATCAGGTAGGGTGGCTGATTAGTGGTCAGCAGTTGGGGGAAGGGCCACAAGCTGATCTGGCCAGCCTCACTCCTGTGGAGGGCCAACCGGGGGCAGAACTGGCTGAGGGGAGGGGCCACAGGCTAATCTGGGTGGTGAGGGCTGATCAGGGGTAGTGACAGCTGATGGCCATGGGGAGGGGCTGTGGGAAAGTGGGGGGAGGGGCTGCAGGAGGTTGGCTGCCAGCTCCACTCCCTATTGGGGTAGGGTGTGGCAGTCAGGTCTGGGGCCAGCTGGGGGAGGAGCTGCAGGCTGATTTGAGTGGTGGGGGCCCACTGGGGGTGGGGCTGCCTGGGGGGAGGGGTTGCAAGCTTATCAGGGTGGATGAGCCAATTTGGGGTGGGGAGTTGGCTGGCTGCTCTGCCCTTAATCGTTTGGGAGTGGCTGATTAGGGGCAGGGCCACCTGAAGGGACAGGTTGTGGGAAGTTGGCTGGCCGGCCCCACCCCCTGATCTGGCCAGTTTGCTGGCTGTATATATAAATATATGGCCTGTTGCTAGGGAGAGGTAGCTGGGCGCTGCTACTTGACAACTTTGCCAGGTGCCCATAGTAACATTACCATTTCTTGGCTGGGCTGGGCTGGGCTGTGGACCACATTTTGTTCCAATGGGTCTCAACAGCCTCAGTTGCAATTTGGTGGGCTGTTGCTCCAGGATGATGGTGAGGCCTGTTTCCTGCTTGGGAAAGCTGAGTGTTGCTTTGTCAGTGTCAGGTCTTCACTGCCATTTCTCTGTAAATGGTAAGTGCACATCACAGCAGCTCCTGTGTTGAGTGTCTGCCCACCTGCCAATCAGGAGTGAGAATGAAAATTAACCCAAACAAGATGGCTGCAACCATGGAGTGAACAGGAAGCTTGGGTTTCCTTGGCAATAGAGGAAACCAAACTTCCTGTACACTCTGGCCAGACCAGGCCTTTGCTCCAGGCTATGAAGTTTTAATTATAGGAGATAAATAAATCCCAGATACCAGGGCCTCCTCTTAGGTCGCCAATTTACATGGCTGGCCTGCAACCCACCACAGGGCCCTCGCCCAGGCTGTGCCACACCCAAGGGAATGCCCACCCTAATCCAGGACACCCAAACCAGCTGGCCTACACCCATGTAGCAGACCTCTATCCTATCTAATAAAAGAGTAATATGCAAATTGATCATCACTCCAACACACAAGATGGCTGCCTCCATGTGGACACAAGATGGCCACCACAGGATAGCCAACAGGGAAGGGCAGTTGGGAGGGACCAGGCCTGCAAAGGAGGGCAGTTGGGGGTGATCAAGCCTGCAGGGGAGAGAAGTTAGGGGTGATCAAGCCTGCAGGAAAGGGCAGTTGGGGAGGAGGGCCCAGGCCTGCAGGGAAAGCAAATGGGGGGACAAGGCCTGCAGGGGAGGGCAGTTAGGGGTGACCAGGCCTGCATGGGAAGGCAGTTAGGGGATATCAGGCTGGCAGGGGAGCAGTTAAGCTTCAATCAAGCTGGAAGGGGAGTGGTTAGGGGGTGATTAGGCTGGCAGGCAGATGCAGTTAGGGGCAATTAGGAAGGCAGGCCAGTGAGCATTTGGTCCTTAGCAGTCCTTGTTTGTGAGAGGGCAGTTGGACATCCCTTGAGGGATCCTGGATTGGAGAGGGTGCAGCCAGGGCTGAGGGACATCTCCCCCTCATGCACGAATTTTGTGCACCAGACCTCTAATTATTTACATTTCCTTTAAATGTTCCTGTAGTGTTCTGTAATGCATTACTAGGCAGATAATTTGTTGATAAACTAACACTCTCATTAGTATTTAAATAGGACATAAAATGTCAGCTTCTAAGGGAAATAGCATATCATTATTATAAATTAATTATGGTAAAATACTCAAGGAACTGAAGACTACATAGTTATTCAATAGGACCCTATTGACAGATACTAGTTTTAGTGTTTGATTTTTATAGTTCTTTATCTTAAAGATCAAAATTAGCAATTCATCATAATATTACAAAGAAAAAAGTAAGTTAGCTAGTCTGTGGCAACTCAGGTATATTAAGTCTTTCAGCAAAGACTACTTATATCCTACTTCCAAAAATAATATACAAATGTTTATTAAAATAAGTAATTAGATGTTTCCTATAAGTGCAGCAGGGCTATCATATTAAGCTTTCTTGTGCCAGGATGAATCTAAACTCAGGTCACTCTATAGGCTATGATCATCCTAATCTTTTCATGTATTTTGGTTGTAAAGTCTGTTATTAAGAGATAGACATGCTTTGATCTTCTTCCTTTGGGATGTAAGTGAAACTGGCTGTACTTTCTTATAAGCTTCTTGTTTTAATTACAGTGTATAACATTACGTTTCACACAATAGGAAGACATTTAAAATAAGATTAGTTTGGCTATCTCAGAAGTATAGCATGAAGCATAAAATAGGATGAATGAAAAATACGCGCACACACACAATGTATTGAGCTTCTGATTCCAGGAACTAAATCCAGTGAATATATTTTAAGATAATCATCTTGAAATACTGAAAATCCATTCATTTGAATCCTATAATCAATGAATTTAAAAACTGACCAGAAAATTGAATATCTGGTTGGAAATATTTAGGTTGGTTGTAGGAAGCTATTCTTAATGGCTGTTTCTTAGAGGAATAATATAAACTTCTCCCAAAATTGCAACAATGGAAATTGTCTTTAAAACTTGAAACTTGCTTTGCACGCTCATAATATAGACTCAGTAGGTAAATCCCCATAGCTCTGTCTTACTTTTGGGGGGAAAATCGTTTTGAATCATGATGGATTAGTGATGGATACATATGAATATCTATTGAGGATGAGTAATTTATGTATTTTCCAAAGGGACTTCTTGGATTTTCCCAGGGGATTATTTTGTATCCATGGCCTAATGTAGGTGCACAATTTGACATTAATACAAAATAAAATGAACATTTTATTCAACTGTCAAATATATACTTTTCAATCTTAGCTGGATTCTCTGGCCTTAGAGAGAAATCATTCCCCAAATGTCTAGTTGATTCTGTTCCAGATCCCCATAGTAGTTATTCTAAATCTTTACCACTCTTTCCAATTTTACTCCCTCAATTTTCAAAAGTCTTGTTTTACAGTTCTTTGAGAAAACAAAACCATGCAAGAACATCTTAATTTTATTCCCTACCAGCTACCAGGTAATAATCTTTTTTTTTTTTAATCCTTTCTCTTGTTCCCAGTATTGTTTAGGTTCTTATTGCAGCCCCATAAGTTTTCCTTAGGAAAGGGCTCCACTGTCATGTCCTTCTTGAGCCCCTGGTCTCTCTCTCTCTCCTCAGCGGTCTCGTTACCTCAGCCTGAAAGCTTATGCCATCATTTCAGAACCCATCTTACTTGAAATTATTGAAATTTCACATATTTTTAATGAATCTCCTTTCCCCTTGCCATTCTCCTTTCTTATTTTTGGCTAAACTTTGTCTTCTCTGTCTCCTTTCTTGACCTATTCTCTCTCTCTCTCTCTACCTCCTCGGTCCCTCCCTCCCTCCTACTAACTTCCCACTTTAATTTCAGCTATACCTATTCCCATGTCTTCTTATAGCTTCAGTCCTGTTCTGTGGTTCCACTTTTGATGCTTCTCCTGAATTTCAGGCTTAAATATATCACTGTCTAATGCATGTTTATTCTTTTTAAACATATATATTTTTATTGATTTCAGAGAGGAACGGAGAGGGAAAGAGAGATAGAAACACCAATGATAAGAGAGAATCATTGATTGACTGCCTCTTGTACATCCTACACTGGGATCCAGCTCACAACCAAGGCATGTGCCCTGATTGGGGATCAGACTGTAACCTCCTGAACCACAGTGGACACTCAATCCCTGAACCACACTGACCAGGAAGTATATTTATACTTTAATGTCTCCCAAGTACATTAGACTCAGGATATTACAATAACAGTTGGCAGTAATACATTTCAAAACCTGAGTTCAGTATTTTGACATGTAATGAAATGGTGAACAAGGTATTTGACTTCAGTTTCCTCATCAAATACTGTCATAAAACTTCATTTCACCAACACACTCACCCACACAACCACCTCTCTCACCTGTCATTGCCATAACATCCTAGGTGATCTTCCCACTTCATTGTACTCTATTCTCAATGCAGTAGACAGAGTGAACCTTTAACAAAAAAAGTCACCTAGACTGTGTCTCTCTACTCAGAACCTTCCAATGGTTTCCCATCTTGGCTTTTAGCAAAACTCAAAACCTTCATGTGCCATCCTCAACCACTCTTCCCCGAATCCCTGACTTCAGGTTTTCATCCTGTCCCTTTTCCCCAGCACTCTGCCCTCCTCAGTCTTCCTTACTCTGCTGAGCTCCCTCTTGCTTCAAGTGCTTAGCACATGACTTTTAGCACATGGCCTTTTATTCAAATGGATGTCACTCTCCCTCCAAATGCCTTTGTTCAAATGTCACCTTCTCTGTGACAGATTCTCTAACATATGTGAAATTTATCTCCATCCTTCCGGTCTCCAATACTTAATCCCCATTTTGTCTTATTGTTCCCAGTAGGGCTTATTTCTAATATTCTATACAATTAACTCATTTAGTTTGTTTTGTTCCCCACTATAATGTGCCCCAGGATGACAAGAACTTCTGCTTTGCCCCCCAACCATTTTATCTGCAGGGCCTAGTAGTATAAGCTGAATAATAATTACTAAAAGAAGAAATAAATACACAGATTAAGGTATCAGAGGTGGGATTTTCTTTTTTTAGCTAAAAAGTACTATAAGTATATTAATTATTTCCTTTATTATCTATACTATTATTATTTTACACCCACAAGACTACACATTTAAACACACACACACACACACACACACACACGCACGCATGCACACACACAGAATATTTTTCTATGTCCTACTTTGTTTTGAGATACTGTCTAATCAGTTTATGAGGCTATTTACTGAGACATCTTTCAGATTTTCAACCATTTTATTCACCAATTTTAACTCTTACATTATGTGGAGCAGAATATTCGTTTTAGTTCCTACTATTTCAGCACAATCATTGTGAACTTGTCTCTAGATAATTACAATAGCCTACACATGAATTTGTACATATTTTATCATAAAAAATGAAAAGATTTTTAAAGTACTTTTTCATGGCTTAAAATGATCTACAAAATACTTTCTACAGAAATTAAGGTCCTTCATTACTGACCCTGACCCATGTTTTTGTGGTGCTATTTTCCAACACGATAAATTGTTCTTTATGGTTCATTTTATTTCTTTTTACTTCCAGTTAGTACTTATTGATTATTCACTGAGTCAGGCACTATGCAATGGCCTTTAGCAAGGTACTATCTCTTTCTCCCTTTCCTCATAGCAATTTGTTATACTTTGGGAGAAATGAAGAAAGAGAAAACTTGGCATTTGAGTTCATATAATACATCAAATGCACAGTAGCTATAGGTACATTGAAAATGTTTGTGGTTTTTTTTTTTGGGGGGGGGCAGACTTGGTTTATACATTTTGTCCTGGTATAATTATTACTAAATTTTTCTTTACTATCAGAACTAGTCCTTGCTTGCTGATAGACTATAGCATCTCATTATACGCAAAACTAGGGGCCCAGTGCATGAATTCATGCACCTTGAAAGGAACTATGGGCCATTAGGCTGTGGTGGGCACAGGACATGGTCTCAGCCCATCCTCTGCGCCCCTGCCCGGCCTCTCCTGCTGGGGCTCCAGTCCTCTGTCTGCAGAGAGCCTCACTCCCACTGCCACTGCTCCCACGCACTGACAGTGGAACAATTGAGGTGACACCAGCAGTGGGTGTGAGCAGTGGTTGAAGCTGACAGTGGGTGCAAGGGGCTGCCACCATGATTGCCTCTCAGGAGCAGGGGAGGTGGAGAAGTCCTCAGAGGCGATCAGGGCCAGTAGCTGCCACTTGCACCCACAGATGGCATGGAGTGATTGGGACCAATGCCAGGCACAGGCAGTGGTGCAAGCAGGGGCTCTGGTGCTGGCAGCAGGTTCGAGCACAAGGTGGGACCTTGGCACGCAGGAGCAAAGAATTTTCAGTAACAATCAGAGAGAGGTTTGCCCCGATGACAGCAACTGGTGCCCCAACTTGGTCTAATGCCCCCACTCACCTGCTCGACCATCCCACCTTGGCTAACTCCGGCCATGCTCCACACATGCCTCCTGGTGGTCATAGCACATCATAGTGACTGACTGTTCCCTTGTTCCGCCATTGAGTGTATTTACTTGTTACTTATTTGTAGGATAATTTGAAGTTTTACTCTGTTATGAACTATAGAAGTTATGGGATTTTCTAAACAACATTTAAGTTCCCCTCTCTTAGTATTGGAACACACTTATGCATATGGCATAATGTTTGGTGGAGAAAACCCAGGTTATATAACCTGAATGTCATCTCAATTTTAGTAAAAAAATTTTATTTGTCTAAAATACATTTTAATAGCTACTCTCTTAGCAATTTTTTCACATCCTTGTCAGGAGTTTCCTATATTTACTCTTCATTTATTCATATTCTTCCCATCTTAAAAGTTATGCTTACATTTTTTGATTCATCTCTATCTCTATCTATGTGTGATCTCTCCTTTTAGCAGATATATATATATATATATATATATATATAGATAGATAGATAGATAGATATATCTACATCTATCTATCTATATCTATATCTATCTATATATATACATATATATATATATATTATCATTTAGTTGGCAACTTTTTGTATACAAAGCACTTTTCTTTATTTCTGGATCTGTTGATATGATAGTCTGCTGGGTCCTTGAAGGCAAAGAATCTTTGATTCTTTAGCACTGAGTATAGGGCCAAATACAGAATATAGTCAAGAACTTAACTGTTTTATGTAAAAAACAGCAATATGATAGCAGTGGGATGGAGTTTGGCATTGATGGTAAATGTGTTGAAAAATATTATTGGATAAGATAATATTAATTTTCAGAAAATAACTCTGGTTTCTGCCAATGTCTATAGATTAAAGATATGTTGTGTGTTTGTAATGTGTATTTATTGAAAGTTATGTTGTGATGGGAGAAAAGACATTGAGGAAAGAAAGGAAAGGTATATCATATTTTAGCAAACCATTGCATGGAAGATCAGCATCCTTTTATAATTGCTAAGGTAAAAGTACCAATTAAGTTATGGCCCAATGTTTTCATATCACTTATAAATTTCATTTGATATATATTGAAATACCTATTTATTTATGGATTTTAAAAATATTTGAATCATTACTGAGTATACATAACAAAAGTGTAAGTGGTATCAAAGGACTAACATGTTCTCAGTACTCCATTACATTCGAAGGTCATTAATTGTAAGACATGTTTATTTTCCATTTAAAATATAAAAATTAAATATTTTCATTGAATTTATTTATAGTGTATAAGAAAGTATATTGCAAAGAAACAATATCTGATGAGTTTGCTAGCATATAAAGAAGGCCCTAAATATTCTAAAACATAAAGGGAAAATAATGGGCATTTTGGATGTGGTTGCAGAAATCTGAGTTAAGCAAGTGTACTTCATGGAAGTGTACACTCACTTTTGCTGTTCAGCAGCCAGAGCTGTCACCTGAGAAGTTTTAGCAAAATGGACAAGAAAATATGAGATTGGGCATCTAATTAATGTACAGACATGAATCTGCGGCATTAGTATGGAAAGTTAAGAACTAAACATGCAAAAATGTGGTTTAGGTACACTACTGTTTATTATAGTCTCCCCCTCCCTCCCCTCCCCGGAGCAAAGGAGGAATAAAAATGTCTGTGTTCAAAATGTCAACATCTATAAAACTCACTTGCTGAGATTCTATGTGCCTTATCCAGTCTGACAAAACCACTAGTCATAAACATAAACAGAATTCGTAACAATTTCCAGAACAGACTGTGTGAGACTGCATCAAAGTCAATTCTCTCAGTTAGGTGGACTTGAGCTGAGTGGCTGTAATTAAGAAAATTATTGGCTTAAGCTTTGCAGCTGAACAGAAAATGTGGCTCGCATTCATGTACCTTTCATGTATTGCTTTCTCACATTTCATCTTTGTACTGCTCTTGTGTTCATGTTCAGATCAGTCATATTTTATTTGAAACATTTTCATTTTCAGATCAGCAGTCCTGTGATCCTGGTGAATTTCTTTGCCACGATCATGTGACTTGTGTCTCCCAGAGCTGGCTGTGTGATGGGGACCCTGACTGCCCTGATGATTCAGACGAGTCTTTAGATACCTGTGAGTAGAAAGGTTTTCCTGCCATTCAGATTTCCCTTACATGTGCAACAAAATGTCAGCGGTTTTCACGGATGACTGATGTTGTAGTTGATTTTTTTCCCCCACCTAGTCTGAGAAACGCAAAACTTTTCATTTATGTTTTTTTTTAAATGACTATGTGAGTGAAAGCATAAAATGCAATTTTATAGCGTGAACTGACTTATGAAGGAAAGAAGATGCAAGGTTAATTATTTCGAAGTGATTGTGTTTCTGCTAGAGGAAAATGACTTACAGAGGAAAATAATCCTTTAAGACACAGCACTACAAGGGAATAAGACCCTCTCCAAAAATTTATCTCACACACTGAGCCAGAGGAACACATAGGCATGAAAAGAGGAAAAATAGATGAATAAAAATGAAGTCTAATGTAGAAATCAAGTGTGTAAGTCCATACAAAGAAATATTATTTGGCAATAAAAAGAAGGAAATACTCATACATGACACATTTTTAAAAATCTAAGGGGAAGGAGCCAGTCACAGAAGACCACATGTGGTATGATTTCATTCATGTGAAATATCCCAAATTGGCAAATATAAAGACATAGAGAATAGATGAGAGTTGTGGTGGAAGGCATTAAGGACTGACTGTTAATGAGCATGGGATCTCTTTTTGGTAAGATTCAAATATGCTAAAATGGGATTGCAGTTATGGTTGCACAGGTATGTTCATATATTTTAAAATATTGAATTTTACATACTAAAATGATTGAATTGTATGTTAATTTTATCTTTATCAAGTTGTTTAAAAACGGAAATATATCTCAGTATTATGCCTAGGGGTATAGATGGCACAATAAAGTGAAAAGAAAACAATAGTAAGCACTTTGACCACATGAAATAATATTATATATATATGATTATTAAGTCATATTATTTATGATTATGAATAAATCATATCATGATTATATAAACACTCTGACCATATGAAATCATATTATATATGATTAATATTATATGTATATGTATATGTATATGTATATGTATATGTATATTTAAGCTTTACCCTTTCCTTTTTAAGTATCATCTACGAGTTCTTTCCTCATTAGCTGGAAGGATTTTCATAGCATAATCAGAATAAAAGGAAAATTATCGAATGTTGGTACTGGAGTGTTGCATTTCTGTCCTGATCCTCCCAACAAATTCCTGATAAGGAAAAAAAAACCTACAGAAACATGAGATATATGTTTGCTATCCATATGCGGGAAAGCCAGGTTGAAGGTGAAATGCCATGGAACTGTGTACTTGGCACAGTGCAAAAACAGTTGAGAAAAAAATGACTGGACATCTTACCTAGGTGATGCTGATGAGGAATAGAGAATGAGGTGTTCCCTTTGTGCTCCAGAGTGAGATGAGTAGGAGAATGAGACTGGAGAGGATTTGTGGTATAGAACAGGGGCAGGAATCTGGATGGTCAAAACTAAAGCCCTGAGAGAGAAAACCTTGTAGTAAATGTCAAACTGTGTAAATGCCAAATACTCTGTTATCCCTCCCTTGCTGAATTCCTGCTTCTAGAACATGGCTAATACCCAGCAAGGCCACATCAGTGGACCAGAGTTATGTTTGACAGCTGACTAATTGGACATTTGCTCTGAATGGTCAGTGTCTCCACCACAATGTTCCTTAAATATTTTGGATATCTACCCTGCCTATAAAATAGACATCACCTTGGTTTTGGAAAAGGTGGGTCCCTCAATTCAGAGATTAGGGGCTTCAGCAGACTGAGGCCTCAAATTAGAAATCACATGTGGGTTAATAAAAAAAATATATATTTTTTCTGCTTATTTTTAAAAATGAAATCCTTACCTACTCAAGACATTTTTATCAGTTTTTAAGTATATAGCTATTTTCTTCTCCAATAACATTTGATGAGTTAGATTTAAAAGTATTTCTTTATGTCGGGCATTCTGTTCTATCCTCAGACATCAAAATTGCTGAAAATCCTTAAAGAAAATACTAAAACTATTGTTATATCAATGTAGCCATATATCAAAGACAGAGAAAAAACTATTTTCTACCGGGGCATTTAATATGGACAACATATTTGGATCTACATGTAATTAGCCCGTTTCCAATCAATGGTTTCAGATAATACCAATTGAAATCTAGACAAGCATAGAAAAAAAAACCTTTATAAAACATATAAGATTTTTGAATTTTAAATTTCTCAACCCAGATGTTCACAATTACCATTTTTCTAATCATAGGGCTTTATAATGTGTTGTTTTACATCATTCATATTCACTGATATGCATAAAATAATTGCAAAATTTTATGATATTAATATTCAATGTGAAAGATAAATACTAAAAATCTAAAACCATGAAGACTGTTTATTAGGAAGGGTGATGTTGTGCTCAGAATATGAGCAAATGTATGTTGTACATTTTGGTTGGAAGTATGTGTATCTACAAAATATTAGATTAAAACAGTTGAAGCAATACACTTATTTTTCCTAAATCCATTTAGCCTTCAAAATTATAAGGAAACCAATAAAATATGTAATTTATTATGACATTGTAAAAGCTCTGAAATGATGACAAAATTCTCATAGAAAAAAAGGGGATATTGTCAAGAATATTGTCAAAAGAAAAGCTTTGGTTGTGAAATGCTGATGACTGGAATGCTTAGAAAATAAATCTGTATACAGAAAAACCAAGATGAGGTTTCTAAAATATGAAAACAGATAACTTTCATAATTTATATTTCTACCATTGGATATGAGAAAGTATTCTTTAGCCTTATATTAGAAATGAAAGTCTAGATTTCTCCACATTTTTTGAAGTAATTTCAAGTGTCTAAATAAATGGCTAATCATCTTCAAACCCTATGAGGACATGAGAATAGAAAATCAGGGAAAAAACCATCCCTCAAATCAGGGCTTTCAGTTTGGTTGTTAGTCTCGAGTTGTGTGTGACAAGAATTAAAATGGAAAGTGGGGACATTTATTTGTGAAATGAAGGCTTGGGACCACCTGTGGCTGGAAAATTTTCTTGAAAGACACTTTTGTTCAACATTTAATTCCTTCTAAGATTTTTCTGTTGAATGCTTAATGATACTTCCTTTCTAACAATCAGCTCCAGCTGATGTATGATATTTTCTGGGAAATTGAATTGAATGTACTTAAAACTGATTCTTTTTAAGCCAGAACTGCATTGGTGCTGCTATGTCTCCTTCCTTCCTATTACCCTATCCTACTCCCCAGTCAGAAAATTATTTAGCGGGTACATTAATTATAGATCATATTTTCGATAGATGACTCACTGGCCAACAAAGGAGAATAAAAATGGCCTTATAAGAGGATAATTGCAACTTGGAAAGCTGTGATAATTTGCACACTGACTCCGCCCTGTCAATCTGCAGGAATTAGCAAACTTTTTCTATAAGGAACCAGATGGTAAATATTTTAGATTTCATGAATCGATGTGATCTCTGTTGACTATTATTCTTGTTTATTAAATGCTTCAAAATAGAATGCACATTCTTAGCTTATGGTCTATACAAAAACAAGCCGGAGGACAGAGTTGACTGGCTGTAGTTTGATAATCCCTGCTGTAATGTCATTGCTGAACTATTTCCACTGTGAAATTATAAGCATGGGTCTGTGCCCATGTGGAGTCACCACAGGGAACAAAATAATGCCTCATAGTGGAAGCACATGGCATAGAGCTGTGTGTACCCACTACCATATAGTGCCAGACTCAGGCCAGATGGTATTTTCTGCAAAAGGTAGGTTTATTCTTCTATTTTAGTAGGTTTATTGTCCTTATTGGTTAGGATTACACTTGAACATATGGAAAAGAAATGGTAGCTTAACCAAATAGGGGTTTATTTTTTTTTCACATAAAAAATAATAAGGTGGAAAATTCAGGATCAATATGTCAACTCTCGAATGGTACCAACTTTATCTTTCTGCTCTGCAGTCCTCAGCATAGAATTGTCAGTCTTACAGCCACAGTATCAATGCTCTACCTCTGCCAGTAGATGATTCCATTTTAGGCAAAAAGAAGGGGAAAAGTAAAGGAAAAAGGCAAGTGCTAGCTGATTTCTGTTTCACAGAAAAGCAGTAACTTTCACAGAAACCAGTGTTAGGATGTGCTGCTGATATTCTGCTTCACCAGAACTGATCAGATGAAGTATCGGGCAATGCAGGTGGCTCTGCTAGTTTAGACAAGGGGAGAATAGATATTGGGAAGGCAGAGGCACCAGGTAGCATATGTGACAGTGTCCCTTCACTCTCTTTTCTTCTCCATCCACTACATAGGAGGTGGCACCCTAGTATATGACCAGGGCTTCTGCATCTCGACTACTGGTCTCTAAGTCACATTCCTTCTCAAATATCCTTTCTCCTTGGCAGCTAACTTAACCCTTACAGGACCCCATGACCTCATTTGTACAATGGACATGATAAGGAGGAAATTTCCTTTTAAACTTTCTTTCTTGTCAGAGGTCAGAAACATAAAGCAAAATTCAGGTGGGAGATTATTAGTAAATAGAGATTGCTCTTTAAACACATGTGGTAGAATAGAACACTGAGAGTAGACTACAGGAACAATAAAGTGAAGTGTGGTCCTTGTTTGCAAGTAGTAGTGATTTAGAGGTCGCTGTTCGATGAACTAATACAGGAGAACCCAAAGCAGAGCTTCTTTGTCAGGTGGAGAGGCTGAAATGATCTTACACATTAAAATAGAAGCATATGAGTCACCCGAGGGCATTTTGTGTCTCCTTCAGTTCTTTTTGTTTTGCTCTTCATTTTACGCCGGTGAGGCTCTTTATTTTAGCAGCAGAGAGAATAAAACACTGACCCATCTTTAATAATAAAAAGGCTCCCACTTAAGAGTTGCTAGGAAGGGTGACCTGAAGGTGGGGGAAAGTACAATTGTGAACTATATGGGCCTGACTGATTTCCCTAACACAGTGGGACTGTGATGGGGGAAGGTCTCGTTTCCCTTTATTCGGCCCAACAATGTGCTCATGCATCGCTGCAGTTTGCCTCTGCAGTTTTAAGAAAGGCTGATTGGAGGTGTAGGTGATAAAACTGAGTTCCAAGTTTGACACACAATTCATTTTAAATTGCAATAATCATACTGAGACTAAGTTTCATAGCCTGATAAATCACAAGCAAAAAGAAAAACTGTCATCTGTGTTTTCTAAATTAAAAATATGTTAATTATATAAAATGATAAATATATTAAATTAAAAATAATCATAAATTAAAACTAAAAAAAGAAGCAAAGCAGGACCAGCAATTCAAAAGGCCTAGCTCTTTACTCAAAAAGTCACAGCTGTTTGGTTTTCTGATACAAGACAGGCCACAGGATAAAAAGGGACCATACTGCTTAGCCTGTGCTGGAAATTGCAGGGAATAAGAAGTTGGAAATCGTGTAAAATAAAGAGGGCAAAATAAAATGAAAGGCTTCCAGAGACCACTCTAGTAAAATCTCCTTGGCTTAAGGGATGATGCACTGTAAACAAGTGCTCTTGCAGAGCTGTAGGGACACACTGAAGGTTGAACAAGGAGTCTTCTCAGGAACTGTCCAATCCAGCATTTGGGGATGGGGATGAAGGCTTCTTACCTTTCTTGGGTGAGCACATTTCTTCCAGGAGGATGTTTCATTCCTTATAGTCCGTGTATACAATTTACATTTGACTTTCCAGAAGGGCTTCTAAAATGACATATTTTGCTAAATTAAGCTCTAAAATATGCTGTGTTCCAAGAACTTATTTTAATGGCAATGTCTTTCTTTTTTTCTCCCTTCCCTCACATCTTCCATCATCCTTCCCTGAAAGCAGAATATAAAGCCCTACTGTAACATGACTACAGAATTTTTAGTAGTATGAAGAGTGTCATCTTTCTACTAATTTATATCTTGGCCCTGTTTAGATTCAGGCAGTATAACTGACTTTGGGTTGAATTTTTAAATTAAAATCTTTGTAACATTATCTTTCTTAATTTTCAGTATAGGGAAAATTGCTAAAAAAAAAAAAAAAAAAAAAAAAAAAAAGTTAATGAGAGAATGGGTAAAAATAGGTAGTAGGTTGGAGAATACCAGTGAATGTGGCTTATAGCAACTCACTCAGCCTACAGGGTTTCTTTCTTTCTTTCTTTCTTTCTTTCTTTCTTTCTTTCTTTCTTTTTTTCTTTCTTTCTTTCTTTTTTTCTTTCTCAACCCACTCAGCCTACAAGGTCTCTCTCTCTCTCTCTCTCTCTCTCTCTCTCTCTCTCTCTCTCTCTCTCTCTCTCTCTCTTTCTTTTTCTGAAAAAAAAAAAAAAAGACTTGTGAGGGAAGGGTCAACCTTAAAAGCTTGGTTGAAGAGGGGAGATCTCTTAACTAGTTACTCAATTGCAAAGAATAAAGTAAACAAGTAAACAATTATTTCTCAACATTTCTGATGGAGTGACCAAGATAAAAATAATTATTAATGTAAAGAACTTTCCTAGAATTCAACTTACAATCAGTGATCTGATTGGCTGCCTAGGAAGTACTCAGAAATGGCCAGTATTTGCTTCCACTTTAGATTTACTTCCATGATAAACTGGACCTGGGCACCCCAACATGAGTCACATCCTTTGTGATGAGGATTTGCACTACCAGGTTCTTAGTAAAATTTACTTCAATATAAATTTTTGCTTCTAACTTTCATTCTCTGTTTTTTTAATAGTAATAGTTTGGTTTATAGGGTACTTGTAGATGCTAGGAGCTGAAATAGGTTCAGCACATCTAATCTCCACATGAAGAAAATCAAACATAAAAAAACAAGTATAATGAGGCAAAGCAACTGACCTAAAGACACAAAATTAATGAATCTGAGAACTGTAACTGGGATTAACATTCTCTTGACTTACACCCCATTTTGGTTCACTGTCTCGTGTGTGGGTGTGTGTGACTCCCAAAAATAAAGTTCCAAACCCCTTTTGTAGTGATTATATCTCACCATTTATCAACACAATAAAACAATCAAGAATCAAAAATACAATTTCTAACTAAACTGCTAAATTTAAAATAAAATGTAGAGGTGTATCTACAAACTCAGCTTGACAATTGCATCTATATGGCCTCAAGAGCTGGCATGCATGCACATTTGCATACAATACAAACACACATGCACACACACCATAATATATTTTTTAATAACAGAAAGGTGCTCTGTTTACTTGATATATACGTGGTTTCTATTTTTCTGTGAGAGTATTGAAAATGGTAGATTATGATTAGTAGGAAAAAATAATATACAGCAAGTATACATGGTAGTCTGCTTGCTTAATTTTCAAAAAGACAACCTAATACAAGAGATGAACATCTGTATCAAAACAATTAAGATCGCCTTCTGCTTATCAAAAAATTTTTTAGCTCTTTTTAATTTACATGCAACAAACCACTGATCAATTAGCTTTACTTTTAATATTCAATAATAACCTAAAAAGCAGTTATATAAATCTTTTGGAAAATCTATAAATACTTAATTACATTTAAATCAAGGCCCCACTGTCAGGTTTTTGCTCAAAACAGAACTTTTACAATGAACAAGTCCATGACAGAAATACTGAAGGGCCCTAAAGAGAATATTTCCAGATTCTGATAAGATAATTCTTCCTGACACAATTATATGCACTTTCTCAAACAGAGAATGTTCCTTGCATATTGAACAAAGCCTGACTTTGAATTTTTGAGGTATCATTTCCCAAGAACTATGCTTTTAACTGGTCAGAGAACTTTATTTTGCTGGTAATATGATACCATAAAGTACTTATACACTTTAAAAATATATTTGGGATGATAATAAATGTATATAAAGGAAATGTTTTATATCTTTCTTGAGAATATAGACTATTTCCTAAGCTTCTTTTTATTCTCTTACTCTTAGTATATGCTGCAATACACATTGTAAATCTACAATGGTTAACAAACTGGTTAATCTACAAATTTAAAGTACTATGACAGTTTGATTTTTTTTTAAAAAAGTTTATTCAGAGAAATTTACACTCAAATAGCTGATTAGGGTAGATTTGATAGGACGCGAGCCTTCCAATATGAGTGGATTTTAATCAGGCTTGACAGAAAAAATAAAACACAAAACAACACAAAAATCTTCACTTGGTGTTTTATTTAATTTGAGTTTTGTAATTAGGTGAAATTTAGGAGTTTAGGTTTTATAAAATGTGAGCATTTGTCTTGATAAAATAATTGGAATCAATACTCTCAATTTGCCTCATTTCAGAGATGCATCAATGGTAAAATGCATCCATGAGTGCTATACCAATAGTCAAGATAAGGGCTTACTTTCTTCCAGACTCAAATATTAATTCCAAGGATTGGAATAAATATAGAAGGGTGATGATTCAATCTAAAAATTATACTCTTTCATTTTGTCTGCTTAAATACTTGTATTCATACCATTTTCATCCTATTTATCCTGATGGCACTTGTGCTAAACATGACTTCTGTTATAACATTTTTCTTTGAGTCATTATGCTATTGAAATATTAAATCTTTATTATCTATGGCCTTGTTTCTCTCCCCTCCCACCCTAACCTGCTTCTCTCTCTTATTTTAAATATCTTAATTCTAATAGTATTCTTTGTACTCTCGTTTCTTCTTTTTGTGTGTTTTGTTTGGTTAATCTTCACCTGAGGATATTTTTTTCCATTGATTTTTATAGACAGTGGAAGGGAGGGGGGGATAGAGAGAGAGAAACACTGATGTGAGAGAGACACATCAACTGGTTACCTCCTGCATGGGTCCAACTGGGGCATGTGATCTAGCCTGAAATCCACGTGTATGCCCTTAACTGGAAGCAAACCTGAGACTCTTCAGTCCACAAGCTGATGATCCAACCACTGAGCAAAACTGGCTAGGGCTATTCTCATTTCTAATGCTTGCTTGCTTGCTTTCTTTCTTTCTTTCTTTCTTTCTTTCTTTCTTTCTTTCTTTCTTTCTTTCTTTCTTTCTTTCTTTCTCTCTTTCTTTCTTTTCTTTTCTTTCTTTCTTTCTTTCTTTCTTTCTTTCTTTCTTTCTTTCTTTCTTTCTTTCTTTCTTTCTTTCTTTCTTTCTAGTTTTATCTTAACTTTTACCTGTCTCTACTAGTTCTATTAATTATAACAATGAAATCAGAGCTACTTAATTAACAAATAGCTTAATTTCAATAATATTTCAAGTTAATTGGAAATAGTAGAGATAAAAAACCCTTCTATCTATGATAGATACAAATATAAAGATATATAAAGAAAAGATGTAAATCTAAATTCTAAAGACCTGTCTCAAATTCTAATATGATCATAATTGAAGTAATATAGAACAATAAGTAGAAGTGAAAAAATCTGAAGTTTCACAGAACAAATGACTGTAAAGGTCTCTAGTACTACAGAGAAAAATAGATTAAATGTATATAAATTTCAACAAATAATTCATTCACTTGTAATAATGAACTAATAACTATATATTGTAAGCAGTTCACTTGCTACTCTCTATAATGAAAAAGCAAATAAAAAGAGTTTAAAATTTGGCAGCATTAACTTTTTTGTATAAAAATAAACCTGATAACTATGAATGGTTTTTAAATTATAATATTGTTTGAGTACTTTTTTTGTTCTGAAGTGTTGTGATTCTGCCACTTAACCTTGGAACTTGGACCCAGAGAAATCTTGTATAGGAACAAAACTCTAAGGAGAGTTTAGCTTTTATGTACTATATCAAAATAACTAATGCATTTGAATAGTTGTTGAATGTTATCCTTTATGCTAGCAAAAAAAAAATATGTGTTTAAAGTGTAATAACTTTTTCTTTTTATAATTACTCCTGAAATTTGAAAGCAGATTGTCTTTTTGAAAGAAAAGAATATCATTCTTTAAAAAGGAAAAGTTATGATTTAAAACAAGCATTTAGAGGTTTAATAAAGCATGCTATGTGATGTTATTTTAATCAACAAAAACACTTGACTATGAACAGAGATGAAATAATCAGTTATTGACAATGTGTACAGAATAGCCATGAAGGAGAAGGAGAACCTGCTGTAATCAGCAGGGTAGAGAACCCACACAGAATTCAGCCCTTTTAACAAGGCACCGGTTAGCTGTCTAAAATGAAAGGGAAGTAAATTATACTTTTGAAATATTATTTTAAAAGTTTTCATAATTATCAATAGGTTTCTATCAGAGAGAGATATCATCAAAAACATTAAAGTAATTACCATGGGAAATTTCTTCAATAAGATATACTAGCAATAGACAATATGAAACTAGAGGCCCGGTGCACAAAATTTGTACATGGCGGGGAGGTGTCCCACAGCCTAGCCTGCACCCTCTCCAGTCTGGGACCATTCGAGGGATGGCCGACTGCCCGTTTAGGCACGATCCCAGTAGGATTAGCATTCAAAAGGAAGAGAAAATTTTGTACTTGCTTACATATATGTGTTAGTGCATTTTCATAATTCCCTAAATGTCTTTCAGGTTATAATTGTCACATTTTTGTATTTTCCTTAGATTTCTTCTGTTTGTTTAATGCACTTAATAGCTTGTAGTATTTGAAAAATTTTAACCAAAATTCTTCAGAATAACTTCAGCAAAAATTATATTCTTAATAGAAATAATACATAAATATAATGAAAATACTACTTTTAAACACATAACTTGTTAACAATTTTATATCAATATCAAGGCCTTAGAAAATTTACTAATGATATAGGCACACTTTGAAGATATTATGAATTCCATTCTAGACCACCACAGCATAGCAAATATTATAATATTGTGAGTCACTCTGATTTTTTAGTTTCCCAGTGTGAGTAAAGTTATGTTTAAACTATAGTATAAGACTGTTAAGTGTAAAATAGCATTATGTCTAGAAAAATAATGCACTGTATATACCTTAACTTAAAAATACTTGGTTGCTAAAAAATGTTAACCATTTATCTGAGCCTTCAGCAAATCATAATCTTTTTGCTAGTGAGGGTTTTGCCTTGATGTTGATAGCTGATGATTGGTCAGAATGGTGGTTGCTGAAAATTGGGGTGATTGACAGTATCTTCAGTAAGACAACAATGAAGTTGCCTGTATCTGTTGACTTTCAGGAATGCTTCTCTGTAGCACATGATTCTGTTTGATAGCACTTTACCCATAGAACTGTCAAAATTGAAGTCAATTATGTCACACCCTGCCACTCCTTTCTCAACTAAGTTTATGTAATCTAATAAATCCTTTGTTTTGTCATTTTAGTAACAATCACAATATCTTCATCAGAAGTAGATTCTTTATCAAGAACCATTTTATTTACTCATTCATAAAAATCAACTCCTCATCCCTTAAAGTTTTATCATGAGGTTGTAGCAACTCATTCACATCTTCAATCTCTACTTGTAATTCCGTTCTCTTGCTAATTCCATCACATCTACAGTTCCTTCACCAAAATCTTGACCCGCCCCCACCTCTCTCCCTTAAAGTCATCCAGGACGGTTAGAATCAACCTCTTCTAAACTCCTATTAATGTTAGAGTTTGACCTCTTTCCACGAATCACAACTAGATGACATCTAGAATGGTAAATCCTTTCCAGGAGATTTTCAATGTATTTGGCGGGATCCATCAGAGGAATTGGAAGCTATAGTGTTATGAAATGCATTTCTTAAATAATTAGTCTGGAAAGTCAAACTTACTTCTTGGTCCCTGGGTTAAAGAAAGGATGCTGCATTAGCAGGCATGAAAACAACAATGATTTTATTATAACTCTCCATCAGCGCGCTTTCATGACCAGGTGCCTTTCCAACGTGCAGTTATTTTTCAAAAGGAAACTTTTTATTCTGATCAGTGGGTTTCAACAATAGGCTTAAAATATCCAGTGCATCATGTTGTAAACAGGTGCGCTGTCACCCAGGCTTTGTTTCCTGTTATAAAGCACAGGCTGAGGAGATGTAGGATCATTTCCAAGGGCTGTAGAATTTTTAGAATGGTAAACGAGTATTGGCGATAACTTAATGTCACCAGACGCATTAGCCCCTCACAAGAGTCAGCTTGTCCTTTGAAACTTTGAAGCGAGGCACGGACTTCTCCTCTCCAGCTATGGGTGTCCGAGATGGCATCTTCTTCCAGTGCAAAGCTGCTTCATCTACATCACACACTTGTTTAACGTTGCCACTTTCATTCGTTATCTTGGCTGGATCCGCTGGATAACTTACTGCAGCTTCTACACCGGCACTTGCTGCTTCACCTTGTCCTTTGTGTTACGGAGATGGCTTCTTTCCTGAAACCTCATGAACCAACCTTTGCCAGCTTTAAACTTTTCTCCTGCAGCTTTCTCACCTCTCGCAGCCTTCATGGGATGGAAGGCAGGGCTTTGCTTTGGGTAGGCTCAGGAATGTTGTGGCTGCTTTGGTCTTCTGTCCAGACCATTAATACTTTCTCTGTATCAGCCAGGCTGTCTCACTTTCACACTATGTGTGTGTTCACTGGAGAAATCTCCCCTTTTTAAATATTCACCCAAGGATATGTTTTCATTGATTTTAGAGAGGGGAAGGAAGGGAGAGAGGAAGAGAAACTTCAATCAGTTGTCTCCCTTACATGTCCCGTCAGTGATCGAACCAGCCACCTAGGTATGTGCCTTGACCGCAAATTGACCTTCAACCTTGTGGGGTACAGGTTGAAGTCACTCGGCCAGGGCTGGAGAAGCAGTTTTAACATCCTTCAAAGACTTTTACTTTGGAGTCACAACTTGGCTAACTGCTTGGTACCTATCTCAGCTTTTGTCATGCCTTCCTCACTAAGGTTCACTGTTTCTAGCATTTGATTTAAAGAGAAAGGCATGCAACTCTTCCTTTCACTTGAATATTTGGACCCCATTGTAGGGTTACTGAAAAGCCTAATTTCAATATTAGGAAGGCCCATGGAGAGATAGAGAGACAAGGGAATGGACTTCTGGTGTAACAATCAGAACACAAACACACTTATTGATGAAGCATTCTGCCTTATTTGGGTGCATTTCCTGGAGCTTCAAAACAGTGCAATTGTAACATCAAAGATCACCACTCACAGAGCACCATAAAAATATACTTTTAATGAAGTATGAAATACAGTCATGTGCCAGTTAACGATAGGGATACAGTCTAGAAATGCATTGATAAGCAATTTAGTTGTGCAAACATCATGGAGTGAACTTACACAAAACCTAAATGGACTAGCCTACCACAAGCCTAGGCCATATGGCTCTGCCTGTTGCTTCTAGGCCACACACCTATGCAGCAGGCAACTATACAAAACCACAGGAGATTCAATCAAGCACAAGAGAAAATGATGCAATCTAAAGATGTGGTAAACAGGTTGCTGCTGGTATAAAATGTCATACTGTTTTACAGCATATTTTTTTAATAAGTAGAAAGAATACATTCTAAAATAACCACCAAAAGCATAAGATAATAAATACAAAGCTAGTGACACAGTCATTTATTATGAGCATCATATACTATGTACTGTACATAATTATATGTGCTACACTTTTATACCACTGGCATCACAACAGTTTTATTTACACCAGCATCACCACATGAGTGATGTGTTTTGCTATGACTTTATGAAGGCTATGGTGTCATCAGGTGATGGGAATTTTCCAGCTCCATTATAACTGTATGAAGCCATCGTCACATATATGGCCTGCTGTTGACTGAAACGCCCTTATGCAGTGCATAACTGTGTTGCAAGAATTACCTACACTTGACACAGAAACACAAAGTGAGCAAAGGCTGTTAGAAAATGACGCTGTTGGCCTTTCCCATCACAGGGTTATCACAAACCATCAACTTGCAAGAAAACCACAATATCAGTGAGGCACATTGAAACCAAGCTCAATAAAATGAGGTATACCTTCATTTCAAGTTTCTGTCATATTAATTTCTCTATTCACTCTTCCTTAGTATATTGCTATAAGGCATATAAGAATTAGTATCCTCAGATTTTCTAGTCCATTTTAACTATAGTGAATAAAGATATTGAATGCACTGTTTTTAAGGAACTCATTGTTATATTTGTGAAATAGTTTTTCTTTTTTTCTATTAATCCTCACCCAAGGATATTTTTTTTCTATTAATTTTTAGAGAAAGTGAAGCTGGGAGGAAGAGAGAGAGAGGGGGGGGGGCACAATCATTGATCAGTTGCCTCCTGCATCTGCCTGGCTTGGGCTCTGGGATCAACCCTTTCAATGCAAGGATTAGTGCTCTAACCACGTAGCAACACGGGCTTGGATTAGTTTTTCATTATTAAAAGCAGGTAATGAAGAATGATGTAAGATGGTACAGCTGGAGATTCTGCTTCCAAAGTATTTTTCTTTTAGTCAAAAATCCTTTTTCAGTTTTAATGATGGTTTCTATTATAAAGATCAGAAATCTGATTAGTGTTGCTCAAGCAGGGTGGACGTGAGGGCCCTGATGGCTTGCCATCTACCCTCAGGCCAGCCTCGACAGCCCCCGAGGAGACATTCCAGAATTCCCAGAGCACCATAGAACACAGCTTGAAACAGCCCCTCTACAGTATACCTAAGATCAGGAGAGTTATACTTCAGGTAATTAATTTTGAGAAAAATTTAAACCACCTTAAATACAAATAAGATGAAAGGATGTGTAGTGTAGGCTTAATTCTATTCATTAACTGAATACATTTATTTTAATTAAATGACTGAATCTCTACTAGAGATTTTTTACTGGTAATTATTCATGATAAAACATATATAAAGATAAATGAGGGTTTATCTCCAGAGACAAACTGTGCATCAATAACAATGAGGTAACGATTCAAACTATGCATATCTAATCTATTAACACCTGAAAAATGAATCTGGAAAAGCAGTAGGAGGACATTGTTACGGCGGAACGCTCCCAGGCTTACACTATTTCTTTATTCCTAATCTGAATTCTTTATGGATCTCAGCCATCCAACTTCAAGGGCTATAGTGTACTTGAAGCTACAATGTAGCATATCAATGTTAGTTAAGTCATCAATAAAAGGGAAAATGTAGGTCTTTTCGTCTCCTCCGAGTAGAATGTTCCTATTTGAAGGCAGATCTGAGGGAGGCTGCACAGCCTTGAAAATATGATTTCAAAAATTATGTGACCACCTGATTCAGAATTGGCACACATTTCCTTGGCCTTGCTCACAGCACCAGTACCACCCCGTGAGCTATTCTTACCTTTTTTCTTCTCTTCCCACTACGGGAAAATGGAAAGGACAAGCAGCCCAAACACTCAGTCCTTTAAAGTAGTTTTTATTCTACGGCAACTGAAAAGAAAACATAAAGCAAAGCGGGTGCATGTCTTATTAAGGCAAGGCATGATTTTTATCACGTTATCTCCATTTCTTTTAAGCCTACACCTAATCACTGCCATGCTTTGATTGCTAATATAGTCATTAACACAACCACAGAGCTGCTGATCTTGTCCTTCTCCATGAATGGTATGTGGGTCATGCTTGGCTGATGTTATCATTTTATAATAATAAAATGTTGTTATTATTTTTAATAGCTAAAATTTGAGTTCTCACCATTTGCAGATAGGATACTAGTGTACTACTGAATTGTTTAATCCTTTTGTGACAACACTGTGAGGTATTAGGAGATTCTTTTTTTTAATATATTGTATTGATTTTTTTACAGAGAGGAAGAGAGAGTTAGAAACATCGATGAGAGAGAGTCATCCATCAGCTGCCTCTTGCATACCCCCTACTGGGGATAGGCCCACAACCAAGGTACATACCCTTGACTGGAATCGAACCTGGGACCTTTCAGTCTGCAGGCCGATGCTCTATCCACTGAGCCAAACCGGTTTTGGCTATAAGGAGATTCTTAATGTAGAACTGGAACACTGCTATATAACACCTAGTTGTTTGTTTGCTTTTTGTCAATCTTTATCCAGAAATTGTATATTAATTTTTCTAAAGACTGATAATTAGGAGCCATCATTTAATGATTGTTAAGTTATAGGCATTATTCTATAGTTATCACATATGTGTTGAATGTAAGACAACAGCAATATTACTACAATTCTTGCCTTTAAAATACCCAGTTTATGAAACTCTAGCAGACACATAATAGAATAGCTCACAAAAATCTTAGAACAGAAGTTAACAAAAGGTAATTAATTTTGGGACAATTTTAAACTACCTTAAATATATATAAGATGAAAGGATGTGTATTGTAGGTTTCATTTTATTCATTAACTGAAAAGATTTATTTTAATTAAATAATTCAATCTCTACTACAGTTTCTTTGGCTAGAACTCATCACATCAGTGTTAGGGCAGCTGAAGATTAGAGCTTAGCAGCTCCAAGGTTTCTGTAAAATGATTTCAGATGGTACAAAGCTCAAATCCTGTGTCTGTTATCAACAATAAAAAAAATTCCACTTTTACCTTTATCTGGAGAGTTATAAATGTGGGCCTGTGACACGAATCTTGTAGAAGTAGATGTGCTATTTTGAAGAGTATTTGGCAGAGAAGAGGAAAGATTATGTCTGTCTCAAACATCAGGTGCTTCCTATCAAAGAATAGGTCTTTGATAGCTCAAATTTAGGACAGAATTCTACCCATTCATACATACAGTATTTGAAGGTGTTACATCAAAATATGGTAATGGTAATGGTAATGGTTAGAATAGTAGCTTTAAATAAACATACTGCCAAGTAAGAAATGCTATATGGAAAACAATTTGAAAAAGAAAGGTCTTCGCTCATTTTTATATTAGAATGTTTGTCTTACTGATGTTGAGTTGTATAAATGAGTTTTGTCATTAGCTAGACCAATCACGAGTCTCTGCCTAAAAGCAAAGGGGTCAGTGTTGTTTTCCTATGAAGTGAGGAGGGAAAATAAATCAGAAATGGATGAGCATTAGAAGTCCGTACTTTTACAGAGATCTCATCACCTATTGATCGCCAAAGGGATGACCATTTCCCATCAATAACTTGATGTCCTCATATATTTCCCAACTCACATCTAAGACCTGAGGAAAATTAAATGTAGTACACCACCCATAAAAGAAACTGAATTAGAATTAATAAAACATTAATTCTTTTTGGTGACATACGATGTTTAAAGTTGCATAAACAATCATTTTGGAGTGAGTGCTATTTTATTAATATAAAATTATAAATTACCATAATATATTTAAGAGACTTTCAAGAAAATGAGTTATTATATAATCCCAACATTCTTTTTAAATTTCTATATATATATCCCTTTGCACTCCGCTGTCCCCTCTCAGGGGACATCGGAATTCTAGCATATCACTCGGATGTCTCCTCTCAGGGGGGACATTGCAGTTTATTAGTGATTACGGGGAATTGAGTTAATTCAACGCACGTGTCCGCCGCAAAGTAGCGTCAAGTAGCTGGTAGCCAATGTCCAGAATGGTTCAGAGTGCAAAGGGATATATATATATATTATTGATTTCAGAGAAGAAAGGAGAGAGAGAGAGAGAGAGAGAGAGAGAGAGAGAGAGAGAGAGAGAGAGAGAGAGAGAGAGAGAGAGAGAGAGAGAGAGAGAGAAACACCAATGATGAGAGAGAATAATTGATAGGCTGCCTCTGGCATGCCCCCCACTGGGGAGTGAACCCACAACTCTGGCATGCCCCCCACTGGGGAGTGAGCCCACAATCCGGGCATGTGCCCTTGACCAGAATTGAACCTGGGATCTATCAGTCTGCAGGCTGATCCTCTAACCACTGGCTAGGGCTAATCCTTACATTCTCATTCTTTAAGCTTAGGAAGAAAGAGAAAGAGTAAGAAATTAAACAGACTGGCATTGGTTGTTTGGCATAAGAAACCCAGACTTCTTGTTCTTATTACCTCTGTAAGTCATACTAAAATCTAGAGTGCTTAGATATAGACTTTTGTATAATAATCAAATATATAATTTTAAATACTTTTAATGTGGAAATATTACAGTTTTGTTTGCATATATTATACTATTGATGAAAAAACTAGATGGAATAATTTACTAAAGATCACACAGCTAGTGTTGTGGAGCTGGGACTAGGATTCAAATATGTTCACACAATTTTTCATAAAGTAGCTACTTCATAGTATATATAAATGTGAATGTTATCATCTATCCTGTGCAGAGCACTTTTAAAAGTATATATGGACACCTTATACAGGTTTAATCTGGTAATTACAGAAAGATTAAATGTCTACTCCATATTTATCTTCAAATGTCATTCTACCCCAAGCATATGCAATTTTTTATACTTTGGGAAGATAAAGGTAGCAAATGAAATTAGTCCTATTTATTATTTGGTGTAGTTTTATTGTATTTTCATCTTGTGTGTTTATGGATATGCACATATATATATAGGAAATACCTTATGCATTTTATATATCTTACTATAAGATATATAGATAGTTATATCTAAGATAATTTCTTACATGTAAAATTGTGCATAAATAACTTAAATTTCAACACAGATGATAATTTAAAAAATAACTTTAGATCAATACATCAATGGATTCTATCACAGCATCTATAACTATATAATAGAGGGTCTTAGTATCTAATTTTTCAGAGATTGTTTTTCCAACAAGTCCACTAATGAAATGTTAAAAGCATAATAATGTGTCTAATATATTCTCAGAAAAGAACATTAAATATAATTTAGAAATATTTAATCCATTTCTAAGTAATATCTTATTAGTAATTGATGTATTGTTAATTAAATAGTTGTTCATGGTAACAGCACATCTAATTCTCAAGGTATTAATACTAATATTACCTGATATATAAAATTTAGCATTTAATCTAAGTTATGTTATTTCTTTATGTATCAAGAGATATTTTCTGAGGTCTGCTAGAGAACTTAGATTCATAAAATGCTACAAGTTTCAAATAACACTAATATTTTACAACTTGGTAAAATCATAAAGATACAACACTAAGCAAAATTCATAGATGTAGAGACTAGAACCATAGTGAAAATGCAAGCAGTCGATCTATTTTTGTGAGAAATAGATCCAGGTATACTAGGGGGAAAATCAGCATGTCAATCCAGTTGTTCAAAATATGCAGTCAAGGGAATTTTCAGGGTGATAAAGGAAATTGGGCTCACATATTTTCACTGTAAAATCTCTGGCTGTTGAGAGCATAGTGCTGTAGAATTCTTTTTTCTTTTTACATTGATTCTTCCCAGACACTTAGAAATGAACTCTCCTGTCCCTGACCTTCTATTCTAGTAATATTTCAAGTCATAGAATTGCCTTCTTTAAAGAAAATATGCTCATACTTTGTGCATCTAACAGCAGAGAAGTGCTAATGTGACGGGATAAGTTAAATCCCTTACTGTATCTGTGCAATAGGGAATGACTGTATCTCCCAACCTTGGCCTTGTATAAATCCTGATACATAAATAGTGCCCAATAAGTATTTGTTGAATATTTAAATGAATGAATGAAGAAGCAAACTAAATGATATCTACTCCTCACCGCCCCCGACTTTCATATTCTCTGATGCTGTGATGGCCTGGGAAAGACCACTGACTGCTGAAAGTAGCTCTTACCTATTCCCACACTTTCCCCTGTGTGCATCCTCTCCTGGGAGCAAGCATTTCCCAAATTCTCTTCAGAAAAGCATCTCTAGCACTGTGCATACACAGAATAAATGTACAATAAAATTTGTTTATTGGAACTGAAATGGAAAAAAGAGCTTCTGTGAAAAGCGGACAGTGCAATTACTTTACCTCGATCACACATTCCACATTGGCCATATGCTCCATCTTCACTACCATATGTTCTGTTTGTTTGGGGTAATTGTGCTCTCTGACTATTGCACAATGGTGAGTTTTGCACAAAACCCATATGATCAGTGTCTAAAACACTGTACTTCTACCTCATCCTTGTTTTAAGGAGTGCTCATTCGTTACAGAGCTGAATATCATTTAGGACATTATGTTTCAATAAATAAATAAATAAACAAACAAACAAATAAATAAATAAATAAGGAAAAATAGGACATATGAAGAAATGCAGTTACAGACCAAAGCAACTGAACTTTAAAAAGGTTAAAGGGGATTAAATGATAGTCTCAGATAATGGAGGCTAGATGATTAATGGATATTGTCATTTTGTCATTAATGTATAAAGCAGAAAATGGGGCAAAGTTTTATTAATTAGAAACAATGATTCTGAAACAAAATCTATTACTATTTGAATGGACAGGGACTGGCTCAGTCTGAAATGTTATCCTATAAATTTGAAGATACTTTTAAAAGGCTCACTTAAAAAATACTCAACCTTTGCCTACGACATCAACAAGCATGCTCCAGTTATGTCTGGCAAGTACATTATGATCATTGGCTTGGGGTATTAGTTATATAACTCAAGGAACCATTTTTCTGGCTTAATAACTCAATCCACAGATATCAAAGCACAGGCAAAATCTATATATATTCAGACACCTTCAATGAGGTGATAATTGGACAATATTTCCTAACCTTGATGTATATGTTTTCTGTATTATAAAATGGCTTAGAGACCAATTTTCAGCAGAAATAATTATGAGAGTGAGAGACAGGGATATAATAATCCAGGTAGAAAAAAAAACACACAAAAACCAAAAATATTGCTTTATATTTCAAGATTTATTTACAAGAGTAGTTTAAGAAATCAAATGAAGAAAAGAACCATCAGCAGCAGCAGCAGCAGCAGCAGCATTATCATTGTCATGATCATCATCCCACTGAAAGCAACTTGCTTGCTTAGCTTGCAAGAATTTTTTCTAGGTATCTTGGAAAACTTTGAAAAAGGTACATAGGTATTTTATTTTATTAACTATAGTTGTACATCTACAAAGAGACATTAATTCCCAATAAAGCCAAATAGTGCTATTAATAACTGGCAAGAAGGAAAGTTTAAAAAATGGATTAAAATTCCCGGAAAGAATATATTCTCCCTCCAAACTCCCTCAAACCAATACTGCTTTCTATGTGATTTTCTGCTTTTTAAAGCAATTTTGTTGTCCAAACCTGTGTAGACAGAAAAGGATGGGTTGACTTTCAGGAGCAGCGAGAAAGCTCCTTTATTTTTGCAATGACTTCAAGTGTGTTTACAGAATATACTCCTCATTATGTAGAGAGATTGTCACAGAAAATTCAGTTAGCTGAGTAAAACACAGCAGTAATTAACTATGTAAATAGCAGAGAAACAAATTTAATATAATTTATTCAAACTTGACCACCACAAGAATTGTGTTATTTTGACACCTTTATATCCATTATATTATATAATGCCTAATTGGTCCAGTTTACATGCTTGTTTTAATGCCTTTCATCTAGTTCCCTAATCTTAACTCAAAAAATTAAAAGCCCTAAAAATATAGTATTAGTTGGGAACAGGAATTAGCAACCACTGTTTATACATCAAGACCTCTAGGAAACTCTTACAGGTTTTCTAAGGAGCATTAGAACTTGAGTTATATATATAAAAAAAGAGAAATTGGTAGATATTAATGTTTTTAAAAGCACCCCTTACCATTCTACTGTCAGTGCCATATTTTCTTCTCTGGGCCTTTGTTCTCTTGTGTTTTCTGCACATATCCCTACCCCTCATCTTTACATTCAGTTTCCTCATTCTTGCCTGCCTTGCAATTCAAAATGACAGCTTTTAGTCATCTCCCACCCCATGTCTCCAATGCAGAATACCTATTACCTAAGTTAACGTCCTCCTAATGTGCAATAAAGTGACTTTAATATTTGAAAAGACAATCTATGATGAGATGAAATGAAGGTAAACTATGAATATTTCACTTGTAGTGTTGTTACTGTTGCTAGCTGACTCAAATCAATTTCTAATGCAAAGAGAATGAGGACTAATGGAATTACTCCTCCCATCTCAGGTCCTCTTTCCCTTCCCCAGTGTGGACTCGGAGGGCGCTGAGGCTGGCTAATAGTGAATTGGGAGAGTGGACTCTGTGCAGCTCTTCTCAGCTCCGTTGAGTGATGTCATGCTACTGTATAAAATGGCCCATGGCACACCCATGGAAATGAGCAAATGCTGCCTACTGGGATTGTTCTATTCTTGGAAGGTTGGTTGATAAGTCAGTACATCACTGTTGGAGTTAAACAACTTGATAAATGTTCACATAATTGGAGGAATATTGTAGAGTGAGTGAAGAACCAGACTGTTATAGACCTGAAAGGGAACAGCTCCCTTACTCTTTTACCAAAAACAAATATGTATTATTTCTAATGAAATGTCATTTTAAAAAAGAAAGATTCTACTGCTAAGAAATGTTTGAAAGCCGCTATTTTTAGCATCTCTGAAACTGAGTCCCTGGCTCTATTGTTTTGTTTCCTGTAACTGACATCTTTTTGGTATGTGACTTCGAAAATTGCTTATATTTTTTTTAATCTTGTTTCTAGATGCTTGTTAGTATTAGTATAATTTACAAACATACTTTTATCACACTGCATTCGTAAATCCATGTGCTCTTTTATTGCTATGCAAACAGCCCACTGTTGGGCAAGGAGAATATAATTCTAGATTTATAATCTTTATTTTCTAGGGATATTGTGAAGCATCACCCAAAGACAGTGGGTTGGAAAAAGAAAATATCATGAGAGGCATAATCAGAACTTAACCTAAAATGATCAATTCCATTAAGTCAGAGGCTGTAACAAGTGGTGGCAGTGTATCACAGGGAAAATAACAGAAATCTTTTTAACCAGAAGTGTCTGGATTTAAACACAAATGTCTTCACATAATAGCTGTGTCATCTTAAGTTATTTAACCTTTCTGGATTTTAATTTCCTCATTTTTAAAGTGGAAATAATACTACACCAGACTTTTCCTAGAATTGGATAGGACAATGTATTAAAAACGCCTAGTGATGCCATGTAACACACTAAAAGGTATTTTAAATTGTTTTAAATGTTTTTAGCATAAATGTATGGATATACACATGTATATCCCTAGATGTGTAGGTTGTTAATGAAAAAAGACGTTCACGCTGTGATTCGGATCCAAAGACATTTATTTGAACGAAAGCATTTCAGTCTGGGAGACACAGATTCAGGTCGTGAAGCAAATCGCTCTCTGAAGAGAACACAGGAAGGCAGGGCTTGTAAAGGCAAAATCCACAAAGTGTAATTCTGTCCTGCAATTGAAGGATTACTACTTGGTTAACAGGGATCAGTTAGTTGCAGTTTGCAAACAAGCGAGGCAAAAATGACAAGGAAAGCAGTGAGGCGGATGTGTCCACACAGCAGTTGTTGTTCCGGGATGTTTAGGAGCTGAGCCTGGAGCTGAGCGCAGCAGCAGGTTAGCAGCTTTACAGCAGCTCTGAGAACAGAGGCCTGAGATGTGCACTGGCTGCACTTCCCTGATCGCCTCCTGACTCTATTTTAAGCGGCTCCCTGAGCAAGGCTTATGCCATTTTGTTTTTTCCATTATTAACATACTAGAGGCCTGGTGCACAAAATACATGCACTTGGGGGAGAGGGGTCCCTCAGCCTGTCTGGACTGCGCTCTCTTACAGTCCTGGAGCCCTGTGATCGATTGCCCCAAAGAGGGAGGCCCTGCCCCCCCAGCCTGGGTGCTGTGAATGATCACCCCGCAGAGGTGATGATTGTGGGCCAATGGCAGAGCCCTCCAATCAATTGCATTGCACTCACCTTGGCTGGCCTGGTGCCAGTGTGTGTCATAGTGTGGTCATCTAGAAGGTCATCCAGACACTCGTTCTGCTGTTCCTTCATTCGGTCGATTTGCCTATTCCACTTTTATTATGATAGATATAATAGTACCACATTTGGATATTTCAGGATAATATCTTATATAAACGTCTTTTGAAGGGAAAGCATTTGAAAATAGTGATCTGAAGCAAACATGCAACCATGGTTCAGAGATGAACATCAATAGAAATGTATTTCATGGAATCATGGCATTTTATAATCAGACGAGATCGGGCGCATTCAGGGTGGTATGGCCGTAAACGGCATTTTATAATCAGAAGGATTCACAGAAATGATCTTATCCAGCCAGTTCATTTGACATATGACAACCCAGGGTTGGGGGGGGGGGGGGAGTTAACTCAGTGATTGGGCATGAGCATGTTATATAACCTCTCTAAACTTTAGTTTTCTTTTAGTAAAGTGAAAATAATTTCCACAGCACGGGTTTATTTCTCAGACTACATGGGAAAATACAAATAGTCAAGTAGCATCTGGAGCCCGAGATTCCAATGACTGAGGTGCAATAAGAGACAACGGCCATGAAATTCTTCTCCCACCTGTCTACTCACTTGTAACAAACCTGAGTGAGTTTATACATTATGGGACTTGTGCTTATTGATTTACTTCCAAAACATTAAACAGTAAAAGCATTCCTTTCTACAAATGATGATGGGGTTGTGCTTCTAAATATAGCTCGTCTTCCTCTCTCTCTTTATTGTTTTTCTATGCTACAGAAGAAGGAAAAGAAAAAAAGGGGTGGGGGGGGGGCTGTCATTCCTAGTCTCAAAGGCTGCTGGAGCAAAGAAGAGAGAGAAATTCCAGCTGTGTAGGAGGAAATATAATGTGTGTCTGCATTTTCTGCCCCATTACATTTAGTAGTTCATGGTCATGCCATAAATTTGTTTTGAGGCATATTACACACACCACAGTGGAAAGTGGAGTCCGTTCTTTGGTGTTCTGAGGTAGAAATGACTGTGACTAACCACAAAGTCCTGAATAAATACAGCTGGTTTCCACTATGCCTGTGAAGCACTGCTCCCATGAGCTCAAACTGCTCTCTGCCTATCTTTGCGCTGCAGGCAGTGGAGTGAAACAAGCAGATGCACTAAGTCTTGAAGGGTTAGAGCCACAGATACGACTACATAGAAAGCAAAGATTTCAGAAGCGTGTCAGGTGCTTTCCCCTGCCTGTCTTAGAATATTCAGAGTCTCTGATATAGTGTATGAACATGGCGAGATCACAGTTCTCTTCAGAAGACCAAGAATTTAAAGATCATCTTTAATCTCATGCATGTAAAATAGATGCAAGTGAATACATTCTAATCACCTATTCTTATTCAAATGATGATATCAATAATAGTGAACTTATTCAAGCTGAAACTGTTTTGAAAGATGATTAATAAAGAAGTAAAAATAAAACAGAACAAAAATAACAGCAAACTTAAATGCAGAATGGAAGCATATTGTTCCCAACTCTCCCAATGCTGCTCAGTTTTCTGAAATAATTCCATTTCTAACTCAACCACAACTAATTTGTACTTATTATTTCATATAGTAACCATTTAGTTGAATATTTATGCTACATCTATACAAATAGAATACCTAAATTTGCATATATTTATTTTTTTCTCTATCATCTGTTAATAGACTGATATTTTGTTCACTGGAAATTTGGAATATTTATTTTAAGAAAACCAGGAAGTCATAGAAGTAATTTACACTTTTGGGATATTAATTATTCAGCCTCCATAGTCAAATATTATATATATATATATATATATATATATATATATATATATATATATGTGTGTGTGTGTGTGTGTGTGTGTGTGTGTGTGTGTGTGTGTTTAGTAATTCCAGAGAGGAAGAAAGAGGGAAAGATAGAGAGAGAGAGAGAGAGAGAGAGAGAGAGAGAGAGAGAGAGGAGAGAGATAAAAACATCAATAATGAAAGAGAACCATTGATCAGCTGCCTCCTGGACTCCTTGTACTTGGGATCAGGCCTGCAACTCAGGCATGGTCTCTGACCAGAAATCCAAATGTGATCTCATGGTTCATAAGTCCATGTTCCGCCACTGAGTCACTCCGGCCAGGCATAAACACTCTCTAGCTGATAATCTGAGCAGACCATGTTTTGGGGAGTTAGTAGAGGCAGAGCCCAAGAACAATGATAAGAAACCTAAAATAAATGCCAGATCTTGAGTTTCCACAGTCTTTGTGGTACTTTCTCATAGATGTCCTGAGGTAGTCATCTTGTTCTTTGATCCTTTCCTACTTTGTAATAATGAGTAGTCTTCCTCATTTGGGGTAATTTAATGCTTTATTATTCCTTTGACTCTCCTTTTATCAAATATACTTGACCTTGATTCTTTTCCTGCAGCATCTGGTCCTGAGATTGGCTACCTATTGACTAAGTAAATGTAGGACAGTAATGGTTTAATGATGTATTTCCCGGAATTTTTTATTTCATGGATGAATTAAATGAAAACCCAAGAAATGGTGGCATACATAAAGAAGTGTCTACTTTTAATTGTATCAAATTATGACATAAACTAAAACAAGACCAAACTTAAATTACACTATTCTTATAGAATCACAATGTGAAGGACATTTAAATCAGTTAAAAAAGAAACCATCTAACCTCATAGCATCTATCACTGTTTAATAATTTAAATTAAATGAAAATTCATTTTGGGAACAATATTATGTCCTATCTTACCCTGGCTTAAAATATTACCTTCACCTAGTGAGCATTTGTAGTTCAAGCTCTTTAGAACCAATACTGTACCTCTTTTGGCATGGGGTGTAAGGGTGATATGTGGAGACAGGAGGACTGTGAGTTCCTATAAGACAAGTTAGTAAGGTTATCCCTGACAGATAGAAATAACTGAGAGATCTCCTTGAACTTTCTCACTTAAGAACATCCAAAGGCAAAGAGGTGGGGAAAAAGTGTGCCCAGGGGGGTCTAGGAGCCTAGTCTATGTCAAAAGACTCCCAACAGCCAAATTGGTTTGGCTCAGTAGATGGAGCGTAGGTCTGTGGACTGAAAGGTCCTAGATTCGATTCCAGTCAAGGGCATGTGCATTGGTTGTGGGCACATCCCCAGTAGGGGGTGTGCAGGAAGCAGCTGGTAGATGATTCTCATCAATGTTTCTAGCTATCTATCCCTTCCCTTCTTCTCTGTGAAAAAAATCAATAAAATATATTTTAAAAAAAGACTCCCAACAATATTTCCCTGGGTACCTAACCCCTCTTCTATGTATACCAAGGCTATGAGTGCCCAGGTAGAGAAATACAGGCAATCTTTCTAATATTATTCAGGGTGGGACAACGTAGGTTTACATTTGTTCCTATGGAATATAATACCATAGTTAATAAATAATAATTCAAGAATAAACTTTTGCATACTCATAACTGTAAACCTACTGTTGCCCCACTCTGTTAATAATGAGTAGTGTGTATCTACTATATACTCAAATTAACAAGTTTGTAAAAACCTATACAATGATGATTTTCAAGTTTTAGCATGCGTTATGCTTACTAAGGGTCTTATGTCATCACCCCAGAGACTCTCATACACTGGGTTTGGGGTAGAAACTGAGAATTGCATTTTCAATAAATGTCAGGTGATGCTGATGCTGTGGATCAGGGAGCCACACTTGGAGAACACTTTAATTTTTATTCAATGTTTTATTTTTATACAAACATAGAACTTTCTGTAACCTTAGACATGAATTTGTGTGCATTCATTTTAGTGGAGAAATTATCATTTATAATTATAATCAATTAAGATTAGCAGGTGCCCTAGTTTAGGCTGCTATAATAATTTAACATAGACTGGGAGGCTTATACTATAAAAATGTATTTCTCACCATCCCAGAAGCTGAGAAGTTCAAGATCAGGAGGATGGCAGTTCAGTGTATGGAGAGGTTCTGCTTCATTATTTGAAGAAAGCTGTCTTCTCATTGTGTTCTCACATGGGGAGAGAGGAGTCATCTCTCTTTTCTGTCTTATTATAGGTTACTACTCCGTTCATGAGGGTTTCACCCAGTGACCTACTTCCTCCCAAAGCCCCCACCTCTGAATACATCCCATTGGGGGTTGGGGCTTCCACATAGGAACGTGGGGAATGCAAAACCACAGTTCATAGTAACAGGGAATAAAATCAATGTCAGAAAAAATGTCTTAATAATGTTCAGTCTTCTTTCAATCTCTTTATTTCCAGATTGGTTCTGATATAGTTTACCCATGCAAAGTATTTTTGTTCATTTGTTTGTTTTAGTTCATTTTCTATCGTGATTAAATTTTCCTTCTACTTATGAATAGGTGTTACATGCATGATTAGAATCTCCATTGCAGACATTGTTAATATGTTAACAAATCAACTGACTAGGTTGGATTTAAGACATGCAAAAGTCAATTAAATTCATGTAAAATGTTAGAAACATCATGGTTTTCCAATCAGGCCCTGGCACTCTGGGGAAGTTAGGCATTTGCCTGTACTGTTTGTTGGCTAACTAAGTAGTAATAATCAAAACACTCATGGTTTTTCATAATTAATGACTAGCTGGTAGGAGTGACTTATTTTTTCAAAATGCTATTAAGTACCCCAGTTACAGTTAGAAAATATAGCCATAACTGGTAAAAGCAAATGATTACATCAAATAAGGGTATATTTTTTTTGAGGAGATAATGTTTTATTATTGTTAACAAAGTGTTTTAGAATAGTAATATAATACTAGAAGTCAGTACAATAGCTCAGTCCATTTCTTAGTATTAACTTTTGTTTATAATTAAACAAGAGTAACCTGTAGTAGGTTAGGCTCCTCTTAGCTGTTAACAGTTGGAGAAGCTGAGGGCTATTTTTGCAATTATAATTAGTGATGACTAAAAGCCATTAAGATAAAGTGTCTATCTTATTAACAGGCTACTCATTTCCACACTTGAATACATATCAATAGGTTGTCTCCAGTTCAATCTCCCTCACTGGCCTCTTTCAAACACCCATAGGGAAGTGACATCTAACTGCACCTTCTGCTGGCCTTTGCTTTCATTTTTAAGAAGCTGGAGGAGGTGGATGGTTTTTGAAATAATGGCATAAGACTAAATGCTTTCAAACCCACTTTGGAAGAAAACGTGTCCAGAGTAAAACAAGATGCATTCCTGGCAATAAAAAAGAACACTTCTCTATATTTATAGCTGTGGCAGTCAGTCATGATGCTGAGTAATACCCAGAAGTCTAGGTATTAGTGAAATGGCTTATGCTATGACCTTGAATAGATCAAAATTAGTTCACAATTATTAAATACTCGTGGGAAGCGTGCCATTTTCAGATCTAAGAAATCTTTCACAAGTCTCAGCTTTAGAGTGATGTAGTGTTCAGTTCTCTCTGACTTGACCATTGAAGAAGTGAGAATAGTGATGCTTATGCATACTTGACAGATTTAGAGAAGCGAGGGTTTGAAGTGAGCATAAAAGGTTTTTGGAGAAATTGAATAAGAAGGGTACATAAAATACTGCAAAGAAGCAAACACAAAAGAAGTAAATATATAAATGCACACAGCTATTGTGGAGGGGAAAAATAACTAACCTTTCTGGAAAGTAAAACAAAACTCTGAAATTGAGGGACAGAGAAAGTCAGAACAATCAGAAATAATCAATTGATTTGGTTTAATATTGAAGGACTGAACTACCTCTTTTTCCTGTTGACTTTCATTACATACTAATATGTTATGCTAACTCTTTCTGCAAGTGGTCTCCAGTAGAGAGAAATTGGATAATTTGTGTCGAGCATTTTACCAGTAAGTCTCTAGGTGACTTGGAACTTATTTAAACTTGCTTGTCATTAGCTTCTCTGCCCATTAAAGGAAAAGGACTAGGTAATTTTCAAGGTTCCATCTTGCTCTAACTGTCCTTGTTTCCATAAGCCCCTTTAAGGTGGGCCAACCTTATAGCATATAGTGATAACTGAGAGGTTGAAAGACAGCAGCACAGCAGCTGCAAAATGTGACTCCAATTGAAAGGTCATTGGTGAAAAGTGCTGGTTATAGAACTATGAAAACTTTAACTCCCTAAATATCATTGTCATTAGGACTGGATGTAAAAGGCGACCATGGACTTCATGCATCTCCCAGCACTGTCTCTACTTTCAATCAGTTCAGAGTCTTATTGTCCTAACCATCCAAAGCCACTTACTGTTGCATCCCAGTGTAACTAATCTTTCTGACTTCAGAGGCAAAGGGACACCTTGTATGTAGCATTTTTTTTTTAAGGCACTGCTATCTGCCTGGTAAGAACTGACTACACAGTCTCAGAAACAATCTCTGTTGACTTTATTTCCACATTACCTCTCAGAGGAAACATATCAATTTTTACAGACAACTTTGAAAGACAAAATCTTAACTTTAAGAAATAACAGTGGTACTAATGATGGGAATTCCAGTTAGCATTATGGAGTAGTAGAGTTGGCTTGCATAATGAATCAGGCAGTACCCCTGTGTTGTCCTTCAACTAATAAACTTTAAGAGACCAATGGCTCTGTCTATATTCCACGCCAGCCTTAATTCCTCATACATGAGATTTGAATTACCTAAGAAAAAAAGTGGTTAAACTGTGGGTTCTGGAATAAGACTCTCTAGGTTTTAAATCTCATCTTTACCTATGAAGAGCTGTGTGACCTTGGACTATAGATGGCTGTAATATCTCATTTGTACAATCTCTCATTGTTTCCCCTTCAGTGAATGGGGATAGTAATAGTTTCCAGCTCTTTGGATTGGGGGAAATTAACTACCTAATATGTAATATTATTAATCTGTGCTTATCATTTAGTACAGTAGTATAATTATAAGTACTATAAACATGATAAAATGTATAGGTTATTAATTCAGTCAAACAAATAGAAATATTGATACATTTTCAGTTATAAAATATTATGGAGGAAGCATTTTCCTATGAAGTACATGACATCAATATGATTGTTTCTTTTGGTGGACAAGGAGCTGATAGAGCATCATCATGATTAACCATGAGTAGTTTTTGTTTTTGTTTTTTAATATATTTTATTGATTTTTCCACAGATAGGAAGAAAGAGGGATAGAGAGTTAGAAATATTGATGGGAATCATCAATCAGCTACCTCTTGCACACCCCCCACTGGGGATGTGCCCACAACCAAGGCATATGCCCTTGACCGGAATCGAACCTGGGACCCCTCAGTCCGCAGGCCGACACTCTATCCACTGAGCCAAACCAGTTTCGGCCCATGAGTAGTTTTTAATGGAAGCAAACTGGTGGCCATTTTAAAATAAAGATCAATAAATTAATTTCTCATTTCTGATAAACTGGTAAATTGCCTATTTTTAAAATATTCCCTAATCCAAAATAATGAAACCAGGAAACAAAATTTCCCTTAAAATTTATTTTGAACTGACTTTTGAGTGAGAAGCACAATGAAATTCTAAGTTGCATGTGTCAGTCAGATGAGGGATAAAAAGATTTTTTACTAGAAAATAAGAAAAATACCCCCCTCCCCCAATCATGAAAAGATCTCCCTGGAAAAACTCCACCATTTCAATTCAAGTGTAAATACTAAGGAACATTTCCAAAACAAAACAACAACACGGATCTACATAACAAGCTATTGAAATCTAAAGCACATGTAACGAATATGTAGTGACTCTTCACTATGTAGAAAACTTCTGAAAAACGTCATTGACACAGTGCACACACTTTCATTTCAAGGCTTCTTATACCCTGAGGCATTTAATTTGGCATTTATTGAATTACTTATGACACTAATACACAAGGGTAAGCATCTCAAGGAAATATAAAAGTGATATTGTTCCAAATGCTTCTCTCTCCCACTGTTTCTTGGCTGGAAGGTTATTGTCGTCTTTTGATTTTTGTGGACAAAATACCCAGCCATGCAAATAATTTCTGAAAATGTGCCAATTGAGGCCCCCCAGAAGTTTAACAAATTAGTTTCTTTTGATCCGATGGAAATTACCAGGGCAGAGAAAAATAGCGCATGTTTTCACTCAAAGAGTGGAATTCCTATTTAATCTTCTTGCCCCTGTGGACTGAACTTGAAGTAGGGGAAATATGAAAAACTATGTTGTTTTTTTTTTAAATTCTCTGGTTCCCATCGGCCATAGGTTTAATGGCAGACTTGTCTGCCAATTCATTGAACTCTTATCCAAAAAAAGACTCCTCTCAGAATCTTGTACTTCAACCATTTACTTTATATTTAGTAACCTGGGGGGAAGAGTGAGTGAGAATAAAGCTATAAAATTAAGGGCAGGATAGAAAGTACAGCAACTCCTGAGGGAAAGGAAATGAACAGTCTATTCATCAAATCTGACAATATGTATAAGTCTTAAGAGAGGATAAAAATGTGAAATCACTTCAGGAGCTTTAAGGGACATAGACCATTCTACTTGAACCTACCCAATAACTTCGGCAATTAAATGCGATTGCTTTTTCCTGCTTGGTTCAAAAGTGGTTGCAGACAAAATCCACAAGTTTTCTTTTCTTTTCTTTTCTTTTTTTGAATGAAAATGCTTATGTAAGCTCTGTCTTAAAATAAAAAATGGTGACTTGTGCAACTTTGCTTAATACTATAGCTCATTAAACTTAGCTTGTCTCACTTTCCCTCAGAGTCTAGCCAGATTTTAGAGGGTTGAAGACATGTATCCCAAAATCCTTGAGGTCAGTTCTCTCCCTCAGCCAAATGTTAGTGGGCTTCTGTTTGCTGTTTATGTGTATGTGGAAGCACATGTCATTTTTTGCTCTATCAAGTGTCTTTGCTTGGAAGCTTTATTATTTCTATAGCTCGTTTCTAGTGGAATTTCTGTCCATTACTTTCCCTTAAGTAGAGTCCCACTCAAAATAATAAAAATTGGTCTGTTTTCTCCTTTCGTGTAAGGCTTGTGCTCAGAAATAACTAATTTATCAAACAATATTCAATGGGTTCATTTTTCTTTTTATATTCTCAGTTTCAAACTGCGATCAGTTGAGAAAGAGGATCAGGCATAGCATGTGTATAAGGCTATAAAGCTTCCTGTTGTATTGGTGGTTGCTATGGGGCTTACAAAAATAGTGAGAGGAATAATGACCTGTTAGAGAGAGAGAAATAGAGACAGCGAGCGAGCATGAGCGATGGGAAAGATATTCACACAGAGCCAAAAGATTTTCTGGGCCATGATTGAAGCCTCTTGTAACCATCGAAGCCAGGCTTTGCAAAGGCATTTTCTTTGTCCTGTTGTGCATTAGTTTTGATTTGCTTCTTCCCGTTTTCTGAAAGAGAGATACACCTCTCAGCTCTGTTTGAGGACTCTTAAAGAGAAATGGAGAGACAGCCATTATTCTTTCTTGGAAGATTAGCTTTAAATGAAGTCCTCTAGAAAGCTTGGTCCTGCTTTCTGCCCCGTCTTCTGGAGCTGACCATTTCAGAGGACCTGCAGTGCACCTGAGAGGTAGCATCTGTAACAGAACCATGGGAGGGATTTTACAGAAGCTGGAATTCCCAGAGGACGGCCTTTTCTATTCTATCAGTGGATACACATATAATCCATTTCACCGAAGTTTGTTGATGATCCTGGGCTTTATTTTTTTTCTCTTATCTTTGCTCCCAAGATAACCTGACCAAGTTTAAGCTGCCTAAAAAGTCTATGCTTTTCCCATATTTTCTTCTTATTTCTTGACTTTTCTATTCTCATTTGCTTACTTTTGGTGACACACCACTCTGGCTAATTACCTATACTTTAATTTTGTACTTATAAGCTTAGGGGAGGCATCCTAAGTAACTAAGGGAGTGGTGTGGAAATGGAGAGGGAGGAAAAGGTATAGGGTGTTTCTTTTCATGTGCTCCTTTACAATGGAAACCTGGCTCCCTGAAACCTCAGTGATGATGGTGCTTCTCAAACCTGAACGTTCATTGACTCCACCTGGAGGGCTTGTTACAAAAGCACAGAATGCTGGGCCTCGCCCTCAGAGTTTCCAGTCCGGAGGTGCTGTTGGTGGTTATCTGAAAACCACGTTGAGAGCCCCTAAAGTCAGGGGGTAAAGAACTACTGATTGCTGAATTCCACCCGAAGAAGATGCACCCCCAGTAGCTTCTACTCCCTTCGGAAATGAATAGCATGAATGGTACCAGAAACATCTGCATGTGAATAGAGTTTCTTTCTGGGCAAAATAGCTACTCTGCCAAAAAGCCTGACTTTATTCACCATCTCTCTTCTAAACAGTCCTAAAGATATGTGTTTTGAGATTCTTTTTAGGTAACTTTTGTCCAGATATCACTTAGAATTTTACCTGGTCTTCATTTTAAGTAAACTATTTTTTAGTTTTATTGAGATGTAATTTACAGACATCACTATATAAATTTAAGGTTTACAGCAGGATGGTTCGATTTACATAGATTGTGAAATAATTACCACAATAGGTTAGTGAGTATTCATTATCTGATATAGATACAATAAAAAAAGGAAAAAAAAAACCCTCCTGTGATGAGAACTCAGGTTCTACTCTCATAAACAACGTTCCTATGTATTATAGAGCATTGTTAACTGGAGTCATTCTTTTGTACTTTATATCCCTAGTTGATATTTACCTTCTAATCGTAAGTCTGTACCTTTTAACCACCTTCATCCAATCTCCCCTTCCCCCAACCCTTATCTCTGATAAACACAGATTTCATCTCTTTTTCTCTGAGTTTGGTGTTCTATTGTTGTTATTGTTTTTGGTTGCAAGTATAAGTTAGATCATACAGTATTTGTTTTTCTGTTTGATTTATTTCTTTTAGCATAATGGTTTCAAGGCCATTATGTTGGAAATGGTAGGATTTCCTTGTGTTTTTGTTGTTGTTTCCGTGGCTAATAGCTTTTCATTGTCTATATATTTGGTGTCTATTTATACTGTTCCCCGGTTCCCTGCAGCTTCCATGTGCTTTGGAAGCCAATGTTGAGCAAGCTGGCCCCTGTTAAACTTGTATGTATTCAACAGAGAACAGTTGAGACCATATCTATAAAAATTCAAACTAGCCATTTGTAAGTGAAAACCTGTACGATTGAACTAATGGTAATTAATAGGTGAAAATAAGATAAAATAACTCATAAAATTATAATCTTGCATTTAGGTCTACTGTGATTTTAAACGTGGGCGAATTACTTTTAAAATGTTTAAATGTATTTCTTATTCTTAATCAGGTTGTTTACTAATTACTAGACATGAGTTTCCAGGCTGAACTTCCCAGAGGTTATACTAAATTTATTTTTTCCATCTGTAAGGGGAAAAAACACACACACTTATCTATGAAGTCTTCCCCAATTTCTGGTATAAGGTAGGAGCCTTAGCCTTATCCCCTCAGGTGGGACTCACATCTCTGGTTACTAAAGAGCTTTCCTCGAGAGCCCATTTTATCGTTTAACAGGATTAGGATAGCTTGCTGCCAGCTTCAGTAGTGTTAGTTATCCCTGGGCACCAATTTCTTAAAACAATATTACTGATAAGATACAAAGAGCACTTAAAAACAGAAGAAATAGAAAACAGATCTGATATACTAACAATTTTCTGTTTTCTAGTTAATGCTCTTGACCTTGTTAAATTGCAGTGATAAATATGTGCACTATTATGTGTATGGTGTGTTTTCCCCCCACTGAAGCTGATGATATAACAATTCCAATGCTTATATTTACATAGTTATTACCATTTGGGTTAGAGTAATGGTATTAGTCTGTTCAAACTCCCATAACAAAATAACACAGGCGATGTGGCTTACCAATAGAAACATAGGTTCTCACAATTTTGGAGGTTGGAGGTTCATAATCAGGGTATCAGCCAAGTGGGTATTTCTGTTGAGGCCCGTTTCCTGGCTTGCAAAGATTGCCATCTTACTGTCTTCACAACTGCCTTTGTACTGTCTTCTCACATGGCTTTTCCTCTGGGCCCACGAAAAATGTGGAGTCTGATATATCCTCTCCTTTCTTTATAAGGACACCAGTTCTATTGGATTAGGACCCAACTCTTTAGATATCTTGTAACCTTAATTACCACCTTAAAGGTTATTATCTCTAAATACAGCCACATTGGGAGCTAGGGCTTCAATATGTGAATTTTGTGGAAGACACAATTCAGCCTCTAACACAAACTTAAGAACTTTTCTCTTATTTTATTAATAATAAAATAAATAAATAAATAAATAAATAAATAAAAACCTCACCCAAGGAAGATATTTTTCCATTGATTTTTAGAGTGGAAGAGAAAGAGAAAGACAGAGAGATACATGGATGTGAGATAAATATATTGATTGGTTGCCTCCTGCATGGTGTCCTGACCAGTGCCCGCTGAGGGGAGGAGCCTATAACTGAGGCACATGTCCTTGACCAGAATCAAACCCAGGCCAACAGGCCAATACTCTGTCCACTGAGCCAAGTAAATATGTGCTAATGAGAGAGTATTTTAAAAGTTCTGAAGAAAAACTTTAAAATTATGGAAAGGTATACAGAAACAAATTAAAATAATCATTGTGGATATAATATTGTGTTCCACCAGCGTTTTTCAGTATATTTACTTTTTTTTTAATCCTTCAGTTTTTCAGTTATATGTTATTTATCCTTAGTGTTGCACATTTAGATTTTTAAAGCATTTTCTGTTGCATGTGATGCTGTAATGAACATCTTTTGTATCACTGATTAATTTTTAGATTATAAGTGAAATAACTTGGTTGAAATTATATAAACACAACTTTATTACACTAAAAATGTATAAAAATATACTGTTAATCCTGTCATCTGTAGTGGTTTCATAAAAACAAACAATGAAACAAATAACAACAACAAACACTATACTCATTATTGTTGCACTACTTACTGTGATAGAGGTAGTAATTTTCAGTATTGTTGGGTCTTTGTGTTTTCCTTCACTCTTCCTGATTTCCCCCCCAAAGTTTATAATCTGTTTAGGACATTTAGCCTGAGTGCTTCTTTTTATTGAATCTCTTTACTAATTTTAAAATATTGTCCCCTATAAATGTCCTATTAACTCTAAAATTCCAGTACTTAAATGGAAAAATAATACTCAAGACAAATTATTATCCTTCTCATTACATTATTATCCTTCTCATCCTCAACTCACCAGTATATATGTTGAACATGAGCAAGCAAACACATCTGATAGAGTTTTCATTAAGACTTGTTTGGAACAACTATCATGCTTAATTTATATAAATTGAAATTAAATCCTGGGTAAATGCTTTGGGAAATTGGATTTAATTCTTGTTGAATTCAGCATATTTTGAATTGCATGATGCTGGTCAAATCATTTCATGTGAACTCATTAAAGTCAAGGATCCTTGTACTGAGGAGAGCTGAATGGTTGGGTTGTTAGGAAAAGGGACCATAATCAAATAACCACAGTTTGATAATTCAGTTGAACTGTTTTCAAATATCCACCTAATGAGTCAAACACTTGACATTTATGGAGATGTTAATAACTCTGAAGCTTCTGGCAAAGGGATACAGAAGGTAGAAAGGGGACAATCATCAGTTAACAGGGATTTGGAAGGTATACTAATAGCTATAACAGTTATTTATACGGAAAAAAGAATCATTATATATTAAATTTTAAGTATCAAACAATTCTGCCTTTTAGTATGTTTACTTTCTTTTTCTATGCATATTTATATGTATATGTAGTCTAATTTAATATAGTTATGTTATATTTACATTGTTTTTTAATTTAGCTTGTGTGATTCCCCACATTATTAAATAATTAATGAGCCAATAAATATGTGAATTTGAAATAAACACTTTGTATTCCACTTTATGGATTCTACTTTAAGGGTAAAATAGGAATTAATTAGTCAATTACCTAATTCTAGTCATTTATATTTGTTCAAATTTTCTTCTAATTAGTGCTGCAGTAGATAATCTTGCTCAACATCTTTTTGTAAATGCCTTTACATTATTTTTTTTTTCATGATTCAGGGCTTTTAATTTTTTAAATTTCTCTTTTAGTTAAGTATGGTTGGTATACAATATTCCATTTCAGGTGTATAATATAATGATTCAATATTTATGTGCTTTACCCTGTGAACACCACACTAAGTCTAGTAATCATCTGTTGTTGTTCAAACTTATAAAAATATTATTGGCTATATTCTTCTTCACCTTTTTTACCCATCCGTCATCCACTTCCCTTTTACAATTTGAAAAATTATCATTATTGTTGAAAGTAATATAGATGCAACCACTTATCCCTCCATTGACCCCTTATAGCCCACCCCCTAACCCCCTGCCCCAGGCCTTGACTACACTATTGTCTGTGTACATGGATTATGCATATATGTATATAAGTAGCTCCATATCTTTTGAGAAATCCTGCCAAATGTCAACAGGAAAACTATTGAACAGTAAGTGAAGGAAGTTATATTCTGAAGACAATTCACTCACATATTTCAACAGATTGATTGCCAGTGGTAGTCTGAAAGGAGTTTTAAATTGTCTTATCCTAAATATGATATTGTGTATTGGTGAATGGATATTTTGAGATATTTATGAATATCTCCTAGTCATCCAGATATCAATCCATTCCTTGAAATATTAATTTCTTTAATTATACCCTGCTGAATAAAAGAACCCATGCATTTCCAAATCTGTAACATTTGTTAAATTGCTTAAAGAAGTGACTTACTCACCTGGAAAGATAATAGTGCCTTGTTAAATCTCAATTATCCATTCTAGAGGAAAGTAATCTGTCTGGGGATTTCATCCACTGCTGTGGAAATCTTAGAGGTCAAAAACGAAAGAGCCTGGGGAGAGTATCCAGAAAATTAGATTCTCAGGAAGACTCTAGGGATTTGGGTTATGAATTCACTTTCTTAGTTTGCTCTCATGGATAAGAATGGGCAGCAAAGAAATGTCTGTGTAAATTTTCTCTTATGACCAACAGGTAACTATGGTCGTATAATTCAGAGCACACTGGAAGGGCTACTCATAGCTGTATACTGGAATGGAGAAGTTTAAAATCAAAGTGATTTGTTCTTTCATTTGGGAAATTATCAGCAAATGTTCCTATTATGTGCATGCCCAGTCCAAGGTCCTAGAGTTATAAGGTGAATGAGATGGACAAGGTGCTGAAATTCTATGTTGAGGCAGAAGAAAAAAAAAAAAGATTTTTCACATAAAACAATGAGATATCCAGCTTCCTTTATTTTTGTGAAGAAAATAAAAGAGGGTGATTTTATACAGAGTGATTGCAGCTAAGAGACAATCTTAGTCAGTGGGTCAGGGAAAGTGCCATCTGTGTAAAGTCTATTGAGTTGAGATTTTCATGAGAAGTTGTTTGGAGGGTTTTCTTTGAGAAAGTGAGTTGATGCTATTTTCATAAAAATGTCACCCTGACTCTTGTGGGGGAATGGTTGGGTAGGGCGAGAATAAAAAATAGGAAAACAAGTTACCGGGCTACTGCAGCAGTTCAAAGAGAAGCTAATGTGAGAAGAAATCAGATGCTCATCTGGGCCTAAAAAGACATTTGATTCATGTTTTTGTGGGATGTGGACAAGATGGCATTCAAATGACAACTTGTAGGCACATCTGGATGCAGATGTGAGAATGAGGCAGGTTATGAGGTCTGTGGAGAACACAAATAGGACAAAAACAAACAAACAAACAAAAAAAGAGAAGAAAACTGTATTGTCATGGGGCATGATTCGGAACTTTGTCTGAACATTGGAATCATCTGTCATAGTTTCAAAAGTCCTGCCTAACTCCTACCACCCCCATCAGACCACTGCACACACAGCCTGAGATTCTGATATTTGGTCAGGACTGTGCGTTTTTAAAAGGCTACCTAGGTCATGCCAATCCATAGTTCCGTCTGAGAACCATTGGTCTTGGCAGAACCCAGAAAGGTCAGTGAAGCAGAGGGAAGGGGAGGAAGGAAAGCAAGCTGAAGGTGAACTGGGTAGTGGTACACCAAAAGCAACTCACTCGGGCCAGTCTTCAGATGTCTGACACTTAGCAGGAAAAGTGCTTCCTTACCACACCAGGCCTCCAGACTCAAGCAAATGTTTGGTTTTTACAAAAGATTTCTCCACTTCAGGGACTTTTATATGTATGTAAATAACACCTTTAAATTCTCTTCTGCCCTTTTAAAATTTACCATGCACTTAAAAATGCATTTGTAACTACAGCACAAAAATTAAACTTCTTACATAAAGACATTTATGGATGCCATTATACATCAAATTAGTATAGATTTGTAAATTCTTAGGTCAAGGCTGGTACTAACATAAAAACAAATTATATTCCTCTATTACTTACGAAATACCAGCTCATTTTATTTTCACTGAGCTTAATGTATATTGAGAAAAAGTCATAATCTGTAATTTATTTTTTTTAAAATCATGAAGCCCATTTTAATCAGTTATAAAGATTACTGTTTATTGTGTAATTTGGAAATATTGGAAGAAAGATGGCTGTGTCTTAAGTATAAAAGTTAATTTAAAACAATTTAAATCACATGCAGGAAATTATTTTTTAAGCAAAAGTGTCTATAATGCTTGATAATAAAATATTGCATTCTAAGTGTTCAAGGCTGTTTAATTATTTGGCTTAGATTTTTGCTAGCAAATATTTAAGTTTTTTACTCTCCTTAAATTATTATATTTGTTTTGTACATGAACTTTGAATAAATATGTTAGTAATAAGAATAAATAGGTTAATAATAACAAATATATTTTTCATTGATTTTAGAGAGAGAGGAAGAGAGGGTAATGGAGAGAGCGGGGAGAGACATTGATGTGAGAGACATTGATATGACAAAAGCATCAATTAATTGTTCTTGCACATGCCCTGACCTGGAATTAAACCTGCAATCCAGGTATGTGCCCTGACTCGAATAGAGCCTGTAGTCTTTTGGTATATGGGATGATGCTCTGATGGCATATTTTTTCTTAATATTATTTTTAATATTTTTTCCATTGTATTTTCTACAGATAACTTTTTAAAGCTGAAATGTTAAAAGTGTCCCAGGTTACATTGCTAAAATTGTATCAATAATTTGGGAATAGGTATTGTCTAGCTATCTCAGCATGTAAAATGCAAGACATAAATACTTGAAGCTATGGTTATAAATTAGCTGTCGTATACTGTGGTAAGTGTCCATTTATATTATAGGTGATTAACAATTTGCATTTCAAAGTAAATTGGCAAAGGCTTACTACTAGTAGTAATAGTAATAATAATAATAACAATAATGAATGTTCAGCCATTAATTTAGAATTCTAGATGGTTACATGCCTCCCAATTTTCTCATCTAAATAAATGAATAATAGGAATAGCTGTTTCATGATCTCATGAATTAAATGAAAAAATGCAAGTAGAAAAATGAATAAAGTACAAGAAAATAGTAAACAATAAATATGGGTTTATTATTATTATCTAACTAGTGGCCCAGTGCATGAAATTCATGCACTCAAGGGGGTCCCTCAGCCTGGCCTTCATCCTCTCAGGGTCAGGGAGTCCTTGAGGGATGTCCGACTGATGACTTCTTGGGGAGTGGGCCTAAGCTGTCAGTTGGACATCCCTAGAGCAGCCATGGAGGCGGGAGAGGTTCCTGCCACTGCTGGTAAGCTCCCCACATGTGAACTCGGCTTCTGGTTAAGTGAAACTCCCTCTATGGGAGCGCACTGACCACACCAGTGGGCAGCTCCTGCATTGAGCATTTGCCCCTTGGTGGTCAGTGAGCATTATAGCAACCAGTCATTCCACCCTGGGGTCAATTTGCTAATTAGCCTTTTATTATATAGGATGATGCAGGAGAATTTAGAAAATACATAATAGCAAAATGAAGAAAAAAATCACTCCTTGCCTACCTCCCAGACGCAATATTTTGAAGGGTATAAAATACTTTCTTTTATAATAAGATACTTTTAGCCATAGCTGGTTTTGCTCAGTGGATAGAGTGCCAGCCTGCAGACCAACGGGTCCCTGGGTTTGATTCTGGTCAAAGACACTGTGGTTGCAGATTCCTTAGGCCTGGGCCCTGGTTGCAGGCAACCAATCAATGTGTTTCTCTCACATCAGTGTTTCTCTCTGTCTTTCCTACTCTCTTCCACTTTCCCTAAAATCAATGGAAAAATATCCTCCAGTGAAATTTAACCAAATATATATATATAAAGTTTCTTTGTAAAGTGTGTGTTCTAACAGTTATAATCATATATCCAGTTTACTGCCAGTTTTTCAATTGATATTGTTGCTTGAACATTTTTAATGTTCTTAAATAGTCTACAACAATTTCATTTTTTTTTTTTTTTTAACAATTTCATTTTTATCAAGGACAAAGTACTATATCTGAAAAAAATATTTTTGCTCAATTTGTGGATTTGGGTTTTTAGACTTGTTATTGACATTTCATTTTAACATGTAATATGACTAAAGAGCTTTGTGCAACAAATGATTTCCGTATTTAGAATGGAGTTTTTCTTTGAATCTATGTCAACTTGTGATACTTGATCTGCAGATAAGTTTCTATTATATTTAGTGTTTAATAATTTTTTTTTTTTTCAATATTCTAGCCTGATTAAGCTGTGGCAGGGACAAATAAGAGGAGGTTTTCTCCTTATTTGGACAGACTATTTCCTCTTCCACAAACTTTTGGCTTCTGGGTTTTTCCACCAGGAAGGATGGTCAGAAAATTATTTTCAATGCTTTTAAACAAACTATAACGGTGTTATAGTCATTGTTATTTCTGGGAAAGGGATATCATTTTTATCTTCATGTATTTTTTGCAGCCATGCCTCAAGGTTATTAAGCTCACATTTGTTTTATACTTTTTAACTTAATAAAGCCTTACATTTATTTCATTATGTTTAGTCTTATTTTGGGCTTTTAAATCTAGTTTGGAGGATTAAAAATATAATAATTTTATTTACTAGCTGTTGCCCTAGAGCAGGAGTCTTCAAACTACGGCCCGCGGGCCACATGCGGCCCGCAGAGGAGTCTGATCCGGCCCGCCAGGTTTTTTGGGCAGTGAGCGCAGCCAAGGTGTTACAGTAGGAATTAGTAGTTCATATAGTCCGGCCCTCCAGCTCTCTGAGGGACCGTGATCTGGCCCCCACTTTAAAAAGTTTGAGGACGCCTGCCTAGAGTTATGTTACTTGCAAATTTGATAACATTTTCTGGATTCCCAGCAACATAAGTAATAAGTGTATTGATACTGGTTACACTGAAATAATAAAGCTGTGATGTGAGCATCCTAAGGGACCCCTCCGTTGTCCGTGTTCCAACTATTAGCCGCTAGTAACCATTTAATACTGATTTCATTGGAAGTTTTATTTAATATTTTACTAGAATAAAAATATAACAAAATATGTCATTCCTATCATCTACCAATGCAGTTATCCCACTAAAAAGGTGATGGCATTATATTGACCTTATAGCTAAAATACCCTTTTTCAAGTGTTTGCAAACTGATTTATTATTTTTTTTTTTTTACTGCTTTGCTTTTTTATTGCTATATCTTATCTCCTTCCAAGATTAATTTGTGAGTTTTAAAAGGTATTTCTTCATATACATTCTAGGAATGTTGCCATAATGACTTGATTCATACATTGTTTAATCTGGACAGACTTCATAAAGCAAATTAGTCTGGAGTTATACTCAGATGGGGAAAAACATAGGCAGTTTGCTAACCTCAGTCAGAAAATACATCTTAGGATGGGGAGCAATATGGGCTCAGTAGAGTCCAGGCATGATTAGCCTTGCCATTTCTGTAGCGAATACTTTAAGTCACTCCTGCATATCTTATTCTTTAGCACTAATCAAAACTTTTATTAGTAGTAAAATACAATTTTTATTTAAAGAGCACAGTACTATTAAAGTTTCACTGTATTGTGGTCTTTAAATAACCTGTCAAGTGAAGAAAGACTTTTACCTCGTTTTTCAAATGAGGAAATGGAGGTCTTGGTCAAGTTCTTTCCCAGGAGTTGTAGACTAGAACCAGAGTGGTAATTATTATAATAATTGAATAATTGAATAACTGCTTATTGAATAATTGTTCATTCTCAACATTGTGCAGAGTCTGTTCTTTCCATGGCCTATATTTGCTGCTACAAAAAAAATAAATAAATAAAATCCTGGCATTTGCCTCCTGAGTCCAGACAATGAAAAAACATTTTCTTGTAAGCAAATCTGTATTTTTTATTTATTCATTTGTTTATTCTGGATGTAGGTATTGTTTGTTTTTTCCTGCTAGAGGTTTTGGTTAATGAAATGTTTAGCGAAGTAGGATAGGCCACCTCTTAGATGATCTTCCTGATGAGCACATAGAAAAAGAAAGGATAAAACAAAAAGATAAAGTTTAAATCACTTTAATGCTATCTCCAGATGTCATCTAAAATTTTTAGGATTATTTCAATCTTCTCCGGAGATTTTCTTCTTTTTTTTTTTTTTTTTTCTTTTCATTTTGAGTTTAGGTCACAGTATTTTGTCATTGTTTCTCCTCAGAGCTTTGAATAGGACGGGGATGTTTGTTTATATTCCCACTTTGTGTGAGTGTGCATATGCCTGTGTGACTGTATGTGTAATAAAAAATGTATGTTGTAGTGTTTTGCTCCAAATTGAAAAGATATTAAAATGCAGACCCTCTTGCTTTTTAAGCATTTCATTCCTCTTTTCACACATGTTGGCATTTCCTTATTCCACAAAATTTGAAAAAGACCAAATATAAAAAGGGGAGAATGTTAATATTTTTCTCTAGACATTTTTGCAGCTCTAGCTATTTATGAGAAATTAAATTATATTTAGTAGTTTTATATGAAAGAGACTGCTTATTGAATAATAAAAATTTGGAGATAGAAGAACTGTCACATCTACTGTCCTCTTTAGGAATGATTTTTTTCTAATAAAACTTAACTTTAAACTTAGACTATGATGTAGCTTATTAACTTAGAGAGGGTGCCATAAAATTATGTCAGTTATGAAAAAGGTAAGATTAATCTAAGTTTCCTTTTCCTTTTTTTTTAGCTTTATCTTTCATAGGGCCACTGGGTCCTGCTTGCTGGTTGTGTGTTTTCTGACAGAAAGCGATACCTGTTGTTTTTACTGCGGAGACAATCAGGTATCTTGGATTGTGCAGTTTATAACCTGTTCAACTGTACACAGAGGCTTTGCAATGCATGCATGTTTCCCCTTACACCAATAACTTATTGCCTCTCTTAAAACTACATTTTATATTTTGAGATCAACTCCCATAGTCCCCTTTTGAGGGTTTCTCTGTGACTGGTTTACGAAGTTTTATATCATAATAAGCATCAAGTTCTTAGTAAGGCGTAGATGGACTGTGGGTAACTTCTGCAGACAGAGAAGTCTGTTGACCTTGGAGAACATGGTTCCATCCCTATCTGGGAAGAAACTGACCCTTTAGTAAGATTTATTTCACGACTTCACCACTCTGAGAGCCCAGAGGAAATTGAAGTTCCCTTTCTAAGGAGTTTCTGTGTTTCATGAGTCTTTATTGAAAAGAATGTTGTCTTTCCTCCTTGGGGTCATCTCTTCTGTGATAATTATGAATCCCCTGGTATCACTGGAATTCATATGAGTCCCCTGTGGAGAAGGCAGATGCCTTTCACTGCTATCAACCCCCTGACAAGAAGGGGTACAAATGATTCCTGGAAAGGTCAACGTCCAGAGAGGCTCCTGGATTGGCCTCAACTGCTACCACTCCAGCGAGTTGCTGTTGTCCCTGAGATGATGCTGGCACCTTTATTAGATTCTTAGGGCCGCCATAAAAAGTACCTCAAATGAGCGGCTTAAAAACACAGACATTTGTTGTAGCATAGTTGGGGAGGATTCTTCCTTTCCTCCTCCAAATCCTGGAAACCCTAGACATTGCTTGGCAGCTTAACAGTCTCTGCTTCTGTGTTCATATGGCTGTGTTCCCTCTGTGTCTGTCTTTGCCTGATAGTCTCATCTCTGTGTCTCTCTGTCCAAATTTCCCCCTTCTTATAAGGACACCAGTATATTGAATTAGGACTCACCATAATAACCTCATCTTAACTTGATTACATTTGTCAAGATTCTATATCTAGATTCACAGTTCCGGGGGTTAAGTCTACAAATATCTTTTTGAGTCACAAAATTCAACTCATCAGAACATGTCTGCACTCCATACATTACCATTGTCATCAGTGCATATTACAGCCCCATCTGGAGTCATTATGAAGGGAGGGAGATGGTTTTATGCTCAGTTTGGGTTCTGTACACCAATGAAGTCTGGGTTTCAAATTTCTGCCCTTCACATGAACTCATTTAGCCTCTTTTCCTGGAACAGCCTATGCCTAGAGGCACAGAAAGGCGAGGCCCCATATCTTCAGCATCACAATCCCAGGTACTTTCTCTCTCCCCCTTCCCCCCTGCCACAACCTTTGACTTGGGGTAGGAGCCCATACCTAACTCTCATCTTTTTCTACCATCACATAATTCAATTTTAAAAATTCTCTACATACTGTGTTTCTGGCTGCAAATTAACATTCTATTACAGTAATGATTACTTTTTATAGTAATGATTACCTCTTACATTGAGTGATAGAGTGCTCTCACTAAATGTTTTATCTAAAATGCATTTCTCAAGCTTTGAACAATCTATTTAAAACAACAACAACAACAACAACAAAACTCTCTTGGTTCTGATCCTATTTGAATACTTGCCTTAATTTGCTTAGAGCTTCATTATCCTATTATGGAAAAGATTATATGGATCCTATTCACAAGACTCCTCCTTTTCTTCCAGAGACTTTTCTTTTTTATGAACTTGAAGAATTGAGCAAGTCCTCCTTGAATGTCTTCCTTTACTAGTCTCTATATTCTGAGTTATGAATATTTTACCCATTCCTCTCTTATGTTACCTGTATTTTATTGCTGCATCTATCCTCTGAACTGTAAATCCCAAAACACCTATCTCCGGGCTAGGCTTTGTCTTTCAGATGGATAATTTTTATTTCTTAGAGAAACACAAAAATAATCCCAGCATAGAAAATGATTTTTAATGCTTCTCCAAGGTCAAATTCTTTCTAACTATAAAAGTATATGGTTGGAGTAGGATTAGTTATATGAAGCGATTTCAATGTTCATATGGTTTTGGGGAAAGCATACTTCAATTGTGGTAATTTAAGTTAATTTAGTTGTAAAAAACAGACAGACTCTGTTTCTCTGCAAACATCAATTCTGGCCAGAAATCAGCATCCTCTATTTTTAAAATGATTCCAGTTGAGGGACTGGAGTGCAGGTGTTTAATAACATATTCATAAAGACTCCCCAGTTTCTATGTTTGTTACTGTAAAATGCTTTGGTTTGTTATTTGCACAATTCTAAGGCCCATTCACCTGCAGTTTGCCACACTTGTTATTGAAACAGTTCTCAAGAGCACTTCATAAAACCAAGGAGATAGACAGAGGGGGCCTTTAAATATTTTATAAAACAGAGGAACTGAAACTTACACAAATACAAATGTCCAGAAACAAAAAGAAAAGCAAATGTCATCTTTAAATAAAAATGAACCATGATCTCATTAAAAATAATTGCCAGTATAAAGCATATAGACAATATAAATTACCTTTTACTGTTTTCCGTAATTTCTTTCTTTTCTCTTAGTTTTTAATAGAATGCTTTAAATAGAAGTTTGTATAGAAGTTCTGTTGTTAAAATAAAATAAATATAACTGCTAAATATAGAATCATGAATCTCTAAAATTTATTTGGCTTAAAACTTTTCATTTAACTGAATGTAATGCTATTCTTCTTAGTGTTATTTTAGTTTCCTACATTTTGTAAGTATATATATATATATTTTTTTTCTCTATTCATCTCCAAGTTAATCTAGAGATTAACTATCAATTAATTGAAATGGATTCAGTGTTGCCTTTGACTTACAGTAAGAACTTAATAAAGTTATTTATTTGTTTACTTATTTATGTTAACATCTAATTGTCACCTCCCTGGTTTATTCAACAAACATTGAGTGCCTAATGTAGGCAAAATATTATTATATTACTCATCTACAAAGATGAATAATATGTGGTCAGTAAACTCAGTGTGGCCATAATAAAATATGTAAAGGCAGACAAAAAAAGTAATAAGTGCAATTAAACATAAGAGGTTGTATGATGGTGAACATACAACATAGACATGGAGAAAAGAAAGATCTGGTAATAGAATATTCATAACAGCTTTGACAATTATGCCAGCATCAAAACACTGACTTATATTAGGCAAGCAGAGAGCAAAGTCATTTCTAGCACTAGGAACTGCATGCTCAAAAACATGGAGTTGTGAAAAGCATGAACATATTTGAGAATCTCAGAGCCAAGATATTAATGAGGATGTGAGAGTTATCTCAGTAGATATAACTGAAAGGGTGAGCAATAGATGGACCAGGAAGAGCCTTGAGGTCAGCTAAGCAATTTAAACTGCATTCTGTAGGCAGTGGGGAGACATTAAAGGAATGTAAGCAAGTGGATAAAATGACAAGATCTGTATTTGAAGGAAGTCATTCTGAAAACATTGTAAAGGAGGGATTGGAGGAAGTAAGACCATAGACAGAAGCTAGCAGGCTACTTCTGTGAGAGATGCTAAGGCCCTGACCTGAGAACTAAGGCTATCCAGTGGACTGGAGCGTTAATTTTTGTTATGTGAAGAAACTCCAAGACTATAGTACATTCTCTTCAGACAGATATTTATAGTAAGGCAAACACAAATAAACATTAACTCATAATAATAAATATAACCCAGGGAACTGAACATTTTTGTTTCCATAGCAAACCATTTTTTCACCATAAAAAAATAAAGTCAAATCAGAATCAGATTGTTGCCCTGGAATCAGCATCTCAGTGAGTTTCAGTATAGCTGCCCTTTGGAATCAGAAAAAGGGGAACTAAAATAATAGAACATTTAATAGCTTAGGGCAAGCAAGGCCTTGTACAACCGTCTTGCCAAAGGTATCAGAATATTTTAAGCCCTTGGCTGCAACTTCATCTTCCCAGTAGGTATGGCTTTGCCAGTGGGACCAGCATATAAAATAGTGTAAGGCCAACAGCTGAGGTGTTTGCATTTTTTAAACAGAATATGGTTTAGTGATGCTGATATTTGTCACTTGAACTTTATTTTCTTTGCTACTGTTGCTCCCTAATCCACTCCATGAGTTATATAGTTTTATTTTCTTCGTTAGCTTCTTTACCAGTCAGATTATAACAGTCTTCTAAACTCTAACCTAAATTATGTATGAAGGTGACTTTATTTATCTTTAATATAAGGGCTATCTTAATGACTTCCCCCAAAATAATGGTCACTATATTTTAAAATTTCTGAGGAAAACTCTATTGTGGCTACCCTTCCCACCCAGCTTTAAAATTCCACCTATTTACTATCTTGTGAAATCATTGTGTGTGGTTTTCTCAATGAAATTTCTATGGATTAACTCCACAAGCAGAAATGAGTTTTAGGTTAAGCTACTTGAACTAAATATAAAATCTCAGTTGTTGATGCTTAAACAGCATTTATCCAAAAATACTATAGCCTACTGAAAGAGAAATAGTTTGTATAATCAGGCTGTTGATGACTCAAATGAAAATTTGTCCACCTTAATTTTAGCATCACATAATGGACTTGTCATCTTGTTAAATGAACTAGAGACCATATAGAAAAGAAGTGAGAAAAACTATTTTTGTAAATGCAGTTATATTTTAAAATTCTGGTGACTTCTACATTCTGAAAGAATTACAAATTATTAAAAATTATAATTTTGGCAATAATTCCCCAAAACTACAGCAGACTTCTATTGATTTTATATATATATATATATATATATATATATATATATATATATCCTGTTTCCCTGAAAATAAGACAGTGTCTTATATTAATTTTTGCTCCCAAAGATGTGCTAGGTCTTATTTTCAGGGGATGTCTTATTTTTCCATGAAGAAGAATACAGAACACATTTACTGTTAAATGAAAATAAAGGAAATTTATTACCTGTATATGGTATGGTAGTATGGTAGTTGTCAACACAGACCAGACAAAGTGTGAATCCTACAGTATTAAGAATTTACTCATTTTTTCAATGACAATCATTTCATCATCTTCTGGAACATCATCATAACAATCCAATTCCTGAATTTCCTGGTGAATTTCTTGTGACTCCATTTCTTTCAGAATCAGTGGACCAAATCTCTCATGTTTAGCCTAGGGGGGATGCCTTATATTTCACTCAGAAGGAAACCTGTAAGTAGGTCTTATTTCCGGAGGATGTCTTATTTTTTGGGAAACACGGTATATGGAAATAGGAGCAGAGTTAAGAGAAGAAAATATCCTGTAATAAGATGAATATTTGTGTCTGAAACTTGCATGACATGAGAAAGTCATTAACATTTAGGTAGTTGATAAGATTACCTTGAGGAATAACACTTTGAATGGGTGAACAGATGCAGATAACCCTTCTCCCTCAAAGCCATTGTGAAGAAATAGAAAGATTGGAGACAAACCAGGGTAGAGTATGGTCATAGAAACTAGACTAGAGAAGTTCAAAAGGAAAATAGAGAACATTGTCATATGCTATAGAAAAGTCAAAATCTAGATTGAAGAGCACTGTGAGAAAAATATGGTCAGACCCCAATCTAAATGCTTTACATGTAATAACTATTCCCTGCAACAGCCTGATGAGATTTGTGTCTGCAATTCATAGATGAGGGAACTAAGGTACAGAATGGAGAAGCAATTTTTCTAAGGTTATACAGTTGGTAAGTGGTAGGGTCTAACTGTGAACTATAATACATAGTCTATCTTGGGAGGCTGGAATCCAGAATGCTATACTGAAACTCACTCAGATCAAAGTGGTGATGAGCTTGGACACTAAGAAAGCACGGGTGCCCAGCCAATGTGTCTTCAGGGTTGAGCAACTACCTAGGAACCAGGAGGTCATGTTTTGATTCCTGGTTAGGACACATTCCCAGTCGCCTGCTTGGTCCCCAGTGAGAGGTGTGCAGGAGGTAGGTGATCAATGCTTCTCTCTCATATTGATGCTTCTGTGGCTCTCTTCCTCTCCCTTCCTCTCTGAAATCAATGAAAATATATAAAACAAGAGATAAAGCATAGGTGACAACTTTCACACGCACCTTTCCTCTGGCCTTTAGGAAAAATAGGCGACCTTATATTCTGACGTGGAAAAGTATGGGAGAACAGAGCAGTAAATGAATGTCTTCATCTGACATCTTAAATTTTCATGTCTAATAAATTTGAACAGGAATCATGGAGGAGAGTTGGAGGAGGATGTAGTGGCCCTCTGTTAGAGCCTAAAGAAAAGTGAGCAGCTATACCATTATTCTTAAGGATGACTGTGCCTCTGAGCCAACTAGAAGCATGTTTAAAATGCACAAGCAGGCCTGAATACCATCCCTAGAAATTCTGAGTCAGCATGAGCTGGGGCCTGGAAAATTTGAATTTGGGAGATCTCTGGATGATTGTGAAGTATTCTTTTGTTTAAAAATCTTGCATACAGAAATCAATGGGCAAAGTGTTCATTGTTTATTAACACAAAGAAGGGACCTTAAGCAAATAAGCTGTGCCTGGGGAGACTGCCACTATTTTTCAGTCTTACTATACTCTTGTCCCTTCCTTATTCTCCTTTGTGTGTTCTAGTTGGGACTGTCTACACTTTATCTATTTCTTATGTTCAAGCTACTGTTCCCTTACTCCTGACAGGTCCGGAGTCATAGTTTAAGGCAGGGCCCCTTTAGAGGAATTTACATGTCAGAAAGAAGTCCTTACATGTAGGAACACTTGAAAGTTTACCCAAATAAAACCGTTTCTGTTTTCAAGCTGAAGCTCAGAGAAGGAGCATCACCTTTGGCACAGACCAAGTGTGGGCAGCCAGCTATGCATAAGACGATTTCTGAATCCAAAACCACGTACCTCATTTATAAATCAGTAAGCTTTCCTTTCACCCTTAATAATGAAACAGAAGTTTCTTCTGCTTCATAAATACTGTATTTAGTAATATTGTTTAAGGCTGGCTTTACATCTTCAAGCACAAATTGAAGCTATAAAAAACGGATATTTAGTATAATGGGCATTTGGAGATAGAGGAACAATATAATACTGGAAATGATCTGATTTGAAAAAGAAATGCCAAAAAAAAAAAGAAAAAAGAAAAGAAAAGAATATCCTTAACACATGGGCAAGAAAGCACATATTAGAATGTTACACCAGTTAAAGCAGCGTTTTCCAGCACTTTAGCAAGCAAAGCACATTATTCTTTCGCTCCCTGGTGTTCTGATCCAATTCAAGTCTGAGGACAGCTCAGCTTCTTCCCTGGGCAGCTCCTGGGTACTCCTCATGCACTTGGCATCCGTAATGATGGTGCCAGCAAGGATGTGTCTGACAGGCTGCGCCCATACCCTCATTCACATCCAGCCAATTAACAGGCTCTCCCATCCGGACCCTAGTCTCCCAGTTGCCCATCTTGTCACAGCTTGGTGGCTGAGACCCAGGCTGGGGTCTGCCGGCTTCAGATGCTGCTGGGAAAGCCCAGACTGGCCACACCACAGGCTGTTGGACAGAAATGGGCTCAGCTGGAAATTGCTCTTCATGTGTTTTTCAAATGCCCGCCCATGGTTCTCTGAGACAGTTCTGCCTTTGTGTCTTCAGGGGGGGTCCTCATAGACTTCCAGCCTCAATTAAATACAAAAGCTTTTATGTGATGCAATTGTCACCCAGCCTTGCCGCTTAGTCTGTGAAGGGACATGACTTACACTGACTCGACTCTCTGCTAGTGATCAGACTCTTGCTCAGTTGGATCCAATGTAAACAATTTCGAATGATTCTTTTTAAGTAGAAATGGGTTTCTTTCACCCCACCCGTCCCCGCCATCATGTTGACTCCACCTACTGTAGCACCCAAGCACGAACAGAATAGTAGAAAACAAAGAGAATAAAATGGGCTTAAAGAACCGTCTTTAAAAATGTACATCCACTTTAGAAAATGACTGTACCCAAGGTAAAACATTAAAGTAACTTAGGTAATTATTTATTTGTTGGCACAGGTTAGTCTGTAGCAGGCCCCGTGTAGAAAGTGGATTATCCTCCAATAAGCTGCTCTGTCCATCAGATTCCTTTTGAATTATTATCACTAGCCAATGGGAACACATTATAAGGCCACACCACCACGAGTGGACCATTTAACCCGTGATGTATCATTGCTGATTGCACATCTCTTCATATAATAGAACAAGACGTGATTATCATTAACATTCTCTACTAAGACCCCACTTCAAAACCAATAATGCTTAAGCCAAGATGTTCATAATCACTAAAACACTGTTAAACTCAAAATAAGGAATAAAGCCTAAAAAAAAAAAATAGCATGGTATTTCAATATAAGCATTTTTGTTTGAAGTTATCAAGCATCAGCCCCATATGTGATGGATGCCCCGGTGGTAAAGCTATCAGGGAAAGCTGTAGGCAAACAAGGAAAAATAGAAGGAAAACCGATTCCAGCTGAGGCCATCTTAGCACGGCTCCTCATGGCCAGGCTCCCTTTGGCTCATCTTGTTAAGCATCTGCCTGAAGCCCTCAAATAACTCCGTTTGAGGCACAGCTGCTATCATAAGCTGATGGGACCCACAGAGATTCCAGCCGGCAGATGGGGCCTGGCTGATTGAGAAAGACCGAGCTCCTGTCTGGCTACCTATTGGCAGACACAGCATTCCTGGAGCCCCTCCCCACCACCTCAGCAAACTCATGCAGAAGGGAAACAGACAGGAAGAGAACCGATTCTTCAAAGGAATAAATAGGAGGAAAGTGTTTGTTAAGCCAAGCATTGCATGTGAGGGCCGATAGAGTCAATCAAGGATGTTGCTTTGCAACAGCTTGTGGACCAGGAGTCTCTCCAAAATAAAGTGAAATAAAAAAAATGAATGATAGGCCTGCAATATTTCAAATGTGAATTTAAAACAGTTACCACGGATGGCCTTTTAATAGTGATGCTAGTAGGAGGCCAAACGTGTTATTTGCTTCTCACCAATGTTACCTTGCTACCTCCAAATTAGCTTCTGAGCAGCAAGTGGATGCAAAAGGCAAAATTTCAGGAAAAGGGTTGGACCTCTCTGGTTTACTCGGGGTGATTAAGTCTATGGTTCTCCTTAACGTTAGGGCCATAGGAACGATGACCTTTTCTTGGACATTATCATTCTTTCTCAGAGCCCTGACTTCTACTTGCTTAAAAAAAAAAAGAAGAAAAGAAAAAAGTAAAATAGCAGAAAGAAGCCATTCCCTAGGTGCTCTCATCCTTTTATAGAAGCTCCTAGAGGCTCCCAATTTATTATAAGTCAGCTGCACAGTGGGAGATTAGGATCATGCCCCCGGAGACTGGAACTCCTGAGAACAGAAAAGGAGGTCCTGGCAGTTGCCCCAGCTATCGCCCTGTGTCCCGGCCCTTCTGAAGAGGGACTGAGGCTCTTCAGCTAGAGAGGTGCTCGGCCACCGGGGTGACCTTTACTTGACAAGAGCTTCCCTCCTTCTTCTCGACACTCTTCTTTGCAAGTGTCTCTTCCTTAGATTTTTTTTCCCTCCCAGCTGTTTCACCTTTATAAGCTGTGCTGCATCTCTTGAAGAAGAGACACTGTTATTCTCTAGAACGAGGGCCTTTCTCCCCCAAGTTAATGCTAAAAGTAGTGGTGTCAGAGGAAGGGGATCCTTGTGAAGCATAGGGTGCGGGAACAGGTCTCCCACTGGCAGGTTCTTGTCTCATGAAGTTTGAAGAATAAAATGCACAGACTACACGAACTTGTTAGTAAAAGGGTGGCAATGTATTAGAAGCGATACAGACTCCCCTGTAGGGAGGGTGTCCCAAGGGGGTGACTCACTAAGCTCTTTTCTTCTAAGGCCTGTAAAGGCTGGAGTTCTTTGTCTCTCCACGCTCTCTCCTAATTGGACCCCTTTCCCATTGTATGACACTCCGCCTTTCTGATTGGTCACTCTTGCAGATCATCAGCTTCCAAGTCCAGAACCCACCTGTTGCTCCCTCCTCCTCTCCCTCTTATCTTGTAGCATTCCTCTAGCTCCTGTGAAAATCTGTTTCCCTCTTGCTGCCATCAGTGGACATTTCTCTATCCTTGGTAAAAGTTTGATTCCTTTTCCCCATACGTTGTGGCTTTTCTTTATCCTCTGTGAATGTATGCCCTCCTCTCCCCTTATCCCGGGGCACTTTTCTATTCCCTGTGACTGTAAGTCTTTTGGCAGCTGTAAGCCCTCACCCAAGCATTCCTCCCCTATGCATTCTTCTTTATTCCCAAGACTCCCTAAACCTGCCTGTTTTATCCCTAAAATTCCTTTCAATTGAATAGTAGCTTCAGAATATAAAAAGGCTTACATAAAAATAAAGGAAAAGCCGATGTGTATCCCCTACAGGCTCCTCAGACCATGACAACTTGGTCATTTGTGCACAAGGCGATGCCTCTTTGTGGACAGCCATTCCCCTGTCCAGCCCAATTATACTGTCTTATCAAATTCCATTCAGATTTTTAAAAATAACGCTTCCCTAGGACTCAAATAACACTTCTTAAAAGCTGTTTTAAATGAACACAAGTAATGTTTTGAGATGATAATCATGCACTGGACCTAGGAAGAACACTGGAGACGATAACATCCCCTTTATTTTAGGGGCGTGGGAACTGAGGCCAGATTTTTATTAAGTGGCTTGACCAAGGGCTCACATTTTTATTTATTTTTTATTTTTTTAAAATATATTTTATTGATTTTGTACAGAGAGGAAGGGAGAGAGATAGTTAGAAACATCGATGAGAAAGAGTCATCGATCAGCTGCCTCTTGCACACCCCCTACTGGGGATATGCCCGCAACCAAGGTACATGCCCTTGACCGGAATCGAACCTGGGACCCTTCAGTCCCCAAGCCGACGCTCTATCCGTTGAGTCAAACCGGTCTCGGTAAGGGCTCACATTTTTAGGTGCCATTACCAGCCCTGGAATCCAAATTTAATGTCAATATCTTTAAATCATGTTGTGCCCATCAATCCAGCTCCTCAATTGTACTGGAGAGGCAGTGGGCAGGTTAGCTAGTGGAGACACACTGCAAATCTGTATACAATTACTGCAGCACAGTGCAAAGGGTTATTGGAATTAGATAAAAGGAAAGCATTTTTAGGTAGACCACATTTTAGCTATCTTTTACTGTGTTGCTTTGGGCCAATTATTTAACCTCTCTGTTCCTCAGGGTCTTAATCTGTAAAGTGGAAAGAATAAAATTCACCTCTTAAGGCTGAACTGAGGATGGATGGGTCCGTGCAGATGTGGTTCTTACAGAGCTAACCTATTGCCGACTATTACCTTAATCTAAAACGAGGTGGGGAACGTACAGCCCGGGGGCCCTGATGACCTGCAAAAGCATTTGGTCTGGCCCTGCCAAGGTAACTGCTGGCAGGAATTGAAATTAAATAAATCTGGAGCTTTTTTTTCATAGCGATGTAAATTTATACTAAGTGAATTGTATATTAAGCACATGATGTAATAAATATCCAAATGGCCCTTGGCAGAAATAAAGGTTCTCTACCCCCCCTCTGAATAATCTGCTTTCTCTTTTTTTTTATTCTTTTTTTAAAGGAATTTTTTAATTTTTAAATTTTTTTTTATTTTATTGATTTTTCACAGAGAGGAAGGGAGAGAGATAGAGTGCTAGAAATGTCGATGAGAGAGAAACATCGACCAGCCGCCTCCTGCACATGCCCCCTGGGGATGTGCCTGCAGCCAACGCACATGCCTCTGACCGGAATTGAACCCGGGACCCTTCAGTCCGCAGACCGACGCTCTACCACTGAGCCAAACTGGCTTTGGCCAGTCTGCTTTCTCTTAAAACACACACACACACACACACACACACACACACACACACACACATTATAGCACATGCAGTTTTCTATATTAGTAGTTTTGCAGATATAACTATTTTCCTTTGTGTAAATTGTAAGATTTTTTAAATGAGCATCAGGAGTGCTTTTTACAAATGTGCTGCTTATTATCCAATTCTAGATCCCAAATACAGATAATAATATAAAATCAGACAGTTTATAATACATGCTAGTTCTACCAAATAACTCCTCATTCTTTCAATTATTCTCCTTTCTTATCACTTTCTGTATTCAATTTTTGAGACAGAGAATTGCTTCTATTTTAACTTTTAATCAATTCTATGAGCAAACTTTATAAGTTATTCCATGGCATGCTTTGTTTAAATGTGTTCTTGTAATCCACTAATTCTGTTATTACATTAGAAGGAAAATTTATTGAATTTGACTGGCTGGATTTATTTTTCATAAGCCACACTACTTTATTGCTTTTGATTCCAATATCATCTGGATAGTTACAGATTTTTCTTTCATAACATGTATTCTTTAATATACTCAGAATTGATATTATTGAGAGTAATTTCCGAGCTTGTTCTTCTAATGATGTTTGAAATGGATTACAATATTTGGCCTCTGTAACTTCAAGAATAAATGAATGGTACTTCCAAATTAACCAACTACCTGGAATATATAGTACAGGAAACTTCATATTTTAAATTCCTGATTTTTTTCTAACTATAGCATTTATTACTTATTTTTTAATATATAGATTTGTTTTATTTCTATTGGGAGAAGGAGAAGGATAAATAGAATTGTTTTCCAATTTTCTCTCTACTGTATACACACATACCCACAAGCATATACACACCAAAAATACCCCAAACAAATGAACAGTAATCCACCCCGAAAAACAAAAATCAAAACATCCTCAACTTGCATCAATACTCTGTATTTTGACCAACAGAATGGATTTTTAGAGGAACTGCAAAGTGCAAAATCCAATGACATTTTACAGAATACATGCCCTTTTTGCTAGCTAGATTCCCACTAAGGAGTGTGTAGGAGGCAGTCAATTGATGTTGCATTCTCACATCCATGTTTCTCTCTCTCTCTTTAAAATTCAATAAACTGCCAGGACCGGTTTGGCTCAGTGGATAGAGCGTCGGCCTGCGGACTGAAAGGTCCCAGGTTCGATTCCGGTCAAGGGCATGTACCTTGGTTGCTGGCACATCCCCTGTGGGGGGTGTGCAGGAGGCGGCTGGTCGATGTTTCTCTCATCGACATTTCTAACTCTCTGTCCCTCTCAATTCCTCTCTGTGTAAAATCAATAAAATATATTTTAAAATTTTTTTAAAAAATAAAATAAAAAATAAAATTCAATAAACTATTTTTAAAAATAATAAAATTAGTATTTTTATTTAAATATAACTTAATTTTAACTTAAAAGAAGCACAATTCTGAATGTGAAAGGTGCAAATATATGATTTTCAAAAACAAATTTTAAAATAAATTTAGGATATAACTGTTCTGATTAACAAAAGATGAAATAGCCAGTCTAATTTAGAGTCATTTCCTTCTTTTTGTAACTTGGAGTTCATGGTACAGATTTTCTCCTGGGTCCTTGTCCAAGTTGCAGAATAAAATTTGTTCTTTCTCTCTCTCTCTCTAAATTATATATATATATATATATATATATATATATATATATATATATATATATATATATCCCCCCGAATCTCCTGAGTCTGTCTCTGCTTTATAAAGGCTGTAGTTCTTTGTCTGAACATGACCTTTTCTAATTGATCCCTTTCCTTATTTTGGGATGCCTGTGCTTTCCTCATTGGTCATTCCACTACACATTATTAGTTTCAAAGCTCAAAGCCCGCATGCTGCCCCCTCTTTCTCTCCCCTTACCATGTAACATTCCTCTATCCTCTGTGAAAATGTTTCCTTCTTTCAGATATACTGTGACTTTTTCTTTATCCTTTGTGAATGTATGTCTTCCTCCCCCCTTATCCTGTGGCATTTCTCTATCCTCTGTATAAGTAAGATAAGTACAATAGTTTGGCATTTCCAAGCTCCCATCTATGCATTCCTCTCTCACGGACCCTCTCTTAGTTGTCCTGACTGGAGATCTTTTATAACCCTTTATTGTTCTCCCAGCTGCTCAGGTCAGGGCTACTTTAATTGCTTAGACCAGAAATGCCTACAACCTTTCTGGTCCCCACTTCCCGTCTGCCTAATTAAGCTAGCTAGCTAATCTTTATCGTTTTTATTCTACTTCTTCCCATCCTGCTGCTATCTAATACCGTATTTTTCGGACCATAAGACACACTTTTTCCCCCCCCAGAAGTGGGGGGGAAAAGTCCCTGCGTCTTATGGTCCAAATATAGCCTACACATATACTTTAAAAAAAAGTTTTTTTACTTGTCCGGCTCTGTGTGGTCTCTGTGTGCTTGCCCGGCTCTAAAATGGTTCTAAATGCTGCTGTTTACTTTACAGGGTTGATTACATGTGTTTATGACTGTGATGTTGGGTTTTAATGCACATAAAATATTTTAGGACACTATTTGTTTCAGAATCTTTTTTTCTTCATTTCCCTTCTCTAAAAACTGGTGCGTCTTATGGTCCGGAGCGTCTTATGGTCCGAAAAATACGGTAAATTGAAGGAAAACAATCAAACAAATAAACATATAGAAAAATAACTGTGCTTAGACCAAGTGACCTTAGTTATAAATATCAATATATACGTTTGTTTTCAATGTTAATGATTTCTTGAGTGACCTAAAAATGTTTGGTATTTTTCCTGAAATTTAAATGCTTATTAGTGATACTTTAGTATAATTTCTTATTCAAATATATGTTATTAAGATATGTCTATTTACTTTATTTCAAAACTGCTATATTAATTATTGGTATTGCAAAATGTTATTAGCAGAAAAGTAATTGTAATAAATTTACAAATCAAATATGATGACCTTACTCAAAATAGATATCTACTTTATATTTCTCCTCAAACATTCTTTTATCTCCAATTCTGACACCGACCACTTTAAGTAGAAAGGCACTATCTCCCACTTTACCCAGATCCTGTAACTTAAGCATTATATCGGAAGTCAAAATCTCCTTGCCTTTTCTTTCTTCATCAGCTTTTAACTCCTTACAAAAGAGAGAGTTCAGTTTTAATGCTCGTTTTCACTGAGCCCATGCTAAATCATTAACATGTTTATATTTCCTCTGCCCTTATTTACATGCCCCTAACTTTCCAAATATTTATGGAGAAAAAGTCTCTCTTAACTAAAAAATGGTTGTAAGAAAAGGTCAACTATACCAGCAACATTTATTATAATACACTGACCAATGACTATTTCCTAACCAAATAGTTTATTTTTCCACCTTGCTGAGCCTCATCCTTTCTAGTCTATGTTATTTTCATTTATTTCTTTATTTTTTATATTTCCTATATGTTTAAGGATTAAATATCCTCCAGTGCTTTCATTTGTTCCAGATTAATGTGTTTAATGATGTATTGTGGGGGAAAAACCTGCATATCTGATCTTTTCTACAGCCATTAGAGCAAAGAGTATCAGCCTTAGATTTTCTGTCTCAGAGGTTAAGATATGAATTTAGCTTAAATACATGTGGCTTAGAGTGTCTCTCTCTATTATTTATAGACATTATAGTATAATTATTGCTTTTGGTGGTTGTCTGGCACAGAGCAATCACTAGGTAAACAGAAATATTGCATTATGAAAAAATAAATATTTATTTTGACCATTAGTTTTCTAAGTTCCACACTTTCATTCTTAAATATTATTTCCTGGTGTGTTTTTTTTTTTTGTTTTGTTTTTTTGTTTTTTTTTGCTTGTTTGTTTGTTTTGCTTACCCTAAATTATATGGTGCTAGGAAATAGGAATTATACCAAATCAAAATTTCTGAAAACAGATATAACTAGAACACCTTATCATTCCAAAAAAGGTGAGGTGAGTTTGTCACAAATTTTAAGGCACATAAATACATGTAATTTGTTTTTGTTAGTATGATCTATGGGTTTATTATTTAAGGAATGAAAAAGATATTAAAGGTAATATGCTGTCAAATTTCATACAACTTATTTTTTCATGAAACACATTAGGTCCATTTTCAAAATATAATCAAGTCATAGTGACACAGGTATATTAATATTTCCTTTCTTATCTGGTAAAGGTCTTATCAACATTGAATCTTTCCAGTAATCATTTGACCTTCTCTTTCCTTTTTTCTTTCTGGGAAATAAGAGGAGTAGCCATAACTGGAAGCATTATAAAGTAAGATCAACTTACTGTGTCACTTGGCCTGAGAGCTGTTGATATTTTTGGTGAATTTTAAGTGGATGGTGTGAGAATATTTAACATCTTTTTTGCTTTTAGTGCTCATTTATATTTTAGGGCATTTTCTGGAATGGCTTGGGGGTGATAATTTGAGGAGAGACACTAGGTCATGAAATACAATTATAGTTAAAAAAACAGTTTCATCTACAGAAGAATTAAAGAATCATATCTTTTTTTATCAATACATCTTCTGTAGGCCATTTAAATAACCTATGAAACAAAGAGATTAAAAATAAATAAAATTAAGCTACTCTTTGTATAAAGGCAGAAATATATACAGTTATCCCAAACTCTATTTAATCTACCTTTGGTCTCTGATGCTTATAAATACATACTTCATTTTAGTTAGGACACTTTTTACATCTATTTGATCTTGAATAATATTAACTATTGAGCTATATAGATATACCCTAATGGACCCAAAGAGTTAAGCAAATTTTCATGTGTGCAGCTTGTGAATAAAATAGAATTCTTCTTTTCTTTCAACTATTGATTTTTTAAGATACACATAACCCAATAGAAAGAGGAGAGGATGATATGAAGAGGAGTTCACATTAAAAACAGCCAATAAACCTATAAAAATAATGCTTTCATCTCATTAGTGTTCAGGGTACTATGAACTAAAATAACACTGAAAGGTGCTTTGTTTTGTTTTTCCCTCCCCACCCTCCTACCCTTACCCTATTACAAGATTAGGAAAAGTGCTATTCCTGGTGAAAGCTGAAGTCCTTAAACCATTTTTGCATAACCTTCTGACAATCCCTATAAATTATAAATATATGAAATGGCTGACCAACTTTTTCATGATTGAAGACCAGTCATGAAAACTTTGGAATAAAAGCAGAAATAAAAATTTGCTAAGTAAAAAAACAAGATGAAGAACACATTAACAAAAACATAACCCATGTAGATTTATTTACAGTTAGTTCAGCATTCTCTTTGCTTCTGGAATATGTCATAGTTAAATATTGGGTGCAGCCAAATAAACACACGATTAAATAAGTTTGGAATAAAAAAGAAGGGCAGTGAAGCTAAAAAGGAAAAAAAGAATGATGTTCTTTTCAAACAACACAATCAAACAATGAATGTTAATGTGCTTCAAATCCCCACTTGAAAGACTGAAGTTGGAGGTTAATATCATTCTTTACCTTATAATGAGGCCAGGGTAGACTTTTCATTTAACACATTTATTTGTCCTTATTATAATTATCACTTAAGACATGTTCAATTATAAGGTGCAATTGTTTTTGTTGATTTTGTATGATGTCTTTCACTAGATGAAAAATAGTATAACTTTGTATGTAGGTAGATAGGTATCCTGAATGGCTAAACAATCAATGCATCCTCAGTCCAGAGAATGTGTCAAAAGAGCATCCACTTGATTATATTTCACTGAGCTTAATGTTACACATTATCAAGTTAAGATAAATGTATTGAAAATAGTCTTCCAACTCTACATTGATTTATAACTTTCCATATGAGAGAAAGGAAGAATTTATATACTTATAACCCTGAGTCAACAAATACGTTTATAGTTCATGATGACAACTGGCTCATTCAGTAAGTATCTTGCCAAGCCAATCACAACTAAAACAGCCATTTGAAACCAAAATTGTCACAAAGAAAAGATGACTGTGGAAATGAAGCTTAAGAGCTGTGTGAAGAGATCATGGTTATTACAAGTTATATGACACTCCCATTTACATGTGATTAGAATGGGTAATCATGTTAAAATAAGGAAGATGGTAATTAGCCATTTCTCTATATTTGGGTAGAGGGAAGGTCTTTCACTGAAATTCTCAGGAAAAGAAGCATTGAACGGTACGAGATGTGGGGTAAGAGCCATTTGTGACCACTGCACGACAAACGCAACTTGGTGCTCAGTAAGAAACTCTTTTAAATTGCCAATAGCAGGACTTCTGAAAATATTATACCATATACTTTCTCCCTACTTTCATATATTCTCTCTTCAGTGACATAGTTACAAAGCAGGATGTAAAAAATGTGCCACTGTCACTTGTATCCAGGCATTAAAGTAAACCAAGGTTCTAGGAAAATTGTAATGTAAAGCAGAATAGGGAATTTTTCAAAACATTGCTCAGAATCTGTGGTAACAGTTCTGACATGTGGCACACTTTCCTAAAGTTTCCCTGTTCCTTGGGGAAAAATAAAAGTTACTTTCACAGATATACTACAATTCTTTGTTTATACAGGCAATATGAAACATGTTTATTCACCAGTATATTATTAAGATGAATGTAAATTTATGTAAAGACATAAAAGCATTTTTCTATTTATTCCTTTACTTTTGTCTAGTTCTTTCCCTTCTTTTCCTCTCCAAAATCACAAGACCCCTTATATCTGCAGGAAATCTGGTAAATGCTTGAAAACATTGACACAATCATTATCTAACCTTTTATGATTAAGCAAAATGAAGCCCACCAAGGCAAGGAGACTGATCTGGGCCCATGTAATTTAGCTAGTTGCTAATTTGGAACTCTATTACATTTTTATTGACACACCCCAGCATCCTGTTACATTTCAGCTATTTTTTTTTCTTAACATAAAGGATAACTGGTAAGGCAACATGAATTAAAAAACAAACAAACAAACACACAATAAAATTAAACAGCAATTACATAATGTTCCAAGAAGCAGAGAAAGAAAGAAATTATATTGCTTTGAGGTTATTCAACTGTTAAAAGTTTTGCTCTTGAACCTACTTTAGTCCTGGGCTTGGTAGCTCAGTTGGTTAGAACACTGTCCTAATAGGAAAAGGTTGTAGGTTTGATCCTGATCAGGGAACATACAAGATGCAAGCAATGGATACATAAATAGAATTAACAATTCTCTCTCTCTCTCTCTCTCTCTCTCTCTCTCTCTCTCTCTCTCTCTCTCTCCCTCCCTCCCTCGCTCCCTCCCTCTTTCTCTCTCATCAATAAAATTTAAAATGGTAAAGGCCTGGGATGAGAGGTGGGAGCAGGCTAGAAAAGGGGGGTGAGAGGTGGGAGCAGGCTAGAAAAGGGCAATGGGGATAAGGGGTCTTATAACTAACACTTTAACAACAAATTTTTTTTAAATAAAATAAACCCACTTTAAAACTACTCAACTCTTCACATTATACTTGTATACCCTAGACTTAATATTAGAGGTGATATTGATATCAGTCTCAGGTAATATTCAGCAAGCATTCTTTCTGACTGACATGTTTACTCAATAAACTCAAGAAAATCTTGTAAAAAGTATATAAAGTTTATATATTTTTTATTAAACTTCCTATTGAACTTCCATTATATTTGTTTTAATTTCTTTATAACCCCAGGAAAAATACCCAGTAAATGTTTTTAGAATTTTCAATACTATAGAAATGTTTGCCTTTAGTTAGATTGACCCTTAGTTGTTGTTATACTAGAGGCCTGGTGCACAAAATTCATGTACAAGTACGGTCCCTAGGCCTGGCCTGTGATCAGGGCCATCTTCCCTGGCTGCAGGCAGCCGGCCCCACCCACCCCTGGTTCCTGTTTGCCTTTAGGTGATCGGACCCTGCCCACCAGGGAGAGGGATCCAGAGGTGGTCAGTGCACCTCATGCCGTTCTGGTCATTCTGCTGTTCCGTTGATTTGCATATTATATATTTGCATATTACACACACACACACACACACACTAGAGACCTGGTGCATGAAATTCATGCATGTGGGAGGGGGGGCTTCCCTCAGCCTGGCCTGTACCCTCTCTATCTGGGACCCCTTGGGGGAGGGAGAGGGTGAAATCTATTTTTGTGTGTGTGTGTGTGTGGGGGGGGTTGCAGAAGGAGAATTGGGGTCAGCATAGGAAGGTTTGGAGGTACTGGGGGTCTAAGAGGGATCAACAGATACCAGAAGGGGGGAAAGGGTGTACGGAATCAGGTGGGGGTTCTCGAGGGTGAGTATAGACTAAGTGTCTTCCCCACACACTGCCGTTCCAAGTGGATAGGGCGAGGTTCATAGTGAGGCACTGAGCCCCCCTACATTTTGTGTCTGAGGCTCTAGAACATGTGGCCAACACGCCTCACCTCTGCCACCTCCGCCGAAGTGCTGCCATTTGGAACACACGTGCAGACACGTGGGTCGTTTTTAAGTTAATGCTTTTTAATCCACTTTGTTTCCCACTTGTGGTTTTTTATTGAAAAGGCAGATTCTGCTGCTGTGTGTTCCTTTGCAAGGGGGAGAGGGGGCGTGCACGGCCGGGGTGTTCTGCACGGGCAGAGATCCTGTGAGAGACAGAGACGAAAGGCCTAGGGAGAAATGGGAATGGGTAAACAGGATTAGAGAGCTAGGAACAGGGAGAGAGATGGACTGGGTGAGACAGACAGACACAAAGAACCCAGGAAGGCGAAGGGAGGAACTCAGCTGTAAAGGCAAAGCAAGTGTGCTAAGAAATCCTCCTTAGGGAAGGCTGATCCCTCCACCTCCAAGGAAAGCCCTGGGGCTGAGCTTGCTCTCCTCTGCGTTCTGGCTCTGTTCAGTGTAAACATGGCTGAACTGGCCTCAGGGAAAGGGCTGGAAGGATGTGGCGGGCAATGGGCTGAGTACACAGCCTGGGGATTCAAGGCCAGACAGAGTGAGGAGGACCTGGAGGCGTTCCCTCCCAGGTTCCCACCCCACATGTCTGTTTTTGAGTGAAGCGTGCCTCTGGAGAGTGCAGCCCTGGCCTGCTGTGCTGCCTGGGGTGAGATCCCTAACCTCTCTGAGCCTGGCTATGCCACCTGCAGGAGAGGAGCGCTGGTGGCTGAGGCTTGGGGCCAGGAGACAGAGCACGGTCTAGGACACCTCGGTTCGGCGGTTTCATCTGAAACCCCAGGGTTTTTGGCCTTGGCCGCTGCTCTGGGCTCACATTTGTGTAGGACTTGCACAGACAGGAGAGCCTGGTGCCAGCTCCTCATTCATTTGCAGCTGGAAACCAGTTCACCCCCCACCCCCCACCCCCTTGCCACCTCTCCTCTCCTCATCAGTGCCTGGTGCCTGGTACTCACGAGCCTTCCCAGAGGCCAGTGTAGACACAGGACTGAGGACACACAAACATATCCCCAAGCCAGCACTCCGTGGCTGTGTAGACAGCTGGGCAAATGCAGACACAGGACACGAGGTGCTGTGGACAGGGACAGAGCTTCCTGAGAGGGCTCATTTGGTGGAGCAGCAGCTCCCTGGGTGCATTCGCCCTGGGCACAGCTCCCAGGCCCGGGGAGTTGGCGAATTGAAAGCCCGGGATAATTAGAGCTAATTGCATGTGTGCAAACAGCTGCTGCGGAGGCCTTGGGCCGGCCACTCCTACCCCAGCCTGCCCCCCTGTGATCCCGCCCCAGCCAAGGGGCTTTGCTGGCACAGCTGGGCTGAGTGCCTGGGGGAAGCGGAGCAGGCAGACAGCCCCCTGAGCCCAGGGCTTGGGGTGAGCCCTCCTCCTCCAGAGCCCTCTCTGAGATTACACACTCCAGCTCACACTGCGGCCTGGATGCCCTGGGATGACAGGCCGCACCCGGTTAGGAATTACACCAGAACTTGGTCCAAGCTCCCCTTGGCCTTGTGCTGAGTGGGCCCTGGCGGCATGGGCCCCAGCATTTAGGTCCTTATACATATTTAATTGATTGATGTTTCTATCCCCTCTTCTCTCTCCCTTCCTCTCTTGATTTCAGAGAGGAAGGGAGAGAGAAGAGGGGATAGAAACATCAATGATGAGAGAGAATCATTGATCGGCTGCCTTCTCCATGCCCCACACTGGGGATCAAGCCTATAACCCAGGCATGTGCCCTTGACTAGAAAGTTACAGTGACCAGCTGGGCAAGTCCTCAGGTTTCTGTTATCTTGGCCTCTTGAGCATCCCTGTCTCTGCTATGATTTGAGATGGGGCTCTCCTTGTGTCCTGCCACGGGGACTGCCTGTCTGGAGCAGAGGCTGCGGGATGAGGAAGGGACAGAGTCTGGTGCTTGCCTTTTTGGTGATCAGTTTGTCTCTGCCGGGATGCACCACGGGACCCTCAAAGAGTGTCTTTTCTGAGCTTTCATTTGTGTGTCCATACCCTGCATGCCTCCACTGAGACACGGAGTCCAAGGGGAAGGAGAGATGTGCAAATTCCTCCCGTGTGGATGAGGCTTTATACTCTGAACAGCTTCTCAAACTCCCTTCCAACACTTAGCCTTTGCCACAGTGTCCATTTGCCATGTCTAGCCCTGGCAAGGGTAATGACGTCAGCATGTACTCCTCTCTCTTCTTATCGTTTATGTCCTCTTCTTCACTCTCAGCTGCACTTAAATGGTTGTCCAAAGAGACTAAGCATTCATTGTTTCCCATGTCTCCTAGAAGGAGCTGACAGTTTACACACTTGTTTCCACATTTGTCACAACTGTATCCTTCCCTTAACGCCTTTACTATTTTTGAAGTTTAAATTATCATACTCTTCAATATCAGCAATAGATAGTATTATTTTGCTTATGATAATAGTGCACAGATATGCCAAACGTGAATAAAATGTGATATATTCATCCTATGATTTGGGACTCAGGTGGTGGTTATCTGCATATCCTTTAGACGAGAAAGAGCAGCTGTCCCCAGGCCTAAACCAAGGTGACATTTAGCACCTACGGACCACTTTACTGACAGTCACAGTAGAGTGCTCTAGATTGAACCAGCTTTAACCGCTGTTTCCATTTAAGATAATACACTGTGTTAGGAGGCGTGAGCTGATGCTGCCACTTAGAGCAACACCTTGGTATTTGAAAAACACGGGAGCTCTGCCACGGAGTTAGTCAATGCAGCACCCGGGTCAACTTGAAATGCTCCAGCGAGAAAACGTATTCTCCAGCGGGAAGAGCAGCTTTTTACATAAGAGCAATTATTCAAGTACACTGACATTATCCATCCCGTAACACTTGACTTTCAGCCACTCACATTTAAAAAAGGAACCATTTCCAGTCCAGAATAATATAACCGGGTCGTTGATAAATAGTGGCAAATTAGTTGCCAGAAGAAAATTGCTTTCTGGGTTATTAAGATAGAGAAGGCCCTTTTGGGTTAGTACTGGCCAGAGATTACTTTTTATTGACATGTATATCATCCCTCTGAGCTTTAAGAAAATAAAAATGAAACAAAATCAGGTCAAGCAAGTATAGACGGGAAGGTAGTGCTGGGAACCGCATGGACACCTAAACGCCTTAGCCCGAATGAAACACAAGCCACTCGGAATTGCACCCCCACCTGTGCATCCTGCTGAGGCAGAAAATACAGAGGGTTTATTTAGAAAGCCCTGGCAGTGCGGGTGTCGTGGGGGAAAAGCTTCAAAATTGCTAATTTATTTTGCTAAGGAGCTCATCAAGCCCAGCAGAGACACAGGAAGGATTTCAGACGGCCTCATAAAGTGGCTTACAATCAATTGCAAAGCTAGACATATTAGTCTGGAATCAAAACGTTATTGCTTTTAGTCACCGAGCATTACTGAGCACAGCGTGCTGTAGGAAGATTGCAGGCCGCCAAAACTGCTTGGCTTTAGCAGATTTTTTGGCTTTTGCAAAATGACAAAAACATATGCAGAGCAAGTAGCCTTCCTTTCAAGCAAGTTGCTGTTCGCTGATCACCTTAAATTGCAACTTAAAACTTTGTTGCTGAAATCGTTTATTTGCCTCCCGATTCTTCCTGAGACTCTCCTTCATTACTTTCAGTGATGTATTTCTCACCAAGCATCGTATTCATACTGGAGTTCCAGCACTAAAAGAAGAGTGATTTCCCTGGTGTTGGTAGTGGTGGTGGGGGCATATTGTCACTTTTGGGGGGGGGGGGGAAAATCATTAAAACACTAGCATCTGTGACTCTCAAAAGTGAAATCAAATAGAAAGCTGGCTGCGGCATAAAATACCTGCTCTCCAAATTACAGGACTTGAGCACTGCGGCTCTGCTGCTGAGGCCGCGGAGCGTTTTAAGGAAAGCTTCCAATCCCCTTTATGGCTCTGGGCTGAACGCGCACACACTGCTCTCTGGTGAGGGAGTTTCCTTAGAAATGCTACAAAGTGCTAGGCTTTTGGAAGATTATGGGGAACCTTGTGAACTTTTATTATTCTGTGTTCTACCCCAAAGCGATGGGTCTACTAAGGCAGTGTTTCCCAACCTTCTCTCATGATGAGAATCACCTGGTGGAGTTGTTAAAACACAGATTCCCGGATCCCAACTAAGAAGTGCTAAACTAGAATTTTGGGGAACATATAGGTAAAATTGCATACCTAACTTAGTGCTCTGTATATAAAATCTATATCAGAGCACTAGTTAGGTATGCAATTTTACCTATATGTTCTCCAAAATTCTAGTTTAGCACTTCTTAGTTGGGATCCGGGAATCTGTGTTTTAACAACTCCACCAGGTGATTCTCATCATGAGAGAAGGTTGGGAAACACTGTACTAAGGGATCCCGTGTAATTCCAGCCCAGATCCCCGTCACCAGGGGTGAGCCGCTGAGTTCCACCTGCATTCAAGTTCCCTGACTTTGCCTACCAACCAAATAGTCCCTGGCTAGTCAGTAGCCTTACACATAAAGCAAACTGCTCCGACATTTGGTTAGCTGTTTCAGCTACCACATGCTAGAAGCCAAAACCAGTTCTTTGTTTCGGTACTTCTCTGAAATAGGCTGCTTTCTTATCAATAAAGAAATCATGTTAACTTTGATGAGTCAGACAAGGCTACCTCTGAAGTAATTTATTTGTCCATGTTAGTCACCACTCTAGGAGAGCAGAGTTACAGAAACAAATGGGTTATGCAAGTCCAGCGTCTCCCTGAAGCTGTAGTGAGGAGATACCTGAAAAAAGGTCAGTATAAAACAAGTATCATAATCAATTGCCTTCAGCTCTTTTGGGATTTTCATTTCTCTTGTTCAAGCTTCTTGGGGCTTCTTGCTTCTTTTCTAAGTAAAACAAAACAAAATAACAAAACAAAACTCTTCCCTATATATCTGAAGCCACCATATTATTCTGCAGATCTCCAATCTTATTCTGAATTAGAAAGTAAACCTGCATTTCATCCTCTGCTAATATTCTGGGTGGTTTGTGCCCGGTCCTAGTCTGCCTTGCTGGAAGTAATTTCCTCTGTTCCAACTGGGAGCCTTGCTTAAAATGCAACTTCCTGTCAGGGTGTGACTTTCTAACAGTCTCTGCCTAAAGCAACTTGTCTGAAACTTAACTTAAATATGGAAGTCTCTAAAGAAGGAAAATTATAAATATATGCATGCAGATAAAAAACAGGAGGAACTGGAAAGTAAAAAGCCATTTTTACCTTTTAATATTAACTTTCAAAATCAACACAACAAAAATACCAGGTATACCAGTTAATAATGCAGATTTTTTTCCAAATGGAGTTACACATATGTTGATGTATATGTGATTTGATATGTTGTATTTACAGCAAGCTTAAAAACTTTATTGTCAAATTGTATGAAGGTGTTAACATCATAGATATTTTTACTCTTAAAAATATCAAATTTCATGCTAAAAAAAAAAAAGAGCATTTGCAGGAAGTTTTAATTCATTATTTTGAAGAAAAGTGCTGCTGAATACTTTGGAAAGCTTATGGTGAACATACTCCATCTCAAGATATTTGGGAACACTAGTTTAAATGCTTTAAAAGTGATCATTTCAATGTGAAAGACAAAGAACATGTAGGTTAGTGGTCGGCAAACTCATTAGTCAACAGAGCGAAATATCAACAGTACAATGATTGAAATTTCTTTTGAGAGCCAAATTTTTTAAACATAAACTTCTTCCAATACCACTTCTTCAAAATAGACTCGCCCAGGCCATGGTATTTTGTGGAAGAGCCACACTCAAGGGGCAAAAGAGTTGGTTTAGGTCAATCAAAAAGTTTGAAGAGCAACAATTATAAGCATTATTGGATTAGATACCTGTCAAACTCAAAAACAACTTGCAGAAAGATTAAACATTGCTCAGCAAACAATTTCTGATCATTTACAAGCAATGGGAAAGATTTTAAAGAAAGGAAAATGGGTGCCACATCAACTGAACTAAAGACAAATGGAAAACCCAAAAGTCATCAGTAAAATGTTGCTTCAGCGGCACAAGTCTTTTTTTGTATTGAATTGAAACTGGCTATGATAAGTGGATTTTATTGTGAGAATCCCAAGTGTACAAAATCATGAGTTGATCCATATCAACCATTAATATTGACTGCAAAGCCAATCACTTAGGAAAGAAGACAATGCTCTTCATTTGGTGAAATCAGGAAGGTGTGGTGTATTATGATCTTCTAAAACCAGGTGAAACCATTAATACTGATTGCTACTAACAACAATAATCAATTTGAACCATGCTTTAATTGTGATATGACCAGAGTGAGCCAGAAGACATGCAAAGTCATTTTGCTTCATGATAATGCACGATTACACACTTCAAAGTGAGAAATGTCAAATATCTTGCCTGGGAAATATTAACCCACCCACCATATTCACCAGACCTTGGTCCTTGTTCCGATCGATGGCACACTTTCTGAGCAGCACTTCAAAATGTACAAAGAAGAGGTAAATTAGATCTCTGAATTGTTTGCCTCGAAACAAGAAAAGTTCTATTATGGTGGTATTCACAAATTACCTGAAAGATGGGGGAAATGTGTAGGTAGCAATGGACATTACTTTGAATAAAGCACTTTTGATGTTTCTCTTGAAACTATCCTGTTATATTTGATTACAAAACAGGCATTATTAACCAATACAACTGGTAAACCGCCCCCAGAGAGACCATCTACATCAAGATGAACAAAATTTTTCAAAAAAATTAAAACAAACAATAATTTACCATTGAAGCAAAGTAAGCAACCATCACTCATTAAAAGGGTACAGCATGCTTTGTGTAGTAGTCATCAGCAATAACATTCATTGATTTATGAATTCATCTATTCCTGCTAAGAATAATTTTCCTATGTTGTTTTATTTTTACTTCATATATATCTAAACATAATGAGTTAAACTTAGATCCAGAAATCAAAGATACCATGCCTTGTATAGTTATTTAAATTAAGGGTTGAGCTGCTTTTAGTCTAAGTTTTACCTCCTTTCTCCTACCCTTATTTTAATCATTAGGGATTCTATATGTTCACAGTTGTGGTTTCAGACCAAAAAGTGAAGGAAAGATAAAGAATAAGCTTAAGGGAATATTGGAAATAATAGGTGGTACCACTCTAGTGACAAATATCACTGCTATTTTAAAGGAAGCAAATTAAATTAAAAAATCACTCTTTACTGAACAATGACTGGGCACCAAGCCTGTATAGTTTATGATGCTAAGGTGGGAAAAGATATGGCATATGGGTGAGAAGGATCAATTAATTAATAATTTGACTGATCTTCAAGCATTGAATAGCAAAAATCTATTACTTATAATTATATCACTAAACTATTTCCACCCAATGATTCATAAGCCTATGGATAATATAAGTTTTTTTTGAAAAATATTTTTATTTTATTTTTAGATGATGAAATCTCATTCTATTCCATTTAAATTTACATGTTATTTGGGTAGCTTTATTCTAACCATTTGGCAATTTTCTAGGATAATACAATAATTTATTTTATCTAATTGTTACTCACAAATTCTAATTCTATATTAGAATTGCATTTTAAGGATTTAAACTTGGACTGACATTAACATGGTTGTTTAACAGATATAACATTTATTCTGTTTCTAGAGGCCTGGTGCATAAAATTTATGCATGGGGTAGGGGGGGGGGGTTCCCTTAGCCCAGCCTGCACCCTCTCCAATATGGGACCTCTTGAGGGATGTTAAATTGCCTGATCATCCAAGATGGTCAGCAGGGAAGGGCAGTTGGGAGGCACCAAGCCTGCAAGGGAGGGCAGTTAGAGACGATAAACCCTGTAGGGAAGGGCAGTTAAGGGCAAACAACCTGGCAGGGGAGCAGTTAGACATCAATCAGGCTGGCATGGGAGTGGTTAGAGGATGATGAGGCTGGCAGGCAGAAGCAGTTAGGGACAATCAGGAAGATAGGTAGGCAAGCAGTTGGGAGCCAGCAGTCCTGGATTGTGAGAAGGATGTCCACCTTACACTGAAGATTGGTTTTTCTCTGATTCTGCACATTTGATAACCAAACTAATATAACTAACAAGCTACTTAATCTTTCCTGGTTACAATTCCAATATTCCTTGGTGAGAATGTGATTGGTTAGCTAGAGTCTGATGTATTCTACTTGTCAAACCAGCTATGACTGGTTTGGCACACCCCACAAGGGGGTGCTACGGATCATCCATGGGGGTTGGGATAACAAAATGTTTCAAGTATAATTTTTCCTTGGGATTAATATGCAGATTAAATAACAGGAATAAATAATAAATGGCAAATTTGGATAATTAATAGGTTAATTGTCCTGAAGACCAGGATGAAAGTTAAGAATAATTCCCAGATCATCCTATCTACAAATACAATGTAAAATATATTTTCTCAGGTTACATCTGAAATTTATATGACAGGAAATTTAATGACAAAAAAAAAATAGAATGGAGCAAATTATCTTTCTTTTTTTTTAATATATATATTTTATTGATTTTTTACAGAGAGGAAGGGAGAGAGATAGAGAGCCAGAAACGTCGATGAGAGTGAAACATCGACCAGCTGCCTCTTGCACACCCCCTACCGGGGATATGCCCTTGACCAGAATCAAACCCAGGACCTTTCAGTCCGCAGACGGATGCTCTACAGTTGAGCCAAACCGGTTTCGGTAAAAAATTATCTTTCTTAACTTGGCTGATAGTTTATTGTGATAGAATAGATAAAAGTGATTATTACATAGAGTTCAACTTACCTTTGGTAAATTCTCAAATAAATGAATTTTCAGATGACCTACTTGCGGCCATATTAAAAGGTAATTTTCAGGTTAATTTCACATCTTCCGTTATCTGTATTTGTGGTTCTAAGCCTGAGCTGGAAATCCTTTGATTGTGTTTTTAGACTTTTCTTTTATATCTGAATCTATGACTTTAAATAATTCCCAGTTAAGCTTTATTCTAGAAAGCATTGCACTTACTCTATAATATAGAGCTTTTTGCAATGTTCATAATGGCTCTTGCTTTGACTATTTTAGAGCTAAATTACTTTAACCCTTATAGCTGAAAAAAGAAATGATGCAATTGAGTGGAAAAACAACAATCCCTAAATTGTTTCCTATTTCCACATTCATAAGCCCAGTGGAATTCTGTGATTTACTGTATAATCACAAGGTAGCTGCTCTTTGCTTTTTAATAATTGAAGCTGTTCTGTAAGAGAAATAAAATTGTTTGATGTTTTCTATCAGAATTGTTCCTTCTAGATGTTTTGATAGCCCAACATATTAGTTTGTTGAATCTGCCATGACAATGGCCCACAGACTGGGTGGTTTAAGCAACAGAAAGCTATTTTCTCACAATTCTGGAAGTCCAAGGTTAAGGAGTCAGCTGGTTTGGTTTCTTCTGAGGACTCATTCTTGGCCTGTAGAGAGCTGCTCCTTATTGTGTCCTCACATGGTCTTTTAGTTGTACATATGGTCTCCTGAGGTTTCTGTGTGTGTCCACATTTTCTGTTCTTGTAAAGATACCAGTAAATTTGTATCGGGCCCATTGTGCTAATTAGACAGGGCAGCCAAACAAACTTCTGGAAGACCTTCCAGAAGAAGCTGGGGCTGCTAGGTCCAAGGCAAGCTGCCAGGGCTGCGTGAGCCAAGCCCTTTGCATGACTTTCATGCATTGGGCTTCTAGTTTATACACAATCACCTACTTAAAGACCCTATCTTTAATTATAATCTCATTGTTGAGAGTTAGGACATATGAATCTTGAAGGTACACAAGCCTGTAAGAAAAGGTCATATAATGAAAGGGCGAAAATCTGTTTGGCTCAGTGGATAGAATGTCGGCCTGTGGACTAGGAGGTCCCGGGTTCTATTCCGGTCAAGGGCATGTACCTTATGGGGAGGGGGTGCAAGAGGCAGCTGATCGATGATTCGCTCTCATCGATGTTTCTAACTCTCTATCCCTCTCTCTTCTTTTCTGTGAAAAATCAATAAAATAAATATTTTAAAAAAAAGACTATAATGAAAGGTTAGAAGAAATTTAAATATCAGTTGGAGAAAGGGATGTTTGAAAATGTAGAGAAGTAGTCCAGAAGTTGCATATGTATTATTTTTATTAATTTTGAGTAGCTTTTAATTTTTGTCTGCATGTTTATACTTATATCAGCCATGAGTGAGTCCATCAACTCCAACCTTGCCATCAGGCCCCGCTATTTCTAAAGATCAAACCTAACTCCTACTACTGGTTATTTGGCCCATGTTAAAAATAGCCCATTAGCCCTAACTGGTTTGGCTCAGTGGATAGAGTGTTGGCATGCGGATTCAAGGGTCCCAGGTTCTATTCTGGTCAGGGACATCTACCTTGGTTGCGGGCACATCCCCAGTAGGGGGTATGCAGGAGGCAGCTGATTGATGTTTCTCTCTCATTGATGTTTCTCTCTCTCCCTCTCCCTTCCTCTCTGTAAAAAAAAATCAATAAAATATATTTTAAAAAATAACCTGTGAGAAGGTTCTATCTGGCATCATGAAGAGATCTGTATTATACTGTTGCTCCCATGATATCATCATCTTCAAAAAGCATTACAGATATAAGAAGTTAACACATTTTGTATTTTACATAAATGTTATTTTGAGTGTGCTTGGTTGTTTATTTTGGGAAATATTGCAGAAACCTGTTAAAAATAATCAGATAAGCCTTTTCCCTCATTTACCTCCTCATTTTCTTAACATTGACATTTTGAAAGTTGTGCTAACATGATAATTAGATGGTTTTTTTTTCTTCACTATTCAAAACTACTGATAGAAGAAACACAAAGTTTGCTGTAAATATAAAAAAGAAAAAGAAAAAGAAATCTCTGGCAAATGTTGAAAGATTTTCAAATAAAAAATATTACTGTTCAAATATAACACCTACAATAATGTTTACCACTTTGTTGGATTTCAATACCTATTTATTGTGGAGTGAATCAGTCAGGCTGTATCGTGTACCTCCAAGGTACTTTGCTCCTGCCTTTATTAAAGCATTCCTTGCATTATGTAATAATCACGCATTCCTAACCAGACTGCATACCAGATTTATATATGTATCTACAGTATATAATGCATTGCTTGACACATGGCAGAGACTGAATACTTATTTTTGACCAAAAGGTGTATTTTCAACAGCAGTGCAGAACAACTAACTTTCCATGGCCATGTGCAAGCAGTAATTATAAGTAGAAAAGAGAGATCCTTGGTAACTTTGGCCTTCGCCTTTCTTGCTATGTCACTACAGGGTTTAGCCTGGATGTAGTCTAATGAAAAATACTGGTGAGCAATAAGCAAAATTGCCACCAACTTGTCACCAAATTTACAAGTCTATTCTCATCAATACAAATGAATTTAAGTTGCACTTATTTTCCTACTGCTGGAGGTTTTTGGGACAGTGCTAAAACTGGGAAAGTCTTGAGTAAACTGGGAAGGCTTTCCTCACATAAACCCTATGAGTAAAAATGATTATACATTCAAAAGTTGAAAAAACTGACATTTATGGAGATAAAGCCAGATAAGGCCACTATTAAATGAGGTTATTAACCTCTTAACAGAGCGGGACCTATAAATACGTCAAACGTAAACAATATTGGGAACAGATAGGACGTATGAATACGTCCTTGAAATATATGTTGCGCCCTGAGAATGACGGTATAAATTTTTTGTAATCTTTGTAATTGTTTGTAAAATTTATAATTTTTTAATTCGATGTTTCCATTTTTTGTTGGTATTCTTTTCTATTTGTTTTTAATTTTATATTTTCCTTTGTGCTTTATATATAAATAAATGAAAAAATATATATTTCATTTATTTTAATTAAGTATAAATAAAAAAAATAATAACAAAATTACATCCACTGGGCGTGACGTACTGACACGTCCTAGTGAAAGAGTATGCACCCGTTGTACATTGCGTAATTAAAAAGGGAACTCCCCGGTTAACAGGTTAATGTATTTTCTCATAAGTTGTAAGGATAAAATGAGGTAGCATACATAAGGAATTTAGATCATTACTTAGGACACAGTATACTCCCCAAAGAGCAGGATTGTTAAAAGTATATTAATCTTCCACAATATAACCAGTACTCACCAAGATACAGCTTAAAAAAATATATAGAGTTAGAAACATTGATGAGAGTGAAACATTGACCAGCTGCCTCCTGCACACCTCCTACTGGGGTTGTGCCTGCAACCCAAGGTGCATGCCCTTGTATGGAATTGAACCTAGGACCTTTCAATCTGTAGGCCGCTGCTCTATCCACTGAGCCAAACCAGTTAGGGCAAGATATAGCTTTCAGATTAGAGGATATAAGGGCCTAATTTTATGTCCTTTTAGTTTGTGTCATCATATAGGAAATAATCATTTCCAATAAAACACTGAAAATAAGAATTTAGAGTACATCTGCGAAACCTGAAAAAAAAATATGCCAATATACCAGATAATGGTTGAGGATATGGCCAGATATGAGTGGATCCTTGAGTGAATGTAGGATAAGGAATTGTAGTGAGAAGAGACTACTGCCAGGACATCAAAGAAATAAAAAAGAATGTGTCTCTCAGATGCTTTCCGACATGTAGGCTGGGAAGACTGTTAAGCATATTTTTATCAGGGGAGGTGAAGTGCAAACTCAATATGCATTATGTATGTTATGTAATATCTAGGCTTGAAGAGGTAGGCTGCAACTGGGTAGCAATGAGGAGCAAGACTGGTAGACCAAACTGACCTTATAGGGTTCTTTAATGGCATTAAGAAAAAAAAAAAGTTTAAAGCTTAAATTTCAAATTAAAAAACCTGGAGGTTTTATATGATTTACTGGAAAAAAGGGAATTAAATATTAAAATATATATAATTCACAAGGGACTTCAAAATATTGTGTTGTGTTTTGAATTGATTTTTTAATCACACTTACATGATAAGTTTAAAAGTTCTGATTAATAGAACATCTTAGCTGACACCACTTTGAATAAGAGGAATGTTAGTCAGTCAAACAGAACAGAAACACAATGGACCAAAATCCCAATACGTACATAATGGCACAGCATATACTTTCAAAAATATTCCTGATCTAAGCATTAATGCAAATAAGTCACTTACCAAGAACATTATATTACTTAACAATTCTTTGAGTTCACTATTTTTCATATTTTTCCCCGAAAATGGATTACTTGGCTCATTTTTAATTAAGTTTGAGTTTCTATCATGAAGTTATATGTAAAATCTTTCATCAGAATTACTGGGGTGAAAGGTGTGGAGAAATCAGCAAAATATGGATGTAAACTGGGAGTGACAATTTCAAGCATTCTTTGTAATAAGAGATTCCTTTTTTTACATCAGCGTGTATCAGGATAGTTTAGAAAGAAAATTTTGTAAAAATTGAGTTACTCCCTGAGACCAACATAACCAGCTCATTTGCAAATGAGAAAGGAGTGAGAGTTTCCTATACCTACCCTTCCCCACACCAGAGTTTCTGTTATATGTGTACTGTACTCAGCAATCCCACTGTTTGAGGTGCTAAACCTGGGTTCATGATCAGGCATTAAATGACTCTATTAGATTTTGCTGACTGCAAGATTCATTTCAGAAAGCTCAAGACAGGGATTGGTGTGTGGGCGTTGAATGAAAAGACTACAAAATTAAAAATAATATCCCTCTAACACTCAGAGAATGAGCTGGCAATCCGCAGAGCCTCAGCACACATCCATAACGGTTTTCTCTGTGTTGAGAGTAATGCAAATCATTGCTGAGTCGAATGATGTTCCTGTGGAAGCTTTTTATTTCATAAGTAAGAAAATTAACCCAGATCATTGTTATTAACACATAAAAACAAACCAATGTGAGCCATAGATTAACCATTGCTTTTTTAATTTAGCACCCTGGAGAGGAAAAGCCAGGTAATTATACTTTATCACTAAACAGTAAGCACTCATTTGTCTTTCCCGGATGTCTTTGCAACAGCATGAACAATTTTCAGCTAAGAGGTCCTTTATAACACTGTGTACATTTTACAGCACAGTATTCCATTCTTAGGTTGGAAAGGATATCTGCTTATTTATATTCTTCTAATTTTCAAAAGCCTGAGTGCAAAGATGACTTTTACTGAAAGTCATATGTAATGGTATTTATTTGAGGACACGTAAGAAACATCCTGGATTACTTATCACCAATGTTGAAAATGTTCTTTATCCTATTATGTGTAATCAGATTAACCTTTCCTTTTGTGCTATAATTATTACACAGAATGGCAAGGTTCATTTGGCGAGACATGATTTTCTTTAAATGAGCTCACTTATGTTAATCTTTTGATTAAAGGAGTAATAAGAGAAATGGGAGAAATTAGCACAAGTCGGGCAGATAAAAATCCAATTTGAATCAGTGGAAATTTGAAAGGGGTTCAAGTGGTTTGTTTTCACCTTAGATAACACCTTTTAGAGCCCCACAGCTAACACCTTAGTGAGGACCTTAATACTTCACCCGGATTAGAACAACCATGTCTGAATCAGACATTTTGCTTCTTTCTCTCCCCCAACCCCCTTTTTTCAATAATCTCTTTTACAAACATTTTTCTCGAATGGCCTACTTTAAATTTTCCTGAGCATGTAACATTTCCGTTCAAAAACCTTCAATGGCTCTATACTAACATATGAATTATCAGTATGTCGCCTGGCAATTACATCCACACATAGCCACTTCAAACTTGTTTCAGAAGTTACAAATTCACAGCCGGGACAGCAGTCTTTGACAAGCATAATTTGTCTGATCTACTCAGTGTTCCGTAAAATGTTGAAAAGGCTGACTTTTATTTCTAAAAAGCACATGCTCCAGCAACATTGTTATCCATCCCTATGAGACAACAGTTATGTTGTAGCTGAGGGGTGGCTCCCCCGTTTGCTAGACCCTCACATTATCATTGCCTTATTTACTCATTTATTTTATTCTCCTGTAAGTGTCACGGTTTGCAACTCCTGATTTATACAATTATCCTGAAAAAAATCTTCTACATAAGCCAAATTCATCTTGTCATAATCATCCTTATTTCCATGCCATTCTATCCACCCCAAATGCCAACTATAATATTTGCCATCATTTTTAACATCCTTTGCAATTTCTCCTGTTTCAACATATTCTACAGTTCTTTCTGTCTTCATGGATTGTGTCTGCTTTGGGCTCTCATATTTTTTTGTATGTAGAACTTCCAATTGAAAACGATGAGCAAAATTTCTAATGTTCTGTGTATGGTTTATTTCCCAAAATGTATTATAAACCACTTGAGGGCTAAGACAATTATATTTACATTTACATTTATCTCTTTATCAATCCAGACATAGCACCAAATTATATGAATAATAGGCATTCAGTATAAATATAAAATTTTTTAGCAAAGGAACTGTATTATAGCATAGTAAGTGGTTTCTCTCTCTCTCTCTCTCTCTCTCTCTCTCTCTCTCTCTCTCTCTCTCTCTCTCTCTCTTTTTAGTCTGTCCTTTCCCCCACTCTATCATGACCACCCCTATCCCATGGGTATTGGAATCACCTGAGGAACTTAAAATGCTGCCAGGGATTCACCAGCCCAGTCTGGTGGATTGAATCTGAGTGCTGTACATTTTTAAAGCTCCCCAGGTGAGTGTAACACGCAGCCAGGCTTGGGAAATACTGTTCTGTCTTCTTGCTCATGAATAGGGTTTAGGGTATGTACAGAGAAACCTCTTTCCAATCCCTCTGGCTTGAATAGGATTTGATGAATGAGAGGAAAAAAGGAGACAAGAGAGTAAGTTTTCTCTGTGATATCCACGAGCTTCTCCCTCTCTATTGATCACATCCTCCAATTTAGGTATGCATTTGGAACACCTACATTCAGAATAATTGGGTCCTGGTTAAAAGTGCAGAGCATTGCCTTGTCCATCCATCCATGCAGTGTGGCTCAGTGGTTGAGCTTAGACCTATGAACCCAAAAGGTCAGGGTTCAATTCCCGGTCAGGGCACATCCTGGGGTTGTGGGTTCCATCCTCAGTGAGGAGCATGCAGGAGAGAGAATCTTCTCTCTCATCATTAATGTTTTTATATATATCTCTCTCTTCTTTCCTCTATAAAATAAGCAAAAATATTTTAAGGTGCAAAGTATTGAGCCCAGCCCCAGATCTTCTGAATCAGAATTTCAGCAGCAGTGGTACAGTGGCAGAAATCCAGATTTGTAGTAAGCATCTTAGAAAATATCATGTACCCAAAATTTGAGATTCACTGTTTCCAGTTTATGTACCATTGCATTTTTTTAAGGTTTTCCTAATCTGGGAAAGAAATGTTGTGTGGACACAAACATATTGCTATTGAATAGATTGTAATTAGACTATACTCCAGCTCAGTCAAATAACTAGAGAAATTACAGAAGGGGTTATAAAAATATGTAAATCTTTCAGCTACTCCTCAGAATGCATAGATAGGCCAGAGATAGGTGTATTTTATGAACCATTTCCATTTGTTTAAGTGATTAAATATACGAAAAGCAAAAATGGTCAAACACCTTTTCATTTATAAGTACTCTAACCGATTTCATACCTGGGTCTCATTGGAAAGTCAAGGAGGCCTTTGGTTTCTACTTCATTTTCTCAGAAAGGTCTTCCCTAAACTAGGCCAACTTGCTATAGGTTTCCTAGCCTCTTGATGTGTGCATGCTCATCCTCATTTGATTTGCTCACCACTATTTATCCAGCACTGTGGGGGTTCCCACTCTTTGGAGGCACTCCCCTAGGACTTAAAAGTGATGCCTCTGCACCCCTCAAAAAAAAAAAAAGTCTGAATGTGCTTGGGCAGTGGTTGTGGTTGGCAAACTCATTAGTCAACAGAGTCAAATATCAACAGTACACGATTGAAATTTATTTTGACAGCCAAAGTTTTTAAACTTAAACTTCTTCTAACTCCACTTCTTCAAGATAGACTCTCCCAGGATGTGGTGTTTTGTGGAAGAGCCACACTTAAGGGGGGACAAAGAGCCACATGTGGCTCATGAGCTACAGTTTGCCAACTACGGTCAGCTTAGGAATGTAGGCACAAAATAAGAATTTTTCATGAACTTACTGACCTTAACATATTTCTGCAGAGAAGCAATACCTGCTCTTCTAGTTATTCCCTCACCATATTCCTAGTTTGTACAGCTCCATATCATAAAATGGTGGATAAAGTGGACAAGGGGAGAAGTCCCATAAGCAAAAACTTGTCATGATCACCATCGTAATCAGCATATCACAGAATGTAAGTTATCGGGGGGGGGGACATACTTTCCTTCTGATGATAAATTATGATCTTGACATTTAATCTTCTACTAGTTTTGAATGCCATTTGTAGCCAGTTTTATGTAAATGGTGCCAATGATTTTATTTTGCAGAGGAAAATCCTGTAGTTCTGTAGACTTATTAATTCTTGATCTTTTTCAAGCATGTTTGATGTTCATATGGCCAGAACAAATGGGCAGTCTGAGTAATATATACATCAACATTGCCAGTGTAGTTTCCTAAGGGGTCTAGAAAATAGCCAGGTATGTAAATCCCATATTACCTTACTAGTTTTTGCTACCTATCTTCATAGAATTTTTTTTTCATATTTAGATCTTTATCATTGCTTTCCAATACTCCTTCAGGTGATCTAATTTTTATCTTGAATAAATCTTAATCCCTACATGCATTTTAAATGTAATATGAAAGTGACAAATGTTGCATATGCCACCTCTTTCCAGAACATAAAATAAGAGAGATCAAATGAGATTGAACCAAACAGCAGCCCTAAACCTGAGAGAGAGAGGAATGCTGTATTGATTCAGTGACTACTGTGTTTTATGATCCTTAGTTTACAAACCATTAGCTAACAGTCCAGCCAGTACACATTCATTTATTAAGCTAAAATGTGACGGGTGACACATTTTATGCTAATTACCATATTTACTTTTGGATCACTAAATTATGGGGGGAAAATAGCTGAGTTTTTATCAACTATAAATTTGAAAGAATGACATGTTAAAAATACTTTCATTTGATAGACAAAAATGAAAAAAAAAGATGTATAGCTTTTAAACAATGTCTGATAACCGAAAGGAGAAAAGAAACATGATATGATTGTTGATAAAAATGTCTGTCTTTAAAATGAAGAAAACTTGATCCAGGCCAGAATGCTACATTAATCTATTTTTTAAAAATATATTTTATTGGTTTTTAACAGAGAGAAAGGGAGAGAGATAGAGTGCTAGAAATGTCGATGAGAGAGAAACATCGACCAGCTGCCTCTTGCACACCCCCTACTGGAGATGTGCCAGCAACCAAGGTACATGCCTTTGTCCGGAATCGAACCTGGGACCTTTCAGTCTGCAGACCGACGCTCTACCACTGAGCCAAACCAGCTTTGGCACATTAAGCTATTTTTTTCTTAGGTATAGTTCTATAACATACAAAAAATTATCATGAGATTACTTCATTATTACTATTGTTTATTTTGTTTGTGTTTTCATTGCCTATTATCACATGAAAGATGATTAGTTTCTGTCTTTGAACATCTCATACAAATATGACAACAGTCACCCTTATCCTCACTTAATTATTTTCACACAGCCAAGTTATACCATGTTCAGTTCCTGCATCTTCCCTCATAATTTAAACTCTCCAGCTGCCTAATTATTGTAGTGGTCCCTCTAATTCTTTCTGCTGAGAAACTGTAGGGATAATTGATCTAATACATCTTAATTGCCATACTCCTAAAATTTCAAAATGGAAGATTGGAATGTTACTGTGGTATGGGGATATATATATGTGTGTGTGTGTGTGTGTGTGTGTATATATATATATATATATATATATATATATATATATATATAGGCATATAGGCATATAGGCATATAGGCATATAGGCATATAGATATGTAGATATATAGTGAAGCCCCTGGAGTTCAGAGTTCTTTTGAGTCTTCAGTCTTCAGTTGTCTCCCACTCTCATGAATAATTTAAAGTACTCAGAATGCCAAATTAATAATGTGGAAATATAAATCATAATTAAAAGAAAATATAAAATAAGGTTAAAGCAAAAACACAAGTTATATTTTATTTGTGGTTGCAGAATCATCACTTCTTTTATCTAACAATTTTAATAATTAAAGTAACTTATTTAATTTGTATTTTATATAATGACAATTTAATGTTTTGATGTATTTATTTGATATGATTACTTAACACACATATATATTTATATTTTAAACATCAAAATATTCTATATTTGATTCTTAGATTTATTTTCATTATATTGTTCTTTCTACTTTAAACCTACTTTATTTTGACAATATTGTATTTCCGACCTTAAACGTACATTTTTTAATATCATCACCTGAGGATATGCTTAAGGAGAAGAGAGGAGAGGAGAGGAGAGGAGAAGAGATATGTGAGAAAGAAATATCAATCAGTTGCCTTCCTATGCTCCCTGATTAGGGCAACTTGCAACCCTGGTATGTGCCCTGACCTGGAATCAAACTGGCAACCTTTCCATGCACAGGATGACACTCAACCAATTGAACCACTCCAGCCAGGATAAAACTATATTTTAATAGCAATTTGTCTTTTTTCAGGATTGTACTGAGTCTGTTAAATTTTAAAAAAATCACACAGAAAAAATTAATAAAGTTGTATCTAGAACATGAATACAAGTTGACCTTGAGTTTAGTTTCTGATTAAAAGTATACAATATATGTTTCAAAGGGCATTTGTGAATTGCAGAATTATAGGCTGAGATCTAACTAAATTTTTTTTTTCAAAAGGTGAAAGTTCAAGGAGAACTAAGCACTCTATCTTATTTTAATTCATAAATAAAATTTTCATTTATAAACTGGAAGTGTATATCTAGTACAAAAAAAGAAATGAGAGAGAATATACAAGACACATCTTTTTCCCCCTAGAATTTGACAATAATGGAAACACTGTAATATTGGATCCACAATTTTTATAATGCTTTCAATAGGCTTTGGCCCTGGGCCTTTGTTTATGATGTTTTTTAGGACCTCGATTTATATATTTAACAGTGCAGTGCATTACAATTAATACTTGAATATATATGTCTTTCGGCAGTGAGGATGATTGAAGAGGTAGCCATTGGTTAAGCCAGCTGCTTTTATTTATAATATGTGGATAAATTCAGACAGACCTGCTTTAATTCACAGCTCTAAGAACATGATGATGCCAAGCTCACATCCAAAGCATGATGATGCACAGTTATAACCTCTAAAAATCAGTTTCTGTCTCTTTAAGTGGGGAGAACAGGCCACCTTATAAATTTGTTGTGGAAATTAAATTTATCTGTACAAAGGATTTATTACAGCAACTGAACAACATTATCATTATAATACTGATTATTGTTTTTATTATTAATCATTACTAGACAATAGTGCAGTGACCCTTTCAAAGTAGATCAGGTATATTTTCATGTTAGACTACTTAGCAATTTCCAGAAGGGCAGAAAGAAGTTTGTCTATTTCATGTCTCTTTTAGACTACCGTATTTCCGGCGTATAAGACGACCCCCTAATTTTTACAGTTAAAACATAGGTTTAGGCCTATATTCGCTGTATAAGACTACCCCCCACTTCAAAGAAAAGACTTACTTTGCCGTCAAGATCTGCAGGTAATTTTTGTGCAATTTTGGTCTTTTGCCCCCGATTTTCCGTTGACTTTTTTTTTTCATTTTAAAAGTCGTCTTATATGCCGGAAAATAAGGTATGCTAAACTTAATCCAAAAGGCATCAGAAAAATAACTGTTTGTTATGCACCTCTTCAAATAATAAGAACAGATCTTAACCCAGGTTAAGTTAAATGGTAAATGGAACAGATGTAGATAATTATATAGGTTGTGTAGCATAATATTCTCATACAGGGACCAAGAAACAACACAAAAAAAGACAGCTTTGCATGGCGCAAACTCAACTGTGATGCATCCATAGGTCATTGTGGACCACCATTCCAAAAGGTGGCGACATTGGCCGTAACTAACCTAACATTGTTTCATAACGTGTTGCAGAATGGAGAATTTAGAGTAATGTTGTGTTAGTTATTCATTCTGCTGAAAAGAGACATAAGGGATTTTTTTTTTTAAAGAGCTATCCAAAAAAGCATTAAAGATGATGAGTGTGCGGAACAAGGTCTGTGGAAGCTTATTCAGCGAGACAGATAACAGCAGAGATGGGATGTAATCATCTGCCGGAATATGATGATGCCCAGAAAAGAAGCAACAGAATGCCTCTGATCCATTGTCATTTAATATCTCCTTTCGTGTTTCTGATTTTGTGAGAATTTTATCTTTATATTCTTTGTGATTTCCAAAGGCAGCACTTGTTCCTTAAAAGAAGAGATTATGCTTTTTCTTTTGTGTGTGTGTGTGTGTGTGTGTGTATTTTTATTTTTTGTTTTGTTTTGTTTTTAACAATCCAATGTTAATGAGCCCACAATCTTCAGTACACAATTTTAGGGATTTCCTAATCATGTAGACCCAGGACAAGCCTGAGGTCAATGAAATTATTTCAGTGTTAATCAGCTTACCAGTAATCCACAACCGTCAGACCAATTTAATGAAATTTCAAATCCCCAATCTATCACCAACCATGCAATTTAATTTCCTTATCTATAAAATGAGGGTGAGAATAGGACTCTTGGGATGATAAACGACTCATATGCAAGAAGCTCTTAGAACAGAGCTTGCCATGTCAAGCACTTCAGACAGGTTGCACCTTTGCTGTAATTCGCTTGGGTCAGTAGGGCAGGCACACTGCCAGTCCCCTGTGCCTGGGGTACTTATCTTTTTTCCCCCTTTGGAAAGATTTTATTCCTTTTTTAAATTATTTTTTGAAGTATTACAAATAGTGGTACATATTTCTCCTTTTTCCCCCCATTCACCCTCCCCCCAGCCTCTCCTACCACCACCCTGCCTCCCCCCAGTGCATTGCCCTCACCTGCCCCTGCCCCAGTGTCTTCTATCCATTGGTTATGCTTAATGCATGCATACAAGTCCTTCATTTGGTTGATCTCTTAAAACCGCCTCTTCCTCGCCAACCTCTTCCACTTTCCTGCTGTAGTTTGGCAGTCTGTTCAATGCTTCTTTGCCTCTGTATCTATTTTTACCCCATTTCTTTCCTTTAAAAATCTTGAGCAAACCTTGTTCATTGTCCTCCCTCCTTCCCTTCCATTTACCCAGGTTCTGCTTTTTCCTCAAAGTCTAGTCTGAGAAGTGATGGAGTAGTAAAACTGTCAAGAAAAACGGAAGTTTTAAAATCTGAGTATGTCTTCTACAAACAATGAAACTAAAACTCAGAGAAGTAGAGACAAAGAGTGGAGAGAGGAGAGAGGGGGATACTTGGGTTACATAAGACTTTAGCTTTCCAGGTGGTCTTTGGCTTCACTCAACATTCTCACAGCTCCCCTATTTTGGTTAAATTGCAGAGCTTAGGCAAGTCATTGTGTGCAGCACAAGAGAATGCTGTTAAGAAATCAAGTCAGTGGAGCACCTAAATATGCCCTGGTGTATGGACAGGCAGTGTCTTATAGTTTAGAAATTAATTGACTCCTGCATATGCTTTGCCTTCCTAAAATGTAGGATCCCCAGGACTGGTGTTACACCATATTATTCTGTGAGGGAGGTTAAAGCACCCAGCAAGAGAATTTGGAGAACATAAATGCAAGGGAGTCACAGTCTGTTTTGTATCCTTCTATCACAGACATCTCATCACTTTTGTCATATTTTATTAATTACTAGCACACTACTAGGTCCAGTGTATCTTCAAGAGAATGGGATAATATAAGAGCATGGACAGGAGGCAGGCATATTGAAGGCCATTTTTTAGGTTACCTACCACCATATTTCACTGTAGTGTTGTTACATTTTTCTGATTATTCCTTGGACATCTTTTCTTATGTTTTGGGCCATTAAGGTTTCTGTTTTGTGAACTACTTATTTATATTTTTTTCTTGATTTTCTATCTAGTTTTATGTTCGTTTGATTTACTCTTAATTTATACATATATTAGAGGCCCAATGCATGAAATCCATGCAAGGGGCTCGCCCCCACTGCCATGGTGGCAGCCAGGGGCCTTACCACATCTGCCTCAGCCCCCACCACTGTGGCTTCATCCAGAAGGTCATCTAGAAGGATGTCTGGTCTAATGAGCATATTATGCTTTTATTATTATAGATACTTTAAATTAGGGATGTCGAACTCAATCAGAGAAGGGGCCAAAATCTAAAATCCAGCCTAAATCGCGGGCCGAATGGTTTACTGAACAGTCATAAACTGTCATTGTGATGGAAATGCAGCGGAGTGCAGTGATGACAGAGCGGTGCGGGCCACATTGCAAGGCCTGGCGGGACGGATTTGGCCCGCGGGCCTTGTGTTTGACACATGTGCTCTAAATACTAATCTTGGTTGGTCTTATGAGGTACAACCCAGTCACTCTTTAACCCACTTTAACTTGATATTCTTTCTCACTCTTTTTCCTTGCCCCTTTACAATAACCACTCTTGTAAAGTCATCATTGATTTTTATAATGTTAAATTCAATGGATGATTTTCAGCAACCATCTTAATTGACTTGGCAGCATTTAATACAGATGAGTAGTTTCATTCATTTATCTTAAAAACATTTTTTTGTGTGTGTGTGCCATAACTTTGTCAGGTATACTATTTGTTCTTGACATTTTTACAACATTACCAAATATACTTTTTTGTCTTCCACTATAGCTGCTATTTGTCAGATTTTGCTGATTTTTCTACTTTTATATGACCTCAAAATATTTGAATTTATCAAGATCATCCCTGACAATTTCTCCCTGGTTATTATAGTTAGTCCTATGGATTTACATCTATCATCTATAATAATAAAAGTGTAATATGCTAATTAGACCAGACGTCCTTCTGGACAACCTTCCAGACAAAGCCAATGTGCCTCATACCTACCAGCCAGCCTGTTGATCACTTAGCCTTTTATATATATAAACTAGAGGCCTAATGCACAAAATTCGTGCATGATTACACCTTCCTTTCCCTGGCTGCTGCCACTGAGTCCCAGGTGACAGCCAGCAGCCAGAGGGAAGCCCAGGTCCTAGGTCCCAGGTCCCAGGTGCCAGAGGGAAGCCAGTGTCAGCAGCCAGGGAAAGGAAGGCCTAATTATGCACGAATTTTGTGCATTAGGCCTCTAGTTTATATTGTATATATATAAAAGGCTAAGCGATCAGCAGGCTGGCTGGTAGGTATGAGGCACACTGACCACCAGGCAGCAGAAGCTCAATGCAGGAGCCTCCAGCAACAGCAACTTTACAAAGTGCCCTCATGCACTCCAGGACCCCTCGGAATATCAGACTGCCTGCTTCAACCCAATCCCCACAGGCCAGTCCCAGGGACCCCCACCTGTCAGAGGTACCCTGCTCACTCTGCAGACACCCTTCAAGCCCCATTGCTGGCCCAGGTATGGCTGGCCAGGAAGGGATCATGGGAGGTTAGGGTCAGGGTGTGTGTGGCCCATTTCACCCAGTCCCAATCCCTAGCCACCTTCTAATTCATTTCCCTTTAATGTGCATGAATTGGTGCACTGAGCCTCTGGTTATGATAATAATTCTAAAATATCTCCAACACAGTATCACAAATCTTCTATATACTGTGTTCACTTAGATTTATCACAAGCTTTCAAGATGTAATTATGTCTGAAATTTTGGACATTCTTGTTCCTGGATGTACCAGTTGGTGATACCAGAAAAAATAGAAATTATCTATGACAACTTATCTCTAAAACATCAAATTACAGGTATATTAATAACTCCAACTTCTTCTATTTACTCATACCTCTTCACCCTTCAGCTATCACCTTAACAAACTAATTTCTTCTTTTTCTAAGTTTATGCCATTTCCATTTTGCTTATATTTTCCTGCTTTTTAAAACAAATAAACAGAAAATCCATTGAATTTTTAATATAAAACCAATTTATTTTTAAATATAAAATAATTTGAATGCTAAAATAATGCAGTAATTTTCTGAAAATTTTCAATTGTGTTATTTTAAACCTTCAATGAGAGACCTCATTGATAGACATTGCACTTAGTGCTTAACCACACTAGCCTTCCTGCAATGTTCCTCCTCAATTTCCCTTCTCTGTTGCTCTAGTCACAGTGGATTTCTATCTTTTCCTGTAAAATTTTAAGATATTTTCAGGCTAAATATTTTTGAACTCATAGTTTTGTCTGCATGAAAACAGCTTCCCCCTTTTTAAAAAAGTATTACTTGTCCTTCTGGCCTACATTAAGTATTCTAATGTCTGTTGCATGACATTATTTAGTTTTCCTTCCTATCACATTACAAATTTAATTATATTGTAGTTCATAGTTATTTTTGGAACTGTTTGATTATCATTTGGTTAATCCACAGACTATGGTCATATAAAAGCTAGTCTCACATCATAATGGTTTCACATCTCTAGATCCTTAAATATTACTTGGCTCATAGTTGGCACTGAATTAATATTTGTTCAATGAATTGCTGAATCTACTACCGGTTCCAGCTCCAGAGACGTTTTTAATCCCATTGGTGCAAAATTAAAGGAAACACAAAATTGAAAACTAAAATGTGAGTCATGGTCATTAAGAATACTCTGGGGAAAGTTTCATAACCTTCCCAGCCATCCATTTCCTCAATATTAAAAGAAGAGCTTAACCTAGATCAAGTCTAATGTCGTTTTTACCACTAAAATTAAACATTCTAACTGCTGGCTCAGGAAGAAAGAGAAATCAATGTGCTCCCAAGTAGTCACGGAAAACTTCATGAAGAAGTTCTTTATGATAAAAGCTATAATAGATGGGGAAGATGTAGAAATGATCATAGGTGTTCTGAGATAGTGAGACAAACCAGCTGCCTGGATTTTGGGATTCTTGTGGCAGAGATGATTCTCATTTTCTAAGGCACCTAAACATGAGGACATAGGTTTTGAATTGTTTTGAGTTGTTACAAAACATTGTGAGGTTTTGAACAGTGGTGCATCATTGATTGTAGATTATTTTAAAAATAAAATACTATGGCCAAAACCGGTTTGGCTCAGTGGTAGAGCATCGGTCTGCATACTGAAAGGTCCCAGGTTCGATTCTGGTCAAGGGCATGTACATTGGTTGCGGGCACATCCCCGGTAGGGGGTGTGCAAGAGGCAGCTGGTCGATGTTTCTCTCTCATCAACGTTTCTAGCTCTCTATCTCTCTCCCTTCCTCTCTGTAAAAAAAATCAATAAAATATAAAAAAATAAAATACTATTCAATTAAAAAAAAGTATTGATTTTTTGGCTATGTGCTGGGCACTGCTAGGCGCCAGGGATAAAAACATGAATAAGACATGCCCCTGGTCTAAATGTACCTCATAATAGTGAGTGGCATTTCTATAAAATAGGTAGTTACAATATTACATACAAAGTGAATGTATAAAGATGAGAATATATGTATAACTAAAATCCAATGGTTCATAAGTACTTCCAAACAAAAGAAGTGTTGTATGGTGGGGAGATCATGTCCTTTCATGGGCATACTCTTTGAAGAAGCAAGACTACTTCTGGGAATCTGGCCATTTTGGAGAGATGCAGATGTAAATTGCAGATAATTTACAGCTGAGTAACTTTAACTCTTTACATCACCTCTCAGTTTTTTTTTATAAAATAAAAAATAAAAGATAGATGAAAGAATTGAAAGCATAAATGTTAAAAATGTTGGAAAACCAGATCAATATTCAAATGAAACTGAGTACACAGTTAAAAGTAATTAGTGAAAAAATGAAGCACAATTTAATCAAAGATGTAAAGCCGCATGCTTCCCCATTTTTGAAAAATTAAACATATAACTTCTGCTAAAACAAATATGTATACACTAGGTAAATTTAAGATAGTTGAAATCTCACTTCTCTGAGTCAAGCATTTTTAAGTATATAGCATGTGTTATCTCATGTAATACTTGATAGCCCTTTTAAGATGGGTACTATCATTAGTCTCATTTTAAACCCAAGGAACTGTGACACTAAGAGGTTAAATAGGTTACTCAAGGTAACCTAACTCATTATGATTTGAAATCAAGGACTCTAGATCATGAACATGACTTTTTAATACTACTGTATGTTCTATAATCTCTATAAAAAATAGAAGTCTATAAATGATGAATAAAGGTTATAATATTAGAAAAAAAATCTATGAAAATTGTTTATAGCCCTGGCCAGTATTTCTTGGTGGTTAGAGCCTCATCCCACACACAAAAAGATTATGGGTTTGAATCCAGGTCAAGGGCAAATACCTTGGTTATAGGTTCAATCCCCTGGTCAGGGCACATGGGGGAGGCAACCAATCAGTGTGTCTCTCTCACATAGGTCTCTCTCTAACCTCCCTCCCTTTCTTCTACTCTTTTTAAAAAATTATAGAAAAATATCCTTGGATCAGGATTAATAAAAAACTGTTTTATAACTCTGAGTAGAAAAAATTCTCCCTAGGAGGATTTAGCAAGAACCAAAGCCATAAAGTACAAGTGCATAAATGTTATTTCAAAAAAATTTCAAAAAGTACTGTATTGTGAATGATGCTTGAACAATAAAACAAATGTAAGAACAGAAAGAAATATTTGCATGTTGTATAAATTATGTTAAAATCATTAATATAGTTTCCAAAAATCTCAATAATAATAGAAAAGAGATGAAATATAAAACGCCAATTGACAGAAAAATAAAAACAAGTCCCAAAACATATTTCAAATGCATGTTCAACATGAGAGTGGAAATACAAATCAAAACAAAAAAAGAAAGCAGTTAAGGGCACCAGTATATTTTATTGCTATGTATATAACTTGGCTCCATGTTTTCAGGAGGGCAAATTCTAGTATCTATCAAAATGCTTGATGTGCTTTTTCTTTGATAAAACAAATATTTTCTAGCAATCTGCTCAGCACAATATAGTTTGTAGTAGTTAAGGATTTTGCTCTCAGAAAAACCTGGGTTTAGTTTCCTGCTATTCCATTGTTATATGTGTGCCCTTGAAAAAATTCCTTACTTTTATAAGAAAACAAGAGGCCCAATGCACGGAATGTGTGCAAGGGTAGGCCTTCCTTCCTCTGGCTGCCGGCACGGGCTTCCCTTTGCCACCCAGGACCCTGGCTTCATCCAGAAGGTCGTCCAGAAGGACAACTGGTCTAATTAGCATTTTATGCACTTATTATTATAATTTCCTCTTTCATTTCAAAACAAAATAGCAATAGCAAAATTGCCTCACAGGATTATTCTGTCAATTAAATTAAATCATGCATGTAAAGCAATTTAACCCATCTTAGGAATTGATAAATGTTAAATATTATGATTATTATTAATTACACTATAAATATATTTTAAGTGTGAAGGATAGGTTTATGAGAATGTTTATTATACCATAAAAGTAATAATTTTATTAATAGTATTTAATGTGCTTTTGGAATCACTGCAGTTATTTTTGTAAAATTGTGAAGAATACGTTGGTTCTCAGAAGAAAGGAGGTAGGCAAATGTTGCTCTATGTGAGTAAAGTGACATATGCAATGGATGTAGATTCAGAAAATCTGTCATAGTAATAGGTAAGCCTGAAAATGGTTACTGAGTAGGCACTTTTATTTAAAAGGATACAGTAAACACTATTGAGTCACACAAATTCATTTTTAAAAAGTGAACTTCTCTTTCTACAAGAAAGCGTTGAGTTGGCATTTTAAAACATATTTTTTCTTTCAGAAAAACATACACTTTTTCTAGTTATGAGTGCGAGTGTGAAATATGACTGGGCAGTAGTATGCTGTGATGATGCCGATGCACTACTAAGGATGGACGGGAAGGAATTAAACACATGGCAGTTAGTTTGGATGACTATCACACATTCTGCTTAACATTTTTATCAGAGTTAGGAGAGTTTTCGGAGGTATGAATCCTACATTTGCAATCTCACAAAATCGCATAGGGTGAATTATATAGATGATGCAATCGAGATTTTAAAATGAAGGGATTTAAGGCAGTATATTAACATCAACAAGATATTATTTTAAAAAGATAACTGTAAATTGCTTAAAGTTCAAAATATTAATTGCACATTATAGAAGTTCATATGACAAACTATTATTATACACCAAAGGATGGTCCCACATTGTAATGGACCTGTTTTTTGGTGTGTTTTTAACATCCATATTGTTTTACCCATTTGTCATTCATTGAAGTGTTGAAATTATTGATTTCCATTTTGGATACCACATTTTAAAAGAAACATGTCCAGAGGGAATGTGAAGGTGTGTTACAGACTTAAGAGTGGAAGGAACTAGGAATGCTTCCTGTGGAGAAAGGAAATGGAGGGGAGACATGGTCAGTCTCCTCAAACACCAAGGTTCTTTTCCATGCAGAATGGGAAACAGAATTGTGGGCACAGCTGAAAGCTTCAGGAAAATGAGATTCATTTTAGAACAGGCTTTCTCACAATGAGATGTTCAATGCTGCAGTAAACTTGTTTAGTATTAAAATTCTCGTAGCTGGAAGTACTTAAGTAGACTGTAGGAAAACTGCCTTCTGGGTTGTAGAAGACACTTCGTTTACAGGAGAAAGTTGGATTGAATTTCTTCTAAAATTTCTTTTATGCATAGAGGTATGGTAAAGTGAAGGAAAAAAAAATAAAGGCAGAAGACTTCCACATCAGACTTACTCTCCAACTCATCTGTGTTTTAAGGCAATTTAACTTACAGTGATGTACAAGAATGTTTGGAGGGAGGTAAAAGAATTTCAGTTAATGACACCCAAAAGGAAGAGTTTCAAAGTAATTTTGCAAATTCAGGTTTTTTCAGTAGACTTGGTGCACTGAGACTCTTCAAATCAGGTGACTGAATTCCAGAGACAGGAATCTCTGATGATGAACATTAATCTCCACTAATAATTTCCAGTTACATTTTTAAGTCCCATTCACCCCCCATCAGCCATGCCCTGTTTATTTTGTAGTTCTTTAATAGTAGCATTATAGTCAAAGAGATAAAATCTCTGTGACTCCATGTACTCTCCTTTTAGTAATCATATATCTCGTTTTTATTAATTGTTCCCAGGTTGAGCCACTCAGGTTTTCTCTATAGAACACTGATGCTCTCTGGGATTCAGAAAAAAAAAAGTTAAAATAGATATACTGTAGATGTTTTTCAAACCAGATTACATGAATCTAGGTACAGAAAACATTAGTTTTAGACCCAAGTATTATTATTTCAGGCCTTTGATCACAAAAGATTTTTCCAGTTTGATTTTTTAACCTCTGTTTCAGAAATCAGAGCTCTCAAGAGCTTTTAAGCCTGGAAGAAAAAACAAAACAAAACATTGTAGAATAGATTAAACTGGAAATCTAAGCACCTTCAGTCCATCTCATGATGACATACCTTCTTGAACGCTGCTCCACCTGCACAAACCCTTGGTATCCTCAAGCTCTCACACTATATTAGAAATGGTATTGGGTTTTCAATTATAGTTTATGTTCAGTATCATTTTGTATTAGTTTAAGAGAAACTATAATTCAAAAAAATAAAAATGTAAACTTCAAAAATATTATAGAGGAATTCATATATCCAGAGAAAAAATTGATGGTTACCAGAAGGGAAGAATGGAAAGGGGAAGGGGATTAAAATAAGTTATGGGGATGTACTGTATAGCGTAGGGAATAGAGCCAATAACATCTTAATAGGTATATTAGTACATGGTAATAGATAGTTACTATACTTGTTGAAATGATCACTGTTATACACCTGAAATTAATATAACATTGTATATAAATTATAATAAAATATGAATTAGTAGAAATTATAAAAGAAATGAAGTTAAATCTTATTGAATGTTTACTGATAAGGAGTGAAACATTTTCTACTGTAGATGATCTCTCTACTTTCCTCAAGGAAGCTTTATTGCTAACTAGCTGTTTAAGTAAAAGTTGTCTCAGATCCTGAAACACCCAAAATTCTAAAGTTTGAGAGTTGATTATATATTTTTAATATTTTCTGAAAGCTTTTTTGGCACCTTTCAGACACTGTTAGGTCCTCATTCATTACATGATCTCACCTAATACTTCTATTCACCACAGAATTTATTTGCAACTGAATTTAATAATCTGTTTATATCAATAAAATTTAACTATCCATTTTCCTGCATAGAATGATTATTCCTTGGGGTTAGACACTGTGTCTGCCTTGTTCAATGCTATAATTCTATGGCATAACCCAATATAAGAGATGCTCAATGATTATTGAATGAATAAAATTTGTTTGTGGAAAATAAATAGGAGATGGTCTAAGAAAGAACTTATTGTTGAACTTATTTTATGCCAGATAAAAAAATAGGAGATGGTCTAAGAAAGAACTTATTGTTGAACTTATTTTATGCCAGATAATGTGTTAAGGTCAGGTTTTGTATCAGAAAGACCCCTAGAAGAACACAATATTTTTATACAAATTTGTTTTTAATTATATAACACCCAGAAGTGCCTTATTGCTTTTTCCCACTGAGCACACTTCCAGTCCCTGACAGCTCTTGCCCTGGATGTGGATCCCTTCAATATTCCTCTGTGGAATTGAGCTGACACCATCCTCTCTGCAGACATTGCCTGGGAGCCATCTTTGCTTGGCCTTTTCCAGTTCCCTCCTCTGTCCTCTCCACTCCCCAGTCAAATACTTGAACATGACTCCTCATTTTCTGACTTGCTTCCAGTGAATCTAACTTTTTCTCTTTCATATTTGCAATATTTTGATGATTATCTTGAACTCAGTTGTTTTCAGTAGCAATTATGAATAAAATCATTACCTCTCAAAGATTATTTTAATTCAAAAACTAGTTCCTTCAAAATATTTACATCACTAATTTTTATATAATCTCTCTAAGTCCCAAGCATTTCTATACAACATAAGCTTTTGCAAAAATTAGGAGAAAATGGTCTTATCAAAATTCAACTTATCAAATGAAAATGTCTCAAAACAAGAGAACATTGTCTAAACTTTACCATAGCACATAATCATATTGCATATTAGTTTTAGTCTAATCAAAATACCTATAAGAGTCCAAATTTGAATAGATTTAGACAGTAATAATGTTGAAGAAGTATGAGATTATAATATTCCAGATATTTCCAGCCACAATTTTAAGCAGAGTTTGACAAACTTATGAATTTGTGACAATAAGAAATGACCCATTGGTACTCTTCTGAGGAACTTCACACCTGATTTCATTGGAGAACTAAGTACCAAAAATTCTACTGTAAAAGATTAATTTTTATTCCCCTGCACAGGCAAGCTGTACTTCCATTAGAAAATGTTTATTGCTGCCCTGGCCTGGTAGCACAGTTGGTTAGAGCATCATCCTGATAAACTAACATTGTAAGTTTGAGCTATAGTCAGAGCACATACAAGAAGCAACCAATGCATACATAAATAAGTGGAACAACAAATCTCTCTGTCTTCTCTATCTTTTCCTTTTTCTCTTCTCAAAAAAATCAATTAAAATATTCTTTTTATGTGTCTGCAAAAGACTTTTGCTTTTACCAAAGGAGTCTTGCTCTTCATCTAAAATGTAAAAGGCATAGTAGCATATAACATTAGAAGAGATATTAAAATATTTAAAGGGCTACTTCCAACCCATCATCTCTGGCCCCTCCTCAGTCATGTCATTTCTTCTCCCAACCCCTACCTAGATCAAGTGAAAGTGATCTAAAGCCTTTGACCTGAAGTTTTAGAACATCATTCCTGTAATCCACCTATCTAGTTTTTTGCATGAGAGAGGATTTGCATACATTTTTAAAATCAAGTGTCCTGTTTTCTCATACACTATTTAGTGTGTGAAATTAAATAATCATGTGCTCATTTATTTATTAATTCAATAACAGATATTCTTTGAGCAGGTACTAGGGTCTGGGACTACGCTTGGTGATGTGCTAAAGTAATGATCAAACACAATTTCTGCTCCAAAGGAGCTGAAGTATTGATGAAGAGGCTTAGACTTCAGAGCAAAAAAATAAACAAAAACAAAACAAAACAAACAAAAAAAACCACAAAAAAATTGATATCAAATAAGTAATTTATTTAAATGTAAAGAGTTTGATGAAGTAGATATTTATTTTTTTATTTTTTTTAATATTCTTTATTGAGTTTTTACAAGAGGAAGAGAGAAGGATAGAGAGTTAGAAACATTGATGAGAGAGAATCATGGATCAGCTGCCTCCTGCACACTCCCTACTGGGGATGTGCCCGCAACCAAGGTACATGCCCTTGACCAGAATCGAACCTGGGACCCTTCAGTCTGCAGGCTGAAGCTCTATCCACTAAGCCAAACAGCTTTCAGCTGAAGTAGATATTTCTATGAATAGAAATAGAAGGATTCAATAAGGTATAAAACAGATAAAATACGTTTAGCAGGCCTAAATCTTGTTAATTTTTATAACATTGCATCACCTTAGCTCCTACTAGCAATTTTTTTTTTCCCCCCCAAATGCGGAAGGCTTTTCTCTAGAAGCCTAGGAAAGATGTACTCATCTTTAGTTGGTACTAAAAAGTGTTTGTTTTTGTTTTATTTTCAAAACAAAAGTATATATTCAATTTACCTTTTGTTTTTAACAAGTGGTATTATTTTCCATTTATGGGAATATGTTTTCTTTAAAAATGCATATATAATAAGCTAACAGAGATCTTATTTAGAAAAACTTACTATATATTTAATACAAGAATAAACTTGGAAATAAAGGAAATCCTGCTTGCAATTTGAAATTTTTTCAGGTTATGCCAGTTCTGCAGATGCTCTGGTTTTTCCTCATTCTGATTATTGCTTGTTTCTGATTTCTATAAAGGGATCTCTAAAACTGACCCACTAAGCATTTGATAAGTACAGTATGGTAGCTCATTAAAATGTAAATTAGGTTAAGTGCTTAGGAAACATACAAGCAATATGTAAATAATGAAGAACAATGAAAAGTGTTTCTTTCCCTCAGGAATTTGGCTTCTATAATAGTTTGAACCTTATCCATAGTCATGAATCTAAACAGGAAACACTCTCAGTTAAAAAAAAAAAAAAAAAAAGGAAATTAAGCAAATGAGAAGAGGGCAGCAATATAAGACTTTAAATGACACTGAGGGATAAGAAAGCCGTTAGGGAATGCTATTGTATTTAATGAAGAAACTGTATCAGGTTAAGTAGTTTAGTATTTACCCCTCATTGGATCATGTGGTACATTAATGTATCTGTCCTGGAGTTTGTCTTTCTCAGGAAGTGTGAGTAGGGCTCGTTCCTTTTAAGAGACAGAAACCTGTCTATGACTAGTTTAAGCAAAAGAGGCAAAAGAGTTTTCCTCACCGGTTTCAGAGTAAAATCTCCAGGAAGGATTCTTATTGGGTCACTTACCCACACATGGACTATTTCCTAAGACTAAGGGTTGATTTTTTTTTTCCAACCTGTATTATTCCTGGCATTAACAGGTTGAAAGGCATAGTAGAAGGTAATAGAGGTGTACTGGCAGATTAGAACAAAAAGTCACTCAGAGAAGCCAATATGTGAAGTAACTAACAAAGATGGTGCAGCTGGAAAACCATTGTATTTGCTACAATGAGAGAAATATTTAAAAAAAATAATCATAGACTCATCCTTTCCCTCACTCTGATCTTGTTGATAGATATGTATTTATTGCCATTTTATTGTTCATACTTTTAATCTGTTTTTTTCTTCTCCTTAAAGAAGACCTTTTAGCATTGTGTATAATATTGGCTTGGTGCTGATGAACTTCTGTAGCTTTTTCTTGTCTGGGAAGCTCTTTATATGTTCTTTGATTCTAAATGGTAGCTATGTGGGTCGTAGGTCCTCGATTTTCTTCTTTCTTATTCTTTGAATTTCTCTCCTCTTACCTATCTCCCACAAGTCATGTCTGCCAATCCTAAGAATTCTTCCGTATATACTTAAAATCTGCCCTCCTCTTTGAGGACTTTTTGTCTCTCCATTTGGACTGGATCTTGCCTCTTTAGCAGAATGTAACATTCATAGCTAGCAAGGCAATTATCACATTATAGCACCTTTCTGTGCATATCCTCCCCCCCTCACTTGTAAGAAAACTTAAAGAAAGTAACGTTGTCTCAACAATATTGTATATGTTCAAAACTTAAAACATTACTTATTTTAAGACATTTTGAACTCTGTTAGTGACAAGGGCCAGGAAATACAGTGTAGAACTGACAGTGCGATTCACTTAATGTCCTGATACAATACAGAATTCCGCTTTCTCTTTTGGAGTAATTTCTAATTATGTGGGATTTGGTAAAATTCTGAACTTCATTTCAAATCATAATAAACCATATGAGATGAAGCCAAAGGCATTTACACATAAAATTGAATGGGATTATGAGCTTATTCAAGCTGGGAAGAGGTTTTATGTGTTGTAATGCCTAGTGCTGAGAAAAATAAGGTGATTTTTTATTAAGTAACATGGATATTGCAAAAGCATGTATTTTATAAGCCCAGAGTGGTTTGATTTTTTTTTAATGTTAACTATGAGCAGATAGCTTCATCTTATCAGGTAGGATTGAGTTCTTTTGTTGAATGGGTGGCAATGATACACTGCTTTAGGAAAAATAAAAGTTCTTATATATGTTCACACAAACACACTCATGCAAATCTGAAGGTATCTCTCTATCTTTAAAAAGTGAAATATAGCCCTAGCCGGTTTGGCTTAGTGGATAGAGCACCAGCCTGAGGACTGAAGTTTCCAGGGTTCAATTCTGGTGAAGGACATATATCCAGGTTGCCGGCTCAATCCCCAGTAAGGGGTGGGAGGGGGGCAGCCAATCAATGACTCTCTCATCATTGATGTTTCTATCTCTCCCTTCCTCTCTAAAAACAATAAATATATATATCAGTGAGATATCAGTGAGATAAAAATATAGATTATATTGATGTGACACAATACAGATGACCAATTATTGTTGCAAAAGATTGGAAGTTCCAAGAAGATAAATAGAGAAATTCTGGATTAGAATTAGTTAATGACTATAATTCTAAATATCTTCCTTTAAGAGATGAAATCTATTATAAAAATTACACAACTCACAAAATTTTAGCTAAATAGTAACTTTAAATCAAACATCATGCATAATCAGTCCTCAGGTATTATATAGACTAAAGATATGCCTGGGCCTGGATAAAAATTGTATTGAATCAGTTGTTACCATTTAAAAACCGGGAGATTTCTAGTAAATGTCTGAGTTATTGTAAATTACTAGAAATTTGGCCACTCAGGGTCTACATTCCTTTATGCCAGTGATTGACTTGAGCTGAGTATCAGCTGCCCTTATAGACAGAGCTTGTCCTTTCCCACTCTCACCTCCTCTGTACTCACTAGGGCATTGCACCTGCCTCGCTGTAGGTTATCAACTTAGCTCTTGTAAGCATTAGAGTTAGCAAGCCCTGAAATGTTTAAATTTTACTCTGTTTTGAAAACATACTAAACTCATGTGGAGATATTGACATTAATATATTTTCTCATGTGAAATATTTTTAGATATAGTTCCTTTACAAGTTAACCATTGTTGTCTTCAATGCTCTATGTGCAGATTATCAGAACTAGCTGAGAAGGTGTTTGTTAATGTTCTTAAGGTTTTTTTCTAAAGTTCTTGAATTAGCATAGCAGAGCCCTAGGGTGATGTCTGACTATGTGGGGAGTAGGCCTAGGCTCTCTGTTGAACATCCTTAGCACTGCCACCACCACCGCGGCCCCTGCCAGCCATCAGCCTGGCTTCTGGCTGAGCAGAGTTCCATCTGTAGGAGTGCATGACAACCCGGGGCAGTTCCTGCATTGAGGTCTGCCCCCTGGTGGTCAGTGCACATCATAGCAACAGGTCATTCCACCATTTGATTGATTTGCATGTTGCCCTTTTATTATATAAGATAGATATACAATAATTAATTAATGATAATATAAGGATAAACTGTTTCATGTAATCACAACTGTAAACCTACTTTTGCCCCCTCCTATATTTAGAGAAAAATTACCTATGAGGCAAAGTAATAATTGAAACCTAAGAGCCAATGACTGTGTGACCTTGGGTGTTGAACTTCATTTTTTTCCAACTATGAAATGGCAAAGTTGGTCTATGAGATTTCTGAAGGACATTCCACTTTCAAAAAAACCTATTTCCATAGATTCATTTGGCTACATCCAAGTAGAATATTTTATATTAACAATGGATCAATAAAAATAAGTCACCCTAGCTGGTTTGACTCAGTGATAGAGCATCAGCCTGTGGACTCAAGGGTCCCAGGTTTGATTCTGGTCAGGGGCACATGCTCAGGTTATGGGCTTTATCCCCAGATGCAAAAGGAAGGTAATCAATGATTCTCTCTCATCACTGATGTTTTTCTCTCTTTCTTCTCTCCCTTCCTCTCTGAAATATATATATTATATATCAAAACTATTGAAAGAAATGTGTGCTCACATGTATGTTTCTTATATTGCGATTTCTTTGGACAGGAAGGCCAAATTGTGTGAATTAGTTAGGTACATAATTGTGCCCCAAAATATATTGATTTGAATAGTCATTGAAGTTTATATGAAAATTGATAGCTTTTAACTTAGTCTTTTGGCATCAGGATGGACTCTATAAAACTCAATGACTTGTCTTAGCTATAAATACAACTCTTCTTCCTATTTATTCCACCAACATGTATACTTAATGGGAGGAAAATACATTAAGTGTTGTACAAATCTGATTTTATTTTTTATTTTATCTGAAAAGTGTGGTTATTAAGTTATCAAAATATAGTGACCAAGAAGATCAAATTTAGGTAGTGCATTAAAGATTATAAATGTTATTACAAATAAGAGTCAATAAGCAAAGCCCCTTTCCTGCCATTTTGTTGCCACAAAGGATTTGGAGTTTGGGTTGTAAATGTTGGTCACTAGTAAAGGTAGAATAGAGCATTTTCACAAGACAGCCTGATATTTCTATAAAGCTATTCTAGGTTATCTCAAATCTAGCCTCTGTACTGATAACTTACAAAACTATAACATTATCCAAATTGAACACAGCCATGACATATAACCATCTTGTTTCTGTCCTTACTAATATAACAGTGAGACAAAATGTCATATATCACTTGAAGACTGAAAGAGAAGCTTCATTAAACTCTTCTAGCCTTCCATGTCAGAAGACAGAATCAAGGCAATATTTCTATCCTAAAAAGAGAGAATTTTAAAGAAATGATCAATGTATATCTTAGGATGAGTTATGACACTTAATGACTCCCAGGAATGTGTTAAAGTTGGGAACACTTTGATCCAGGGCTAACAAACACTCTTTTCCCCAGACATAGAAGATGCAAATGGTGGTTATACCGTGCTGTGTGCCTGAGGAGAAATGCAAGTGAACAGGAAGGAGCACACCAATGAGCAGGGGCGCACATGTGACAGATGGGAAGTTTCTCAGCTAGACCTATCCAGTGCCAGAATCTTCCCCAGACTCTTCAGAGCACAACTCTTCTCAGCATCTTTCCAATAAACTTTCCTCTGAGCTTAAGGTAGTTCCCATAATATTTCAGTTACTGTTCAATCAAAGGAGCTCTAATTTAGGTCAAATTTGTCAAGACACTGCTTCTTTAAAATCATATTAACTCTGTGGCCTCTCAAACTTCCATCTTCTTGCAAAACTATTTACAGAGGGTCTGATTTATATATTCTAAAACAAATATGAAATCAGTATGAAAAAACTTCATGTAATAAAACATTTAGGCTTATCTACCATACATCTCTATGTACTGCATAAAACAATTACAGGGTTTTTAATGCAAGTTCCTTATTTGAATGGAATAATTTTTGAAAAAAATATTTTTATTGATTTCTAAGAGGAAGGGAGAAAGAAAAATAAGGGAAACATCAATGATGAGAGAGAGCTATTGATTGACTGCCTCCTGCACACCCCACACTGGGGATCGAGCCCACAACCCGGGCATGTGCCCTGATTGGGAATCAAACCATGACCTCTTGGTTCATAGGCTGATGCTCAACCATTCAGCAATATCAGTCTGGTACCAATGATTATCATTTTTTGATGTATTTTAATTCCTTCCCAAGAAGGTTTTGAATTACTTATCTTTCATCATACGTCACATACATCTGTGAAGCTGTCACAATGAATATTAAGCCTCCAAAAACAAGTCTGTAATTGTAAACTTGAAGAGTACATGGTGCCTTAAAAACTCTAGCCAGGATTCTTGTGAGAAAGTTTTGTGAAAAGTAGCCTTACAAATTATTATAAACTATAAGTTATATACATTTATTGATTGATTGGTCCAAGTCTCCATTAAATGCATTAGTATCCTGAGGTAACTTAGCCTGAACAATCTGAATTTGATTCACTGCCACACAAAGACTCAAGATCACCTGAGGCCATGAAAACTGCCAGGCATATCTTAAACTTCATTCAGATTCACAGTATAATATCACTGGCCATTCATTTGCAAAACCTATATGCTAGAATATGTATGTAAGTGGAGATTCCAGAATCTAAGTAAAAATTCATATGTCTGACTGGATCTGTAGGTATTATAGGACATGCATTTTCAGAGTTTTACTGATGCCAATACTATTCTGCCTGCATTGGGAGCAGAATTCATAGGTGAAGTTGTGGCTTTCATTTCTATGACACATACTGATGCAATCTCTCTGGCCAAGACTTCTTCTCAGCCCATTATAAATTGTCAATTTGGTTTAGTCTCTAGTCCCATTGGAGAACTTCATCAAGACCTCTGCACATGATGATCTTGAAAAACATGCCTGCTAATAAATCCTCTAAATGACAGCATTGAAAAAAAAATGGCACAGCTTGAAATATTGCAACAATGTCCTCACCAAGCTGTGGATGCAATTGGTGGAATTTAAGTCTCAGAACAATAACTGATAATGGTGCTTTGGTATGAAATTCCAATAACCTTATCAGGTGACTTATATTTACTGGAGGCAGTAATATTGAGGGGTCATGTTATAACATTGTACAATTCTGATTAAAAACTTCAGATTATTTATTATATACTATTGAAAATTAAAATAGAGAAGAGTCACAATAATTATTCTGTTCCACAGACACTGCTGGCCTTTGTGTACAATGTTCCTTAGTATAAGAAGCAACTACAGGAGGCCAAGTGTCAAGAAACTTTACCAGGTGTACTGGTGAATAAAGCACATTTTGTAATCAAAGAAAACACAATCATTTCAAAGGAAACATCAAAAGTACTTTATTCAAAGTAATGTCCATCACTAGCTACACATTTCCCCCATCTTTAAGATAATTTGTGGATACTGCCCCAACAGAACTTTTCTTGTTTTGAGGCAAACTATTCAGAGACCCAATTTTCCACTTCTTCGTATGTTTTGAAGTGCTGCTCAGAAAGTGTGTGTGCTATTGATTGGAACAATTGATAATCTGAAGGAGCAAGGTCTGGTGAATACAGTGGGTGGGTTAATACTTCCCAGGCAAGATCTTTTAACATGTCGTTAACTGGTTTTGAAGTGTGTGATGGTGCTTCATCATGAAGCAAAATGACTATGCCATTTCTTCTGGTCCATTCTGGTCATTTCATGATCAAAGCATTATTCAAATTGATTGTTTGTTAGTAGCAATCAGTATTAATGATTTCACCTGGTTTTAGAAGCTCATAATATCCCACACCTTCCTGATCCCACCAAAGGCAGAAGATAAATGCATTGTCTTCTTTATGAAGCAATTTGGCCTTGCAGTCAATGTTGATGGTTGACCTGAATCAACCCTGATTTTGTGTATTTAGGATTCTCAAAATAATTCAGTTTTCATCACCAGTCACAATTCTATGCCAAAAAAAGGTTTTTTGTGCTATTGAAGCAACATTTTATTGATGACTTTTCAGTTTTCCATTTGTCTTTCATTCAGTTGATGTGACATCCATTTTCCTTCCTTTAAAACCTTTCCCATTGCTTGTAGATGATCAGAAATTGTTTGCTGAGCAACATTTAGTCTTTTGCAAGTTGTTTTTGAGTTTGACACATATCTTCATCCAATAATGCTTGTAGTTGTTGGTCTTCAAACTTTTTTGGTTGACCTGGATGCTCTTTGTCTTTCACATTAAAATGATCACTTTTAAAGCGTTTAAACTAGCATTCACAAGTATCTTGATATAAAGCATGTTCACCATATGCTTCCTAAAGAATACGATAACTTTCAGCAGCACTTTCCTTCCAAATAAAGTAATGAGTTAAAACTTCCTGCAAATGCTCTTTTTTGGGGGGCACAAAATTTGGCATTTTTAAGCTTAAAAAATATCTAGGATGTTAACACCTTCAGCAAATTGGACATACGAAGTTTTGAAGCTTGCTGTCAATACAACAAAATAGTATACATATCAAGTTGTATATATATCAACATTTAACTTCATCTATTGAAAAAAATTTTTCATTATTAACTGGTACACCTGGTACATATGGCAATAGGCAGCCATTCTTCTCCTGATACATGTTTGATTACAGAATAGGTGGAGGCCGTGAGCTCTTACGGAATAGCAGCAAAGTGATTGAGTGCGGTCTTGGGAGGTTTGTATTCTTTCTGTCAGTTACATGATCTCAGGAAATTTGTATCTGAATTTAAACTGACAGTCTTAACTTAAAAGAAAGGTATTGAGCTTGATGATTTTAAAGGTTTTATTAGTTCTAATGTTCTGTGAAAAGAGCAAAGTTAGCAGTTTCATAACTGTTGTTACCCTCCCTTCACTCTGCATGCCCTATCCTAGTATTAAGCTTCCTCCTCAGCATGACTGAGCCTCAGTTTGTCTGTCAGTGTCACAAATAAGGCACCAAGAAACCAAACGTGCCACTGTGCTTATAAATATTCTGACTTGTTATCCATTTATTCAGTCACACCACACTATTCTAATAAATCACGTTATCAAACAAAACCTAGAGTAGATAACTACTTTCTCTGCTTGCATTTTCTTCATAAGATTATCTGGCATTAATTAGGAATATATTTCTCTAAGAAATTGCTTCCAAATTGAGTATTTGAGTGTGTGTGTGTGTGTGTGTGTGTGTGTGTGTGTATGTGTGTGTTTCTGGAACCAAATTTCTCTTAGGAAATGGAAGAGTATGTTCTCAAGGAAAGCATAAAAGAAAATTCCACAAGGAGTCAGTAACCAGAATTTTATAATGTCACCATTATGCTAAATTGGGCTTCACTTGAATAGGTGGAGAGAGGTCTCCTTGGGACTCATATCTGGTAAAATTGGAGGAAGTTGTGTGTTAGGAGGTGATCTCTATATATTAGGTATATAATGGAAATGAAACCTGGTCTAAAATATAAATGGGAACAGAAACCATTTTAATACGGTCTGTTACTTAAAACTAGTGTATAAGTATCACATATTTGTAAAAAGGATTAGCTATGGGCTTGATTTTAAAATGCATAAATTTTTTTCCAATGGCTTTATACACTTTAGGTGTCCAAAATATTTAAAAAGTCAGTTGATTAAAGATAACATTGTATTATTTTATTATGCCACAATTCAAGGGTAATATCTACTGTGAAAAATTATATATGCTTATAACATAAGGTAATCCTCAGATAAATACTTCATTTATATTAGGGTTACAAATAAAAGCCCAGACACCCTGTTAAATTTGAGTTTCATGCAAACAATAAATAACTTAAGTAGTTCTCATGCAATACTTTTAATATTATTATACTAAAATTTGCTCATTGTTTATCTGAGATTCAAATTTAATTAGATGTCTTGTATTATACCTGGCAACCGTTTTTATATGTTTACAGATTTTTAAAAATTTACTTTTATAGATTTATGTATGTAAAACTCTGGGGGGATGATGCTTCTCTTTGTTTTTAGGGTGAATTGAATCTACCTGCCTCTCTAGACTACCTGCCTCTCTAGACTGATTGCTGGTACCTCTCCTACTCCTCTCTGTGTTCCAATTTACTAGACAACTCTCTGGCAATGCCATATTCACCTGGAAGCAGCCGAAGTCAAATCAGTGCCCCTTCTGTGTTTTCAGATTGATCCTAGCATCTCAGGTTGAAGTGATTTTAGCAATCAGGGTTATGACCACCGGTAATGAGACAGGGATAGAGATAAGAATATACATGAAAATGCTCTTTACATTTAGCTTTGGCCCTAACAGAATAACTTGTGCATTGATGTTCTTTATTCTTTAATGCAGTTTTGTCAATCCTTGATTCATGTGTGTGTGTGTGTGTGTGTGTGTGTGTGTGTGTTTTAAATTTAGACTTGTTACTTATTTTGCCTTACTAGTAATTTTATTATTTTTAAAAATATATATTTTATTGATTTTTTTAATAGAGAGAAAGGGAGAGAGATGAGAGTTAGAAACATCGATGAGAGAGCAACATCGATCAGCTGCCTCCTACACACCCCCTACTTGAGATGTGCCCACAACTAAGGTACATGCCCTTGACCGGAATTGAACCTGGCACCTTTCAGTCTGCAGGCTGACACTCTATCCACTGAGCCAAACCGGTTTTGGTTAATTTTATCCTTAATATTAAGTTTGTCTTTAACTCAGTTAAATTGCCTGGTCAACTATGTAGAATCTTCCTTATGTGTAGTCTTCCCTAAAATCACCTTTTAGCCTGGTTAAGGCAAGTGGTTTTCAAATTTATGCATGTATTAGAATTAACTGAATAGGCTTATTAAAATATAGGTCTATGGGCCCCATTCTTAGAGTTTCAAATTCCATATGAATGGATTAGTGCCTGAAGATTTGCATTTCTCACAAATTCCCTGTTGATGCTAATGGTTTGGGACCAGACTTTGAGAACCCCATTGCTCTAAGCCTGTGGTCGGCAAACTGAGGCTCGAGAGCCACATGGGGCTCTTTGGCCCCTTGAGTGTGGCTCTTACACAAAATACTAAGGCCTGGCCGAGTCTATTTTGAAGAAGTGGCATTAGAAGAAGTTTCAGTTTTAAAAAATTGGCTCTCAAAAGAAATTTTAATCATTGTATTGTTGATATTTGGCACTGTCGACTAATGAGTTTGTAGACCACTGCTCTAAGCAAATTCAAAATCAAGAAGGAAAGTGTGAATGTCAAATTCTCTGTTTACCTTTAAACTAACCCATTCACCAAACCTAATTTCCTAAAATACCTAAACTCCATTTAGAGAAATGAGTTAGATATCTTAAGTAGTATAAATGCCTGAAATTTTTTCTATAAGATCGTTTCTCTTTCCCCCTTCATAGTTGAGTCTATGCTAGCTTATCTATTAATTAATCACATCTGGACTCATCTGCCTACCACTACATTCCTTTGTTGTTCCTAATCCTTAGGTGATTTGATTTTCTTTGTCAAGGATTCTTAAAAAAAAGCATGAAAAGACTGATTAAATGCTGCTCGAAGGCTAGTTAGAGCAGAAAACAGCTTCAGGAATCCAGTCCCTGCCTCACTCAGTTCAGGCATAAATAAATGGATCCAAAGAGAGGGAACACACCCAGGAAGAGAGTACTGAAGGTTGTGACATTTTAGCTGTTTCTCCTGCACTCAGCATCACTTCCAAGTTAATCCTCTGCCAAATCTACCTTCTCACCCCTGAATTCTGGGGAAGCACATTCATTGATTCATTCTCTCATCTGACAAAAAATTTATTGAGCACATTTTATAGGCTAGAGATTATACTAAGAGATATGATTTTTCTGCCTCAACAAACACACCAAATGAAATGGGGAATGAATATATAAGGAAATAAGATGCCATCTTTTAGTGCTATGATAGACCTCTGCACAGGATTAATGTAGGAATACCAAGAAGAGAATATTTTTTTTTTTCTGGAAAGGGGAGGGAAGTCAGAAAAGGGTTCATGAAAAAAAAAAAAACACATATGTATTTACACTGTATCTTGAAAGACAGTCTGCTGCTGGTACGGGGATTGAGAAAAGGGAGTATTATATTCAATCCTGTAAAGTGAAAGTAATAACTTTATATTTATTTGTTATACATGGGATAAGGGAAATGCCTTGAGGAACAGGTTATTGGATTCAATGAATGTCATGAGCTTAATTGGTGGTGGAGTTCACTGAAAAGCTCTAGCATTCTTATTGCAGGTCCAGCCTTTTATACCTTCCCATGTTGGATGTTTCTTCTCAGTACAAAACTGAAGAGGATTGTGTTTAATTTAGAACTTGCTGCTGCACAGTTTTTTGTTTTTTTCTTCAGCTTGAATTGCATGATTGGCCTCAGCATAAAATCTTCAAGTGAGTGTTGAATGAAGAGGTCTCTCAGGATAGTCTGCCGGAATCCCACTTACCTTTGTGTTTAGCACTTATCATTTATTTTACTTTTATGGAGAGGAAAAATACATTATTATTTATTATTTTCATGACTTAAACATACCTATATTTATTTCCTGAGGTTTTATGTACATGCTTCAAGTAAAAAACATTCTAACATTTTCAGAGAAATGTAGTGACTACAAATTCATAAGTTTATCTGTAAGTAAGCAAAACAGTAAATAAAAGTAATATAAAGAGCTTAGAAGATTGAAGTTGAAGTTCATATTATGTATGCTTCATTTGCATAAATGGCCCAGCATGTCTGTCCTCACTGATAATAATCAAGATTCGTAAAAATCATCTAAAGTTTATAAACAGTTTCACTAGAGAAGCATTGTTGCTCTCAGCCAGAGAAGACAACACTAGACTGTGGAAACAAATTAACCCCCAAAGCTCAATGCCTTAAAGCAAAATTAAACCGAAAAAGCTCTCTCCTAGTGTGACCTGCTCCCTCTATCTTATTTATGACTATATCATCAGGGACACTTGGCTTCCAGGATAGCCATGGCAGGGAAGAGAGGGCTGGATGTTTCCTTGGACATTTTTAAAAAACTCTGCCACACTTCTGCCCACCAGAATGATTAAAATGAAATCTATGGTTCCAACCTAGCTGCAAAGGAATGTGGAAAGAGAAACTGGTGAACACAGCTAAAGCCTTAATCTGACAATGACACAAAATCAATACTGTTCTCATACTTACTGCTCCTTCTACTGGGCTCTTCTTCTCTCACCCACAACTTGTCTTCACTATTACCTGAATGTCATAACCCCTTGGAAGATTTAGCAGCAATATTAAGAAGAAAGAGGAAGGTGGGGGAGAGGAAGGGGGAGAAGAAGCAACTATATAACAATCAGAATCATTGTTGCCTTTTGTCTAGATGCCTACTGTGATTATCCTGGTCTGATTCCAGTCTTGCTGAATGATCATTTAATAACTAGTACCTCATGGCTTTTCATCTTCTTATGGGATGGTTCTCCTCTGACTTCATGAACAAGTGAACCCATCCTTAAAGTCTTGTCCATATTCCCATGACTTTTGAAGGCCCCCTGGATTTTTGAGCTGAAAAGGAACATTTCCCATTCTCCTGATTACATTAAATTCTTACTACTTAATAATTGCTTAGATTGTCCCACACATTTCTAAGTGTTCTCTTCACAATTGAATTATGAACATATTGGTGTATTGTAACCTGCCCTATTCATTGCTATATTCTAAATGCATAGCAGTGTACTCAGTATTTTTAAAATGCTTACTAAGACTTAATTTACTGAATTAATCTGTAAATTGTGATCTTCATATCACTCAGCACACAATAGGCCCTCAATGAGCTTCTGAATATTTATTGATTCTCCTTTTAAAAACTTTAAGATGAAACAATGTCCATGGTTGGTTCTTAAACACATTATATATAATAATATCGTGGGGGTTTTTTTGTTGTTGTTGTTGTCTAAATTCTGTTTACTTGAAATGAGTGCAAGTCCTTGGAAACTTTACCATGATTCTCCATTCTAAGTATATGTAAATAGGAACTAGAAGAAATTTTGGGAAATTTTAGTTGTACTTAATACTTAGAGAGTTGTGCAAATAACAGAACAAACAAAACTTAAATCATACTATATTACATTAAATATGCAGCATGCTGGTATAAGTTTTTTGTGATTAAATCCTATAAGGTTGCAGGTTTTATAAAAAATGATATAAGAACTTATGATTCAAGGCAATTTTCTTGGCCTGAAATTTCTTAATTTTTTTGTTTTTCCAAAATGCAGTAAATCTTACCAAACATAAAGTTGACTCCTAATCATTTGCTTATATATAGTATGTATATTCTCTTCATATTTATTATCCATGTCAAGGGTTGCGTGGAAAACTATTCACTCCTGTCAGTGTTGAAGAACACACATAGTAGGGACATTTAAGCCTCATCTGGGAGGACTTATCTATAAAAACCAAAGGTAGTAAACTCAGTTGATGAAATAATTTTGTAATGAGACTTGTCAAAAAATAACACACAGGTTGATGCTGACTTTGTCAGGATTAATGTTTAGTTGCTGAAAGATTAGATTTTTTTCTTTTACTGGTTAAGTAGAATTGAGAGAAAAACAAACAAACAAACAATTTTTATTTATTTATGCATTCATTGGTTGCTTCTTGTATGTGCCTTGATGGGGATCAAACCCTGGTCCTTGGTTTATCAGAAGGATGCCCAAAGCAACTGAGCCCTAATCAATTCTTAAACTAGTAAGTCGTACTCCACCTGTGCACAGATTGAAAGAGTAATGATAATAAAATAAAGATAAAGCCATACAAAAGCCTGTCTTTTCCGAAGAATTATAATGATCTCATGTCGGCTTCTGACAACTTGTCTATTTTTACCTACAGACTTGGTCAATGAGCATGAGGCTGAGATCTATGGCTTCCAAAGCTGCTAGAGTAGATTTCCTCTCTCCAGGGATGAGTTGGAGTTCAGTCAGAGTCATAGGGACTTGGAAGGCCATGCAGTGGCTGCTCTCTACTTTCTCTCTCCAAAAAATAAATTCTAATGAAAGTAGACGAAGAGTTTATCCTAACCTTAAAGTCTTCCCCAAAAAAGGAGCTACTTTTATTTGAGAGTCTACTGCAACTTTAGACAGTCCTCACTTTCTTATAACTCACCCTAAATCCTCCTCTCCATATAAACTCATGGTGTTTTGCTAGCTTTCAAAAGACAACTTACATTCATTTGAAAGGTACTCATTCCATCATCAGCTTAAACATTCTCTCTTCTCTTTATTATTTTGATTTTACATTAAAGGCCATTATTTTTCCCTAAATTTTTGTTTGTTTGCTTTTCCCCAAATCCAGTACTGCACTTTACATTGTAATTAGTGCTCTTTACAAATTATTGTGCTGAGTGAAGATGCTGAGGTTAACAGCGATGCAAATGGCTTGATCAGGAGAAAATGAGTGCCAAGAATAATTTTCCCATGGGTGGGAAAGTAATATTGCTGCGTCTTTTTGTGAACCATTTATTAAACAACTGGCCAGATAGGAAAATATGTATTTTCTATGAAAAGCAAAGTAGCCCTTGTGGACATCAGACGTTCTACGATCTATATATATATAAAGAGGTAATATGCTTATTGTTCCTAATGGTGGTCCAGTCATGACCGGAGCTGGAGCTAGTGGACACGGGAAGGGACTTCTGCCCCCAGCACAGGCATGCCCAGCGCCAATGTCATGCTGCCCTGGAGGCTGAGACCGCTCCTGATGGAGGCAGGAGCTGGTGGGTGGGGACTTCCGCCCGCAATGGAGGTGTGCTCAGGCCTGCCCAGTGCTAACATCACCCTGCCTGGGTGCATCCCTGTCCAGCGCTGAGGTGAAGCTGCCTTTCAGACTATAACTTCAGCCACTGAAGATCAAACTGTTCATCCTAAATGCTTTTTCTTGAATGGTCCAGGTAGTAGTGGAAAAACAGACCTTTTAAAGCTTTAATACATTATATTAGAGGTCATGGTGGTACTGTTTTTGCCTATAACATCTACAGGAATTGCTGCAAATTTACTCACTGTGGAAGAACCTTTCATTCCCAATATAAATTACCAATTCCAATAAGTGAAAGTTCAAGTTCTAGACTCAATATAAAGAGTGAAGTTGCTAAAACCATTAAAAAGGCCAAACTTCTCATTATTAATGAATGCACCATGGCATCCAAGTCATGCTATAAACACCATAGTCAGATTACTAAGAGAAATTATGAATTTGAATGTTGCATTTGGTGGGAAAGTTCTCCTTCTAGGAGGGAATTGTTGATAATGTCTCAGTATTATACCACATGCTATGTGATCAGACATAGTACATATGAGTTTAAAGTACTGTAATATTTGAGGATGCTTCAAAAAGTTGTCTCTTAAGGCAAAGATGAGATCAGAGGATTATGCTTATAGTGAATGGTTAGTAAAACTTGGAGATGGCAAACTTGATAGCAGTTTTCATTTAGGAATGTAATCCCCTGTGAAATGATTTATAACAGATCTACGATTGAAACTACTTTGGGAAATAGTATATCTAGAGATAACGTTAAAAATATATCTAAACGTGCAATTCTTTGTCCAAAAAATGAACACGTTCAAAAATTAAATGATGAAATTTTGTACATATTTGATAGATATTTTCACACATATTTGAGTGATGATTCCATTGATTCAACAGATGATGCTGAAAAAAATTTTTCTCATTGAATTCTTAATAGTATTACTACTTTAGGTATGCCATATTATAAATTAAAATTGAAAGTGGATGCAATTATCATGCTACTGAGAAATCTTAATAGTAAATGGGGCCTTTGTAATGGTACTAGATTTATTATCAAAAGATTATGACCTAACATTATTGAAGCTAAAGTATTAACTGGATCTGCATAGGGAGAGGTTGTTCTGATTCCAAGAATTGATTTGTCCCCATCTGACACTGGCCTCCCATTTAAATTAATTTGACAACAGTTTCCTGTGATGCCAGCATTTGGGATGACTATTAATAAATCGCAAACTCTATTCAGTGTAGGAATATTTCTACCTGAACCTGTTTTCATACATGGTCAGTTATATGTTGCTTTCTCTTGAGTTTGAAGAGCATGTGATGTTACAGTTGAAGTTGTAAATACTTCATCAGGAGGGAAATTAGTCAAGCACTCTGAAAGTGTTGTCACTCTTAATGTGGTATACAGAAAGATATGAGAATAAGTTTAATCACTTTACCAATCATTGTTTGTATCACTGTTGTTTATATATCATGTTTTTTGTTGTTTTTATATCATGTCTTTGTTATTATATCATTTTGTTATTGTTTACTTATTAAAACATTTATATATTATTTTCATATACTAGAGGCCTGGAGCATGAAATTTGTGTATGGGGATGTGTGTCCCTCAGCCCAGCCTGCACCATTTCCAATCTGGGACCTCTTGAGGGATGTCCAAATTCCCCTAGTAAGATTGGGACTAAATGAGCATTCAGACATCCCTCTCACAATGCAGGACTGCTGGCTCCCAATAATATATTGGAATATTACATAAAACATATTCTCCAATAAGTTTAATTTAAGTGGTTTCCACAGTAAGAAAATAAACGCTCGCCTGCCTGCATTCCTGATTGCCCCTAACAGCTTCTTCCTGCCAGCCTGATTGATGCCTAACTGCTCCCCTGACAGCCTATTTGCTTCTAACTGCCCTCCCTTGCAGGCCTGGTCACCCCCAGCTGTCCCCCCCTTCCCTCCCCCCCACACAGGCCTGGTCAATCCTAACTTCCCTCTCTTGGAGGCCTAGTCTCTTTCAACTGCTCTCCCCTGCCTGTCTGGGTCTCCCCCCCAACTGCCCTTCCCTGCAGCTTCGTTGCCCCCAACTTCCCTCCTCTGCTGGCCTGGTCACCTCTAACTGCCTTCCCATACAAGCTTGATAGCCCCCAACTGCCTTCCCTTGAAGGTCTGGTCCTGCCCAACTGCCCTCCCCTGCTGGCCACCTTGTGGTGGCCATCTTGTGTCCACATGGGTGCAACCATCTTTGACCACATGGGGCAGACATCTTGTGTGTTGGAGTGATGGTCAATTTTCATATTACTCTTTTATTAGATAAGACATTTTACTAATTTCCTTTTGTTTCTGATACTTCTATTATAGAGAAAGAAAAAATAGCAATATTAAAATATTTCATCTAATTAATTCCCATTTAATGTGCATGAATTTCGTGTACCAGGTCACTAGTTATTAAATAATTCACAATAATATAGTGGAATATTACATAAAACATATTCTCCAATAAGTTTAATTTAAGTGGTTTCCACAGTAAGAAAAGAAAGAATTTCTCATAGAGAGAATGATTGCATAAGAGAAAGAACAATAACTTTAATGTTGAAAGAACAAATTTATAGTTCTAGAGATAGATATTCATAGAAATAGATATGGATATAGAGATAGAGATAGAGTCAGAGATAGAGATACATATAGATACAGATAGATAGAGATATAAATATAGTTATAGATATAGGTACAGGTGGATAGATATCTATATAATAAAGAGAGAATATGCTAATTGGTCCTAATGGTGTCCCAGTCATGACTGGTCAACAGGCTGCTTGTGCACAGGACCTGATGGGTGGGTATGAGGGTGGGGACTTCTGCCACCAGCGCAGGTGCTCGGAGGACTACCTAGTGCTAACATTATATATATATATATATATATATATATATATATATATATATATATATATATATAACCTTGGAAGCAGAGGCTGTTCCCGATGGAAGCACATGCAGGCCTGCCATCTAGCCTGGAGGGACTTGTCAGGATGTGCCATGAAGGCCCCCCCTGTAGAGGCACATGCAGGCCTCGGCACTGCCTGGCCCAAAGAGTAGCATGAGGATGGGGGCAGGGCCATGGCGGAGAGCTCTTAGCACTCCTGTGCCAGGATCTGAAGGTGCAGAGAGGAAGGGAGAACAGATGGGCAGTTACAGGGTTTAGGCCAGGAGGGGAGTGCAGAAGGCCAGTTATGGGGATCAAGCCAGGAGGGAGAGCAGATAGGCAGTTAGGGTGATCAGACAAGGAGGGGAAAGCAGGAGCATCAAGCTGGTGGGGTGAGCAGTTAGGAAGTTAGGAGGTCAGGCCAGGAAGGGAAAGCAGTTAGGGCCATCAGGCTGGCAGGGGAGCAGTTAGGGGCATCAGGCAGTTGAGCGCTTAGGAGCCAGTGGTTCTGGATTGCGAGGAGGGATCCCAGATTGGAGAGGGTACAGGCCAAGCTGAGGGACCCCCAACTCTGTAGACAAATTTTGTGCACTGTGCTTCTAATATCTATACTAGAAGCTCAATGCATGAAGATTTGTGCAAGAATGGGCCTTCTTTCTCCTGACTTCTGGCATTACCTTTGCTCTGGCTGGAGCCACCTTTCTACCTTCCCATGCTGCCCAGAGGTCCAGAGTAGCTGGGGTGGTGTGGAACGCCATGTTGATGATGCAAGTATCCTGCCCTTGCCACTTGATGCCTTTGTATGCAAATTAACCTGTCATCTTTGTTGGGTAAATTTGCATACCCACTCTGATTGGCTGGTGGGTGTTGCAAAGGTATAGTCAATTTACATCTTTCTCTTTTATTAGTGTAGATAATCAAGCATGTATTGAATTCCTATCATGTGTAATGTGCCATGAATTTTCCTAGAAACATATTTAATCTTCTAAACTTATTTTAAACCTTACAATAGCTCTCTGTGGTGGCTGTTGTTATTATTCCCACTTTCCACACAATAAACCAAAAAAAAGAGAAGTTAGATATTTTCTCAATATCATAAAACTAATGTGTTGAAGTCAAGAGAATGGCAGTGTCATGTATTCTGTCTTCATTCTACAATGTCAAAAATACCTATTGATATCACCTATAAAATAAGATACATGAATTCAATGTCTAAAACTCTCTTCTTTGATTCTTTTTATCTCAATTTTCTACCTCAGTACTTTTTGAGACAAAATACTGGAAACTTATTTTTCCCCCAAGTAGACCAATTTACAATAATGCCCAATAGCTTGCACATATATTTATATAGATATTATTTACAGGCCTAGATGGCTGCATGAACAAGTTAGGATATTGAGGCAGCTTATTTCACAAATCTACATTTCTGAAAATGTTCTGTAATAGAATTTCACATCTGTCTCACTCTTTAAGTTTAAAAAAAGTACAGTATACTATCTCGGCTCAAATATGTGTGTTCCTTAATTTGTAGACTTGGATAGAACAGCCTTTACTGCTCAGCTCCTTGTCCTTAGCCAACCCATAGATGGATGCTTGTGAAATACAATTTTCTGAAGTCTGTACTCTGAGGAAGGTACTTCTGTTACCTGGATTATTGAGTTGCTTATAAATCAAAGTAACTTTAAGAGGGCCATCCTTCCAGTTATGCCATTGAAGAGGCTCAGATTAGTCCTGCTGCAAGTGCAGCCCATTAGAAATAGGCCACTGCTTTTGCTGGACATATTACTAATTCTCAGATGACTTCTTTCAAAATTCTCATACATTTCAGATCACCCCTCCCCCCAACAGTATTCCTTCATCATATTTTCCTTATCTTTGTCAATAATTTGACCCTTATGTTTGTCTTTTAAATGTGAGGTTAACATAGTTCTCATCTCATCCTTCGATTGTATTGGCAACCATACTTGACTCAGTTTAGGTATAAAAAGACTTGCTACAAAATGGACCTTGTCAGTTTAATCTCTCTAAGAACAGTTTTATTATCTGCTATTTCATTTTGTGTTTAGCACCACTAAACCTTACTTTGTGTGCAAAGGCTTTGCTGATCCCTCCCGTATAAGGTGTGAGCTAATGTCTGGATCCCATTCTTTATTTTCCCTTCAAGCTTTTCTTATATCATCCCTCTTTTTTCTCATATCCTCCCTGATTTCTCTTTCATAAAATAAATAGCTTGCCCAGGAGTGCACTGCCCAAGAAAATATCCGGCTCTAAGTGATTTAAGCAAGTCTATATATCCTTTCTATGACACTTCTATTTGGACTACAGTCATTTTCTTATGTGGAATATTGTCATGTAGGCAATCAGGGAAGTACTCCCCTTTTCCTTTGTGTTGTACTTTTTCTTATAAACTTACACACTCAATATTTTTTTTTTTAATATATTTAATTGATTTTGTACAGAGAGGAAGGGAGAGAGATAGAGAGTTAGAAACATCGATGAGAGAGAGTCATCGATCAGTTGCCTCTTGCACACCCCCCACTGGGGATATGCCCGCAACCAAGGTACATGCCCTTGACCGGAATCGAACCCGGGTCCCTTCAGTCCCCAAGCCGACGCTCTATCCATTGAGCTAAACCGGTCCACACTCAATATTATTGGATAGTTGTTCAGTCCCTTGCAGTTTGGAAAGCACTTCCACTAACTTGAACATAGGTAATCATCATAATGACACTTTTAGGTTGACAACAATATATGGCTACCCTTGCTTTATGAGAAAATGGGCTCAGAAAATTAAGCAAATTACCTAGGGTCATATAGCATGTAAATGACAGAGTGGAAGTTCTCCTATGACTTTTTTTTGCAGCAGATTACAAAGGCTGAAATGATCTGTCATGTTGAACTGAAAATAGATATCTCCAGCCCTGACCAGTTTGGCTCAGCGATTAGCACATGGGCTCTCAGACTGAAGGGCCACGTGTTTGTTCTGGTCAAGGGCACATATCTCAGTTGCAGGCTTGATCCATCATTCTGGTCGGGTGGTGTGTGAGAGCAACTAGTCAATGTCTGTCTTTCACATCCACGTTTCTCTCTCTGTCTTTCCCCCTCCCTTCCACTCTTTCAAAAACAAACAAACAAACAAACAAACAAACACCTAACAAACAAAAATTCAATGGGAAAAAATCCTTGGATGAGGATTAACACAACAACAAAAACAAACACAAAACAGATATTTATGAAATCTGGCTTTATATTGGAATAAACTAATTCATTATTTCAATCCAAAACAGTTTTTCAAGAATAATGTTGACATTTAAAATATAAGATTACTGAACAGTGTTATTAGTCCTTATCCCAGGGCCCCTGTGGAGGCAATTAGGACTCAACACATCTCCTGTTTCTATTTTATCTTTTTCACCCAGGCATATTACCTTTCCCTGTCTGATAATATTAGAGGCTGTAACATGTGCATGAAAAATGTTTATGGAATATTAGCCTTCATAATGTTATTTTATGGGTAGCTTCCTTGGGAGATATTTAACTACTATTGGTTTTTAGAATTATAGCATTGCATTTAAGAGTTTAAAATGAATTTTAAAGTGTTTTGGGAGCATCACTAATTCAAAGCCTACTTTATTGTGCTTTAAAATAGATTATATAGCTCACTAATTTAAAATCTGAACTATATATCCTATAATAAAAATAAAATGAATATTCAGTGTAGTATTTAATTTTTAAAGTTAATTATTGCATATCCACACCTTTTTATAACTCTTTATTGTCAAACTGTATATATCAACATTGGGGTCAATTGGAATATCATGTGTAAACCCCGATGGTATATGAATGCATAATTTAGAAATATAGGATGCATTATATCTCAGTAAAATACATTAAATAACACAATTGTTATTATATTTTTATGATGCAATTATTATTGCTGGTACTTTAAAGAAATGAAATTTAAATTATTGCAGTGGACTCCAATTTTCTCAATAGGATGGAAGGGAATATAATTGAAAGTTAATGAAAATAGAAAATATACACCTCCATGCAAAGTGTTTATAGCTATTGTTTGTCTGAGTGAATATTTAGTAAATTAACCTAAGCTCTTTTTAACCAATATTTATTAGGCATGTATTACTATGTGCCAGACACTCGGGATATATAAAAAATGGATACCCCCCACCATTAAAAATATATTATTCTGATATAACATGCTCCATGTAAAGAATGAGATGTGTGAAAAATATTGTGGGAATGCCAGTGTAATACAAGAACTCATTCTGATTGCATTAGCAGTGGCTTGAGGTATTTTGTGGAGAAATATATAGACAAAAGGTGCCATTGAAGCTGAAGGATGAGCAGGAAGGTCAAACCTGATAAACATGGAAAGAACATTAAATATAGGTAACCCAAGGCCCAAATAAATCTATATTTGACCCATAAGAATGCTAACTCTTTACACACACACACACACACACACACACACACACACACACACGTGTGTGTGTTCAAGGTACTCAAAACAAAAGACTTATCTTACTACAAGATTTAGATAGTTTTGTCCTGGATCAATATGTCTGTAATTATGCTGAACTTCAGCAACTCATCAGGGAAGCAAACATATCCTTCAGGCTCAGTTCTCGCATCAGCACAAGGAAATAAGGGGAAGTCAAATAAATTATTGTAGGTGATCACAATTATCCCTTTACCATGCCCTTTGGTTCAAGAGTCTGTTGCTGAATCATTCTTTCCAAGGCCAATACTTCCATGTGCCTTTCCATGGCTGGGAATCATTGTTGCATTTCCTTTTCCTTGTCACATCCATCTGCCCCTTGTGCTTATAGGGCAAGTCTTAGGATATAAGCTGTGGCTGTACAATATGTAACAAAAAGGAAAGGTGGGGTGGTCCAAAGGTTGTAGCTTCAAAATATTGCTCACTGATAGCCCATTCCAATGGTGCAGATGTTGGTAAGGTCTCACCCCAGACTCCTTTGGCACTTTTCTCTGAGGGACCCAATCGAATACAGGAGGGCCAGGAGAAGTCCAGTTTAGGCCAGACCACCTCTCTGATCTCCTATGGGCAGCTCGATGTCCCCTGCCCATGTATGGGGGGTAGGCCTGTCCCAAGCAGGAGCAGGCTGAGAATGGGTCGGAAGCTTAGTGGGCCAGTCAAGGCTGGTCAAAGCTTGACACCTCAGGTCAAGGCTGGCTAGGAAGATGTGGAATATGGAGCAGGGCCCTTCTGCCCGAGGTCTATCCTGAGCTTTGGAGATGAATCTTATTTCACCTGAATATAGGGCTGTGCAGGCACAGATTCACACCTGATCTGGAAGTAGAAGGTCCAGTGGCAGAGGTGGCAGCAACTAAGGCCAAGCAGGTCTGTGATGCCTCCAGACAGGCTGCCAGTCACTGTCATCACAGAGCTCCATCCTGGGTGTCAGTCAGAAACACCCGCTCCATGTCCCTGAGTGATGGGCAAATGCGAAGTGCCACCAAGTAAAGCCAGGTCAGCTTGGGAGGTGGGGAGTGTAAACACTGAGGGTTCTCCAGAACCAGGGCCCGGGGTGGCCAGGAAAGTCCTCCTGCTTAGATGCTGCCCAAAGATCGAGCCCAGTATCAGCATGCAGCTCAGTATTTCAGTCTCCCACCTGGACCATGTCTGCCTTCACCTGAATGGGCCAGAGGACCTGGATTCCACAGCGGTAGAGCTGGCTCCAGCTGCAGTGCCTGTGCATCCTGAGAAGCAAGGTGAGATGCAGAGGCCAGTGCAGAAGGAAAGGCTGTTCCACTGCCAACAGTCCTGGCGGCTGCAGAGGACACTAGAGCTGTAGGCAGTACCCACACCTGTCCCATCTGCAGATCCAGAGCAGGTCTGCAGCATCCATTGAGCTGGAACAGGACCAGTCACCAAACCCAGAGAACAGCTACCTGCACCTGCACTGGACCATGGCGAGAACTCACAGATGTCACTGGAACCACAGCCTTGAAGGGAGAGCCATCACCTGCCCTTGCACCTGCACAGCCTCCTGCAGAAACTCAGCTGGTCCTGGGTGCACACCTCCTGGAGGTTGAACCATCCCCTGCACCTGCACTGGAACCTGCATTAGATCCTGAGCTGGTGCTGGTTGCACCACCCCTGACAGCTGAGTTTGCTCTGGAACCCTACTCAGTCCTAGCAGTTGTGCCTCTTCTTCAACCTGCTCCCCCACCACATCTTCCTTTTTGAGCTCTCTCTTTGTTTTCTTATGTATTTTTTTTTTGCATTTTATAGTTTTAAGTAAATACAATCAATGCAAGGTTTTAATTTTTTTTTTTAAACGATGCTCCATGTTTTGGAACCGTAGGTCAACAGGGATATGGAAATTCACACAGTAAGGAGATGCCACTACACACTTATTAGAATGGTCCAAATCCACACCATTGAAAATCCAAATGCTGACGAGGATGCAGAGGAATAGGCACTCTCCTCGTGGCCAGTGGATTTCAGAATGGTACTGCCAGTTTGACAGAAAATTTACAAAACTAACAGGCTCTTAAAATACAGTCCAGCCATTTGCACAAAAGAGTTGAAAACCTGTGCCCACTAAAATCTGTACACAGATGTTTATAGCAGCTTTACTTAAAATCACTAAAACTTTAAAACAACCAAGAAGTGTTCAATAGGATAATAGATAAACTATGGTGCATTCATTATAATAAAATATTCAGCTTTAGAAATAAATGAAAATACATGGAGGAACCTGCAATGCATTTGACCAAGTGAAAGAAGCCAATCTGAAAAGGCTGCATGCTGTATGATTCCAACCACATGAAAGTCTGAAAAAGGCAAAACTGTGGAGAGTGTAAAAAAGATCAGTTGTGGCCAGCGGGTATAGGGGCGATTGGGGTGTATGTGGTTAGGATAGAGGGCTTTTAGAGCAGGGAAACTGCTCTGGATAACACCCAATGATGGACACATGTCATAACAGGGCTTCCCAAATCCACAGAATGAACCACTCTCTAAGTTAACCATAAGGCAAACTATGAACTTTGGGTGATCAACATGCTTTAGTGTAGGACCATCAGCTGTAACAAATGTATCACTCTTGTAAGGAATGTTGATAATGGGAGATGCAATGCAATAGTGGGGAAGGAGAGACATGAGCAATCCTTGTACCTTCTCCTCAGTTTTGCTATAAAGCTAAGGAAAGGAAAAAGGGGATACAGACAGCATGTTCACAGTTAGCAGGGGCACCCTTTGGTGTATGGAGAAACTGAGTCTCAGACTAAATAGATTGTCCAAGTGCACACACAATCCACTTGACCTTCAGACTCTGTCCTATGGCCAACCACACTGGCGAAAAGCTTAAAATAAGGATGACTGTGCCTCTCCCTTGATTTATGCATTTGCTGTGTCTCAGGAAAGTCTTGCATTAAGTGAAAATCTGAGTCAAAACCCCTATTTTTAGCATTATCTGAAATTGAAGCTAAATCATTAAATAATGATTTAGCATTATCTAAAATATGAGTTCTGGAAACAGCATTTTTAATACAGTGAAATGTGAAATTGATCTTGAGACAAAATTTTTATTTCCCCTTTCATTTTTGTGGACTGTTCAGAGACTTAAAGGCTAAAAGGTCTGATGGTGAACCAATGTTACTTCAAATACAATCCCAGAGAGCATTAATTGGGAAAGAATTAAGATGAGAGATTTATTTTTTTAAAAAAATATATTTTATTGATTTTTTTTTTTTTACAGAGAGGAAGAGAGAGGGATAGAAAGTTAGAAACATGGATCAGCTGCCTTCCGCACAACCCCCATTGGGGTTGTGCCTGAAACCAAGGTCCATACCCTTGACTGGAATCGAACCCAGGACCCTTCAGTCCGCAGGCCGAAGCTCTATCCACTGAGCAAAACTGGTTTTGGCAAGATGAGAGTTTTAAGTGCACCAGAAAGAGAGAGGGATGGGTAAGGATGTGATTCCTCACAGGCTTCTCCATGAGGCACTCTGGGGTTCATTCAGGGTTATGCACAGCCAAGCAAACCCCAACTGGCCTGTCATCTCAGCGCTGATGGGTCCCTGACAACATGGTCACGTCTCCATAAGTGCCCCTTCCCTGTCTGCGCTTCATTTCCAGGGCCTCTGTGGTCTCTGGGTTTATACCCTCATCCTTCCATAGGAGTACTTCTGCCACTTTTGACACTGAGTCTCAGAACATTGCCATGGCCTGCTGCGACCTTAATATGGTGACCTGTGCCAAGAGCTCCCTTCCCTGCAGCTCTCCCCTGGTCCCTTTGCTCAGGTCTGAATTCTCCCAGGGCACTGAATCCTGGAACTGCTTTTACCCGATTTTCCATCACCTAACTTTTTTTTTTTAACACTTTGAAACTCGTCTTTATTGGTGTGTTTCTTTCTCTCCCTGCCCTTAGCATGCAGCCTGAATAGGGTAAAGGCGTGCAGGCTGGGTCCTTGACCAGGTTGCATTCAGCTATTTCGCATGCCTCTGAGGATTGCCTGCATAGAAGAAGCTTGGTTGTAGCCTTTTTAGGTCAGATCCTCTTGTTCATTTTTACATGTTTCTAGAATACAACATTCTAATGCAATATCTGCATGCACTACAAAGTAATCATCTCCAAAAGTCTAGTTACTATCCATCAAGAAATGGACACCTTCACAAACTTGTGTGTCATCCTTGTGCAAGGCCATGTGCATATCTGTATCTGTCCAGTTTTAACATGTGCTGCAGAAGCCGGCACTGTCAGATACTTGCGACTGCCACTTCATGGAGGTCCTAGTTCTCTTAGGGCAGGGGCTGTAGTAGCTATTTCACAACCTTTCATGTCAACAACTTCCTGTTATCACAGTGGCTTCTGAGGTGGCTTAATGTATTAAATAGCAATTCAGCTGTTAAAAAAAGATCTGAAGGAATGTACTTGTTTATAACAACAAAAGATCTTAGAGTAAGAAAGCCTATGGCTGCAAAGTTAGCAGAAGGAAGGAAATAACAAAGATCAGCTCAGAAAAACAAACAAAAATATGATATAGAGATCAGAAAGAAAGAAGCAAAGATTATTGAAATTAAGGACTGGTTTTTTTAAAAAAGGATAAACAAAATTGACAAACCTTTAGACTTAAGACAAAAAGAGAGAAGATCCAATAAAATCAGAAATGCAAGAGATGTTACAATAGATATCCCAGAAATGAAAATCAGACAAGACTACCATGAACAATTATACATCAACAAATTTAATATCCTAGAATAAATAAATTCTAGAAACATACAACCTAAAAAGCTTGACTCTTGAAGAAATAGATAATCTGAACAGACCAATAACAAATAAGGAGATTGAATCAGAAATAAAATTAAAAAATCTCCCAACACTCAACTAGTTAAAAATAAATACAAATAAATCTCCCACCAGGCCAGTATTGCTCAGTGGTTAAGTATCAACCTATGAACCAGGAGGTCATGGTTCAATTCCTGGTCATGATTTGTGGGTTTGATCCCTAGTGTGTGGCATGCTGATCAATAAAGTATTCTCTTCACTGATGTTTACATTTCTCTCTCTCCCTTCCTCTCTGAAATCAATCAATCAAATATATATATATATATATATATATATATATACCCAATATATACATATATATATATATATATATATATATATATATATTATTTTTTTTTTTAAACCTCCCAACAAAGTAAGGCCCAGAACCAGATAGTTTCCCTGGCAAATTCTAAACACATAAAGACAAATTAATACAAATTCCCAAACTCTTCTAAAAAGTGAATAGCAGGGATATTCCAAAATGCATTTTATGAGGTCAGAATTACGCGGGTACCAAAGGCAGTAAGGTCACAAGAAAAGAGAGCAGAATGGTGGTGGTTGCCTGGGGGCTGAGGGCAATGAGAAAGTGTTGGTCAAAGGGTACAAACTTCCAGTTATAAGATCTGGGATCTAATGCACCGCATGGCGACTGTAGTCAACACTGCAGTATTGTACTCTTGAAACTTGCTAAGAGAGTAGATCTTACATATTCTCACCACAAAAAGGAAATGGTAATTATGTAATGTGATGGAGGTATTAACTAACACTACTATGATGTTCCTTTCACAATATGTAAGCGTGTCAAATCAGTACATGGTACACATTAAGCTTACAGTGTCATATATCAATTATATCTCAAAAAAGCTGGGGAAAAGTAAAGTAAATTGCCATTTTAAAAGCCCAGAGTAATTTTACTTTTTATTTGTCCTCCTACTGAAGAATTCATTAATCTGTTTGGCACTCTTGCCTCAATATTATGCTGTTGCTTATCAATCCCATGTATGACCTGTCATTGTACACATCTTCTTAAAAAATAAAGTTTACATTCATGTATTCAAAAAGCAAAAATTCCAAGCAGTATATAATTATACAAAACACAACATTCTAGTTTCACTTCACTTCCTCCCCAGCTCTCACTTCCCTTCACAGAACTAACTATTTCAACTGTTTGGAATAAATTTGCAAAGCATCTTTCTGTGCATTTACATATATACATATGTATGCCAGATGGAATAGATACAAATATGTTATTTTACATAAACATATGTATTGTGTTATGATGTACTTTATTCATTTAGCCATATGCCTGATAGGCGATTATATGATAATACATAAATTTTTATCTCACTCTTTTTAAGGACTTCAACGTATTCAATAACAGAAGCCATGACATTTTTTAAACCATTTTCCTACCATTAGATCTTTATTTGGGTTCATATTTTTTTTTCATTCAAATGTAAAGCAATGAATATTCTTGTTGCCATACATTGGTATTAGATCATCTACACTAATAAAAGAGACAAATGCTAATTGACTGTACCTTCACTATGCCCACAGCCAATCAAGGTATGTAAATTAACCCAATAAAGATGGTGGTTAATTTGCATACTCTGAGGGTGGGAGGAGTGAAGACTGAAGACAGAATAGATGGAAGAGGAAGGAAAAGTGAAAAACAAGGTGGCTGCTGGAGGGAAAGCGCTGGTGGTGCTTGCGACTGCAGTGGTGGGCAGCAGCGGGTGCAGTGGGTTGGGTGGGTGGGGTGGGGTGTGCAGCAGCGGCTGCCACTGCATGCCCCACCCGCCTCAGTGGGAGAAGTGGGGGGCAGGAGAGGTATGGGTGGCAGGAAGGAAGCCCACTGGAAGTCTTGGAGGAATCTTCCTGCAGTGGGCCCCTTGTACTATCTAATAAAAGAGTAATATGCAAATTGACCATACCTCCACTACATCCAAAAGCCTCACCCACTAGCCAATCAGGAGCGAATATGCAAATAAACTCAACCAAGATGGTTACAGCCAAGATGGTTAGAGCAGGAGGGAGGCTTGGGTTTTCCTGGCAATGGAGGAAGCCAAGCTTTCTGCCTGATTTTGTTGGCCTTGGCCAAGGGTGAAGTGGGGATATCAGAGCCAGGGGTGGAGGCTTTAGGCTTTGGCAGGGGCAAAGTCAGAGATTGGAGGGAACTGGCGGGAGGGTGGGGGGGAGGGCTGCCCAGTCCCCAAGACTTTAGGCCTTGGCAGGGCTGGAGCAGGATATCTGAGCAGATAGATGTGAACTACAGAGGAAACACCTTTTCTGACCACTCATTGGCTAAGCTCCCTGTATGCCACTGGTAATATTCTTAATAACTTGGGTATAAGAATCCAAAAAGGTGATTTAGGGCTTTTCCACCACACTCCTGGAGAAAAAAGGAAGGTCCTCTGCTGGAGGCCTAAGAGATGTCATATCCTTCCCTATGCAGTTTGGCAAAGTGGATAATGCCTAGGTGTGGTGACCACAGGGTCCAGGATTAATTGTGATCAGGGCATGTACCTAGGTTACAGGCTCCTCCCTGGCTGGGGCCCAGGTCAGGGCTCATGCAGGGGGCAGCCAAAGTGTCCCTCTCACACTGATGTTTCTCTCTGTCTTTCCCTTTCTCTTTCACATTCTCTAAAAATCAATGAAAATATATACTCAGGTGAGAAAAAAAAAGAAAAAAAGAAAAGAAAAGAAATGTCATTTCCTATGAAAGACACATCTTGAAAATGCCTAAAGAAGTTGTCATTTTTTCATGGTGAAGGGACCAGAGTCCGTGCTGATGAAAAACTCTTTGGTGGCTGCAGTGACTAGCAGTGGCTGCAGCAGAGGGGTGATGGGACTGGTGCCTTTCCTGAACAATCTAGTTGCCTCCCACAAAGGGAGGCCAGACACATCCCAGAGGGCTCCCAGTATGTGAGAGAGGGCAGGCTGGGCTGAGGGGAACCCCCCCCCCCCCAGTGCACAAATTTCATGTACCAGGCCCCTAGTGTAACATAAAATTATATGACATACATTTAAGGTATAATGTAAAAATTATAATTTTTCAAGATTAAAGTTCTACAATTGGAATTGCTATATCAAAGAAATATTCTGCACTTCTAATTTTGATAGACATTGACAATTGCCTTACAAATGGACTTTACCAATTTATACACCAAACAGTGGTTTCAACATTTGCTATTATTAATCTAACTAACTAATCTAAGGTTTTTGTCAGTTTTATGAATGCAAATTTATATCTTTATATTTTAAGTTGCATTTTTCTTATTGTTATCAAAGTTGAGTTTTTCTCATCTGTTTTTGCACATTTAATTTATTGGGCTATGGGTTTCCTGTTAATACTTGATGTCCATGTTTTTTCTATTTAGTTATTTATTTACTAATTTAATAAAATAGTTAACATATTACAGATATTTATAATTTGCATATACAGTATCACTAATTTAGTGGTGACACTCATTGTTATGCAGTATATATTTTTTGCTTATTTTTATATTTCTTCTTTATACATTTAGATACTAAACTCCACTAGTTTAGGATCCTTGTTATATATCCATTCTATCATTCTTAGTATACTATGTAGACATAATATATATTCACTTAATATTGATTGTACATTGATAACGGAGATTACAATGGCCAAAATGATGATAAGGGTCACCAAAAATGTGTTGCTGGGTCAATGCCAAAGAGTGACACAGTCCTCTCTGGGTCATCTGTGAGTTCTTCAATAAATTATCAGTTCTGAGTTTATAAAACCAGAAAATGAAAGAAGCCTATATTTCCAGAGACATAACCAGTCATTTTTGGTCTGGTCAGTAAATTTACTTTGGAGTCATTATTTTATACACTGACTCATCCAATGATGTGCTTATCTTCACTAATTTGTTTCACCCCCTCCATCATGTTTCATATGGAAAAGTGTGTTAAACTAGACTATTTTCAAAATAAACTGTCAGGAAGTCATGTCTGAAATGTTATTCCATACACTGCATGTAAAAGCCAACTAAAACATTTGGACATATCCCAGTGGTCAACATATGTTAGGTATATTTCTTAATTTTTTTAATTTAATAAAACTTTTTTCACATACATATTTATAAGCAAGGAAATTATGCAGATTTTGCATTTAGATGTAAACATTTTTGAGTGAACAGAGTACTAATTTTCTTAGAAATAAAGACTATATTCAAGGTTATACAAAATACAGTAGCCCCCTTTTATATATTTCAACATTTCTCTCACTTCCAGTTAGCATCTACACCTCTCTTCTAAAAGCCTTTATTCAGTTATTTGCCAGATTTTGAGGTAACTCCGAAAGTATTCCATTTCTAGTCATGTATGTGTGTGATTTGGAAAAATATGGTTGTCTCTAAATGATGTTTTAAAAGGCTTTGAGGTAATTTTAATTAAACTTATAATGTAGATTATGGGGAAAACTGTCTTTCTCATCCATCCTGTATATAGAGCAAAACATTTAAATTTATTTTCCACTTGTATTTTGGGGGTGGCGGGTTGAAGGCTTGGGGGATGAATGAAAGTAAATGTTTCTCTCAGAGCAACCTTTGATGTGTGTGTGTGTGTGTGTGTGTGTGTGTTTCTGGTTTTAGCTAGAGAGCTAAATATTTGTTATATAATCAAGTTAAAAGTTGATTCCTCTTAATTATAATATTTTGAGATATTTCCAAATATCAAGATATTAAAATGCTCATTTTAAAATAATAATGAATTAAGAAATAATAGTCTTACATACCTTTATTCAATGGAAAATATTATCAACAGAAAAAAATCATTGGTCCAACCAAACTTCCCGAGGTTACTCTTAATTGAAATGGTCCACTCCAGTCATACTACAAAAGTCTGTCAAATTTCTAAATAAGTAAACAATTTATTAATTTAATTTAAGGACGGGAAGAATCTTAGTTTTATATGTGATGGTAAAACTGTAATTAATATATTGCATATACACTCAATTTAACATTTATAATGTATAATTAATGCACAACCATAATGTTGAAATATTAGAAGCATTAAAATATGTAGGAAAAAAAAGATTGTGATTAATAAACCTTCAGTATTAGTGCCTAGTTCTATAAGCTACTTTGGAAAACTGATAGATTGCCACACAACTTTCCTAGAGAAATTATTTTTTCTTCCCATCCATAAAATAAGGGGCTTAAATCCAGCAATATTCCAAATCTCTTTCTAGCTGTTAAATTCTACAAAGGAGTGTAATCTTAACCATTTTAAATTATTACAAAGGTTTATAGTTTCTATAGCTTTGCTTTTATGACATCTTATTGGTTATACCTATGATTTATTCAGTGCAAAGTCCTGCTCAGGAATACAGCTTCCCAATTATGACATTGTTTCTACGAAGAGAGAACAATATGTTTTAGGATGAGCCTTTTTTAATAGAATTTATATGAGCACATTATATCAGAAATGGGGACTGCTATGTGTATTTCAGTTTCTCTCAGATCTAATTTTTCCAATAGAGTTATTTGTTTCCTGAATTTTCTTTAAAGTGTATTGCTTTGTGGGAAATAATTACTCATCTTTAATGATTTTAACCATGTTCTGAAGTTAATCTTTTTGGGATCAAGATAAAGGAACTTAAGTTTTGGGTACAGTTTTTAATTTCCTTTTGGATACAAATGTTTAAATGGCACAGCATATAACATGAATTCTACAATATATTACTCTCTGCTATGCTAATTCAAGAACTTTAGCACATGTGGCTAATTTTACTTTAGGTTGCTTAATTATTATTGTCTTGTTTCCTCATAATTTTGGCAACCCTTTAATGTAGTCTGAGCGTGCATGTGAATATTCATAAAATAAGTAGATGTTTGACGGGTACAGAATTTCTGTTTGGGATGATGAAAAGTTTCTGTAAATGGCTAGTGGTGATTGCTGTAAAACACTGTTAATGTATGCCTGGTGCAACTCAATTGTACATTTAACAGTAGTAAATTTTATGTTAGTATATTTTACTAAGATTTTTAAAAAAAATCAGTATAGCAAGAACATTACATTCATTATTTCTGGAATTAGATTTGTAAATTCAAAGGAAAACACTTCCCTAGAAGAAAAAGAATCAGGAAGTACTTCACATTTAATATTTGAGCCTTACTTTTTTTTTTTTAATGCTGGATTCTGGATACCTATCTATCCCCAAGCAAGTCTGCTGTAATAATTTGAAAGTAATATCTGTCTCAAGGGTATGATGACCTCTGTGGGTCTGTTAATTCCATATCCATGTACATGTTTATCATTCTTTCCTTAAAACCATTATATCCACCTCTGTCATTTTGATAATACCGATGTGAATGGAATACACAATTAGGATCACTAGAGTAAGAACAGACAAACTCAGAGAGAATGCAGGCATCCCCATAAGTTTGCAGAGCTTTCTCCGTTGACTTACTATGCATTATGCAATGTTTCTGCGTTTGTCGGAGGCTAATTATCGCCTTATTCTCACGAGTGACAAAAGCAATATATAAATGAAGGGGTACAGAGAAATATCCAAAATCCTGTTCATGTGGAAAATTCTAAATTTCAACATGAAAGTCAATTTGATATGGGGGAAATGTCAAAATCATAAACACATTTCATCCTCATTAAATCCAGAACATATTTAGAAGTCAGTAGTTTAAGTTATGGTCCTACTTTAGCACAGGGTGGTGCGGTCCAAGAGAAGAGGCCTTTGTTTAACTCCTGCAACACTTAACACAATACATTTTCACAGGACAACTGTCTGTAAATGCGCTGTTGTGGATCCACTTCGAGCCACTGTATGTCATATTTGACTGCTGTCTTTGTAGCTTCATTTAGTCTTCACCCTGCAAATTCCTAATTCTGTATAGTGTTAGATTAAAAACAAACGAACAAACAAACAAAAAAAAAACAATTGAAAAATATTCAAAGACTCTCCCTACTCTCAAGAAGCTTTTTTCCTAGTTGGAAAGCTTGCGTTTTAGATAAGACTTGGAGGAAATTTTTTAATTAAATGTGGGGGAATTTTTGTATGAAATATAGAAAAATGTGGCACTGACAATTCCCTTTAGTCTAAATTTCTTCAGGAAGTATGAAACAATAGAATGGAGTAGGCTTAGGTAAAACCACACTAACAGATTACAATGGAGCAGTCACAGCAGGAGAAGCTTCTAGAATAAATGCATGCATGCTAGACAGAGAGTAATAGGGAATAAAAAGATAATGACATAAGTCAGATGTCTGAGTTAAGTGGTGAAGAATTGGATATATGTGTTTGCTAACCATTAAATATTTTAAGTGCTATAGGTATTTATCATTTATAAATTCCAGATAGTTTTTTTTTCTTTAATAAAAATTTAGAAAAAAATATTTATACAATTTACCACAACATTCATAAAATTTGGTACTTGTATTTTTATAGGTAATATTTTAAAAGTTAAGATAGATGATCAAAATATATTAGTTACCATATATGGAAAGTAGAGTAATATAATATAAATCTTAAATAAGAAAAAAAATCTGTAAAGATAGACATACAAGGCATAATGAGAAGAAACTTAAAAGAGATTGAAGAGTATTCCAAAGAGTGTTTGATAGTAAATTTAATGTTAAAGAAAAATGATGGATAATCCACAATATGATTGGAGACATTGATTTCAATATCCCAGGACATGTTTTCTTGAAAGTACTTATTAATTAACTAGTGGCTTTTTCAACTTTTATAGTGATAGCATAATATGCTATTAGCTTTTAGACTATATATATATATATATATATATATATATATATATATATATATAATTAGTCTGGGTGGGACAGGGGATGGAGAGACATCTTTGCTAATTTAATATGAAAAAACAAACAAAATTGGAACTAGTAGTTGAAGGGGTAAGTTTTGAGTGTGCCAGTTGAAGTCAGTTAAAGAATCCATCATGAGGCATTTTGTCTGGGAGTTTGATTTCATTCTTGCAGCTTTGCTTAAGAGACTTTCCAGTCCTTTATGCCAGTGACTAAGCAGTGCTTTCTCCAACAGTCTCATTCATTTTGCCTTTGTCTTGAGCATTGTGGAAATCAATTCAGTAGGCTCTCTATGCCTCGTCCTCAACAACTTAGTTTCCTGTATGTGATAGTCTGAGATCCTGCAACTGCTTCTTAATCCCATAGCTCCCCTGAGTCCCATTTGCCCAATGTAACATTTCCACATCAGCTGGGAACATTAAGCTACTGTTGTGGTGGTAGAAAATTGCCTTTTGTTAGCTACTGGGTGCAAGCGACCTTGGATGAGGTTATAATGTTATTTTTATTTTTGTGGGTGCTTTTTAGGATTATATTGATCCAATTTATGAATGCCTTCACATGGGGTGGGATTGCTCTTCTCTCGCGCTGTTTTTTTTTCCTTAGCTTGTTAGTGACTTCCCTCTTGGTGGGAGAAGAATTTAATCAGAGAGCTGGCTGGGACCCCATTCTCTGAAAGGCTCATGTGAAGGATATGGATTGTCTATAGGAAGAAAGAGAATTCGGCCATAGGCTCAGAATGGAATTTTAGATTCTATTCTCTCAGTTTGAAATCAGATTCTAAAAAAAAAAAAAAAAAAAAAAAAAAAAAAAAAAAAAAAAAAAAAAAGGTGATTTAAACAAACCCAAGTTACATTTAGAGTTAAATGCTATAAAATATCAACATTATAAGATTTGCAGAAGGTAGAAAGGATGGAGGCAGGATATTTGAAATCTTTTTTTCAGGAAAAGAATCTTTCTCAGAACACATCTTAAAGTAGAAACAACACTATGTATATGATTTCAAATCTTTTATATTTCATTCAGTAGCCTATCTAATAAAGAGGGGATATGCTAATTGACCATCACCTCATCACAAAGATGGCTGCACCCACAGCTGAGACCAAGTTCACATAAGGAGCCTTAACAAGCTAACAGCAGGGACCTGAGGCTACACCTTCCCCTGTCCCCATAGGGCTCGACAGGGGACCTCAGGCTGTGCCCCCTGCTCCAGCATCAGGATGGGGGACCTCAGGCCACACACCCTGCCCTGCAGGGGTTGATGGGGGATCTCAAGGTGTGCTTCCAGTGCTGAGGCTAGGCTATGGGACTTAAGACTGCTCCTCCTCACCCAGCTCCAGGCTGGGGGACTTCAGGCCTCACCCCCCACCAGGTGGGGCTTGACAGGGGACTTTAGGTCTTGCCCCCCACCCTGGCCTTAGAGTCCTCAAATTCAAGTTCCTGTGAAAGAGCCCCTTATTGCTCTTCTCTCCCATTCACATCCTGTGGGCTACCTCTGAACTTCCAAAATAAATTATAATGTTGTCATATTACATTATAAATTATTTTTAAATAGAAATTATTTTAGAACAGTTTTAGATTTAAAACAAAATTAGGAGGAAGACACAGAGAGTTCACCTATATTCCACACTCGCACACATACAATGCCTTGCCTATAATCCACCTTCCCACCAGAATAGAACATTTGTTAAGTTTGATGAACCTACTCTGACACATCATTATCACCCAAATTCCATATTTTACCTTAGGGTTCTTTCATGGTGTTAGATATTGTGTGATTTTTAAAAATATATTTTATTGATTTTACACAGAGAGGAATTGAGAGGGACAGAGAGAAACGTCGATGAGAGAGAAACATCGACCAGCTGCCTCTTGCACACCCCACACCGGGGATGTGCCTACAACCAAGGTACGTGCCCTTGACTGGAATTGAACCTGGGACCTTTCAGTCCGCAGGCCGAGGCTCTATCCACTGAGCCAAACCGGTCCCAGCTTGTGTGATTTTTTAAAAAAGTTCATTGTATGGGTTCTGAATGGTGAAAAATGACATGTAGCCACAATTGCACTAGCATACAGGATAGTTTCATTGCCTTACAGATCCTCAGTGCTCCATCTGTTCTTTACTCACTTACTGCTGCTCACCACTGGCCTTTTTATGGTTTCCATTGTTGTTAGTTGGAATCATGCAATACATAGTCTTCAGATTGGCAGTTTCACTTGTAATATGCATTTTATGTTCCTTTATTTCTTTTTAAGGCTTTAGAGTTTATTTCTTTTTAACACTGGATAAGAGTCCGTTATCTAGATGTACTAGGTTTATTTATCCATTCGCTTACTAAAGGACATCTTGGCTACTTCAGAGTTTTATGTTCATGAATTAAGCTGATGTAAACATCTGTGTGCAGGTGTTTGTGTGAACCTGAGTTTCCACTCACTCGGGTTAATACCACGGAGAGTGATTGCTGGATCATGTGGTAAAAGGATGTTTCGTTTTGTAAGAAATTGCCAAACTGTCTTTTAAAAGTTTTTGTACCATTTTGTATTCTTACCATCAATGTATGAGAGTTTTGAGGACAGCTCCAGGTCCTAAAATGCGTTTGGTACTGTCAGTGTTCTGGATTTGAGCCATTCTAATAGTTACCCTGTGGTATCTCGTTGTTGTTGTAATCTGCAATTCCCCATTGATATATGATGTTTAACAATTCCCTAATCTCATATGATTATTTACTATTTGTATATTTTATTTGATGAGGTATCTGCCCATTTTTTAAAGAGGTTGTTGTCTTTTTTTCTTAATCTTGACATTTAACAGTTACTTTATATATTGTATAACAATCTTTTATGAAATATATCCTTTGGAACTGTTTTTTCTGAGTCTATGGCTTATCTTTTTATTCTCTTGATATCCTTCAGAGAATAATTTTTAAAAATTTAATGATTACTGCCCAAACCAGTTTGGCTCAGTGGTAGAGCTTCGGTCTTCAGACTGAAGGGTCCCAGGTTCGATTCCGGCCAGGGGCATGTACGTTGGTTGCGGGCACATTCCCAGTAGGGGGTGTGCTAGAGGCAGCTGGTCGATGTTTCTCTCTCATCGACGTTTCTAGCTCTCTATCTCTCTCCCTTCCTCTCTGTAAAATCAATAAAATAAAATAAAATAAATTAATGATTACAGGATACCAGTTATTTATTTCATGGATCATAATGATGTATTTACAATGTTATTGTCATACCTAAGGTAATATAGATTTTCTCCTATGTTCTATCCTCGGAGTTTTAATATTTTGCATTTTATATTTAGGTCTGTGATTCATTTTAGTTATTTTTGTGATGAATATAAAGTTCAGATATAGATTATATTTTTGCATGTGGATACCAATTTTTCCAGCATCATTTTGTTGAAAAGATTATAATTGTTCCATTGTATTGTCTTTGTCCTTTTTATCAATTATCAGTTGACTGTGTTTATGCAGATCTGTTTCTGGACTCTAATTTATTTTTAGATGTTTGTTTCCTCATGTATTGTGAGATTTACAAAGACCTCTATGATGCTTTAAACCTCTGTATGCCTAAGACTCAAATGTAGGAACTGGATAAATATTTGCAATGTGAATCTCTCTATAAAATTAGAGAGAACATCCCTAGCAAGTGTGATTCAGTTGGTTGGGTGTTGTCCCATGCACTGAGAGGTTGTCAGTTCAGTTCAGTTGAGACAGGGTGCATGCCCTGGTTGCAAGCCTAGATCCCTTGTGGGAGGCAGCCAATTGATGTTCTCTCTCATCAAATATTTCTCTCCCTTTCCCTCTCCCTTCTTCTTTAAAAATCAACTCAATATCTTAGGATAAAATAGAGAATAAATGACTAATTACTCCATAGAAAATAAAGATAACATAAAATTAAGTTAATATGTTTTTTTATGCCTTTGAAATTTACCACATAAATATGGGATTCTATAGATCATTCCAAATTATCTGATCTCTCAGGATACTTTTAATCTTATCTTTTCCCAGTCAAGATCCAAATGTCTTCAAGGAAGGATCTTCAGAATCTGTATTTTTAGTAAAAATCCCAGGTGATATTTGTGTTCAGCTACAATTAGGTAACATTCATGTACAATATGTTAAAAATTAAGTTCAAAGTTTGTGATCTCTAACATTGAATATAAATGCATACTACATTTATTTATTTTTATTCATTTACTTAGCAAATATGTACTGAGCTCTGAGCAGATTGGATGCTATAGCTGGAAAGAAAAGGTAAATTATAGCACAACTAGAGACCTGGTACATGACATTTGTATAATGGAGGGGGTCCCTCAGTCTGGCCTGCAGCTTCTCATAGTCTAGAATTCCTCGAGAGTGGGCCTAAGATGGCAGTCGGACACCCCCTGAGGTCTCCTCAGCACTGCCCCGGAGGCAGGAGAGGCTGCCACCATCACCACGGAGATTGCCAGCTGTGAGCCTGGCTTCTGGTTGAGTGTCTGCCCCTGGTAGTCAGTGCACATCATAGTCATCAGTAGTTTGGTCTATTTGCATATTAGGGTTTTATTATATAGGATAGTAAAATAAGTGGGCAAAATAGAAGCATAAAGAAAAGTTCTTGGAAATATTAGGAAAGACTATAAGAGTAGATAAGATTTTATAATAACCTTAGTATGTTTTTCATCCGCCTTTCTTCTGACATTTCCTTAGCCTTAATTAGGATGAATAGATGATTCAGTATTATTTGTTAAAATCCATTATCTCTGGCAATTTAAATTTTCTGTCAATGAATATAACATTAATTACATTACTCATGGTAACATACTAGACTTCAGTAATTACATACATTTCTGCTGTATCATATTGGTACTTGTTAAAGATTTTTACAGTTGAATACATTTTGTGACTTCAAAAGGAAAGGAAAGAGCAACAAATAACATTTTAATTTGAATTACAATAAAAAGAGCTAGAAAAATGTTGTTTTTAGGAGGAGAAGCCATTTTGTTTAATTTTGCTCCTTCAGTTATTAGGAGGAGAAGCCATTTTGTTTAATTTTGCTCCTTCAGTTAGTTACATTTTTAAAATGAGCAGGAAGAATAAACATTTTTTAAAATAACATTTTAAAATTTATTTTTCTCAATCACCATGTATCTCTCCTTTGCCCTCCTCTACCTCTACACCCCCTATACTCACCACACTGTTGTTTTTGAAAATGCTACTTATTTATTTATGATATCTATCTATCTATCTATCTATCTATCATCTATCTATCTGCATAACCACATATACATCCTCAAAAGGAATGATATTTACCAGTAATATTTTTAATATTGTTTCATTTCATAGGCAAGAATATTCTAAATAGATATGAAAAGCATTCATTAACTATTTCAAATGAAAACAAAACATGGTTTGGTGAAAAGAATATAACATCAATATTGTAGTCCTTTTTATTAAACTAGATGCTGATACTTTTAGATGTGTTACTTAACATCCCTGGGCATCATTCTCCTCATATAGAAAATGTTGGATGATTGCTGACATTTCCCCTGCTTTAAAGTTCTGTGATATAAGACCTATTCGGTATGTATAACAATATGCATATGGCTGGTCTTCAATAAGAATTTTGTTTGAGCAAATAAAAAACAATTCATATTCTACTAGCTGCCTTTAAGATTTCTCAAATGAAGATTTACTTACTGTTTGGATAGCTTCCTGTAGACTGTATACATATACATTATGAACTAATTTTATTCTTTGTAGTCTGTATCTACTAGTATAATGTAGGAATCTTTTATCTGTATGCATTAGATATCATAACATGTTTCTATATAACCCTGTTGAAGAGCGAATGACAACTGTGATATAATTTTGTTCTGAATACTGAGATAGGGAAGTCTAATGTAAACTGTTATATTTTCAGGTAAAATTAAGTTTTTTTTTGTTTGTTTTTGTTTGTTTTTTTGTTTGTTTGTTTGTTTTTTTACCTGTGTGCACATAAAAGCAAGTTGCAAAAGTCTGTATTGTGAGAAGGGGGGGGGGGGGGTTACTACCATTAATCTAGAAAATGTAAAACATAAGCAATATTTCGGCAGTGAGAAGGTTATGAAGATGTGTGTAACTTTGGGGAAAATTTTTTCCTCTGAAATTTCCTTGGATCTGAATAATGAGAAAGGATATCTTATATTTCTTTATATTTGACAAGTAATATATTATTTTTACTAAATTCAAATAATATCAACCATACAATTTATTAGGTCCATTTTAGAAGAATGTAGCTGCTTTATTCATTCCAAATTTATTTGGATATGGTCCATGAGAATTAACATTAATGTTTTCTTCAATATGCATGCCCATTGCTTTGAAAAACAGATGTAAAAATGGGCTTAGTTAGTTGTTTGCTAAAGTATCTTTAGAAAATGTGTATTTTAGCTTACAATTGCCTTTTTGAGCAAACTTAGCCAATTCCAGCTGGACTTGTAACAATCGTCAAGGACAAGTTGATGTCATGCTTTACTGTATGTGTTATGCTGATAATCAGCATCATTGGACCTGAAACTCTGCCATCTTTCTTTAGTGTGATTGACCTTGTTATTTTAAAGGTGGCAGGGATGGAGGGAGGAATTTGGCAAAGCACCGAAAAGCAGAACACTTCATAGCTCAGCAGTTCATTCTAGACATTAAGGTCAGACCAGGGGCCAGATAACCTGACAAATTTGGAATGAACAGCAGGACAGCTACCTAAAGAACATCAGAAGTTCACAGTGTTACCACAGCAGCACAAAAATAGGACAGCTACTAGCAATCCTTCCCGTTATTTGGCTAACATTACTTGCAGAGACAATGACTCTTCCCCTTTACTTTCCAAAGAGACTGTATGGACACATAGCATGTCAATAAAAATGGATTCTTACAGAGTCCTGGGATAGTTAATGCAGCTATTTGTAATGTGAATCACTTTACTGATGTGACAGCAAGAAGTTGAGGTTCAAAGGGCAGATTTTAAGTAGATATATTAAAGGATATGTAGCAGAACCCTGTACCACCTGCTGACATGCACATTCCAACAAGGAAGTTAAGTACAGTAATTGACATGAAAGTCACATAATTAAAAAATAATCCATTTTATTTTTATTCAGCTTTTAAAAATATGTACCATTTTAGGTCCATATAGAAATTTAAAATCGGATACTTAGCTGTGATGTTCAGAGATGAGCACTACAAACATATAATGTACAATTTTTAATTTCACACATTTTTCTCAAATTTTCCTCAAATACAAACAGATATTGAACATCTGTCAAGTGCCTTCGTATGTAATGAGAGAAAAACATTTTTTGTTCATATTGCTCCTCCCCTATCTTTTTTCTTCTTTCTCACTCCCCTAAATATTTTTTTCTAATTTTTTTTCACATCAAATCCACAAACAAAAATTTGAGAGAGAAACACCTTTCATAAAATTGTGAGAAAATTTTCTGCCCTACCTCAGTATGCAATTTTGACTAAATCTAAATATTTCAATTTTGTAAAGTTTTGCCTAGTTTAAGAACATTTTGAGATATCTTAATTATTGTCCAAATAACCCTTAATTTTGACATATCTGAAGCAGCTTCTGATTAGTTAAATTCATCTTCCAATTTTAGAAAATCTGACATGAGATTATCAACTACTGGAAAATTCACTTTAAGAAACAAGCCTTTTCATATCAGTGATGATAAAAATTTTGCCTAATTTCATCTGATCCTTTAATTCTAACTTAGCTGTTCTGGTATGTTCTATCTTGTCAGGTTATTTATCACAAGTAAAGTACAAAATGATTAAAATTGAACATTATTTATATTAATTTTGTAATGAAATAACTTAAATCTTTTCAAACACAAAAATGTTTGTTTCCTTTCATTCATCTACAGATAGGCACTTGGGCTGATTCCAAATCCTGACAATTATAAATAACACTGCAGTGACCATAGGGGTGCACATATCCCTTCAAATTTGTGTTTTGGGTTTCTTTGGATATATTCCAAGATTGAATTGCTGGGTAATAAGGATGTTTTATTTTTAATTTTTTGAGGTGACTCCATACTGCTTTCCACAGTGGCTGTACTATCTGCATTTCCACCTACAGTGCACTAGGATGCCCTTTTCTCCACATCCTAGCCAATACTTGTTGTTTGTTGATCTATTGATGACAGACATTCTGTCAGGTGTGAGGTGATATCACATTGTGGTTTTAATTTGAATGTACTGATGGTTAATGACAACGAGCATGCTTTCATTTGTATACTAGAGGCTCAGTGGGTAAAATGAGCTCACTACCCTGTCTCCCCACCACTGCTTATTGTGTTCACTGTCCCACCCACCCACCCACCTGCCCACTTACCCATCTGCCCACCACTGCTCTGCATTTGCCCCCACCCACCCACCCACTTGTCTTCATGGTGATCAGTTGTTTGGTCATCACAGTTGTCATAGACACTGGCTTTTTATATATGTAGATTGGTCATCTGTATGTCCTCTTTGGAGAAGTGTCTACTTAGGTACTTTGCTCATTTCTTAATTGAATAGTTAGGTTGTTTTTTGTTTGTTTTTGGTGGATTTTTTTTATTCTTTATTTATTTATGTGTGTGTGTGTGTGTGTGTGTGTGTGTGTGTGTGTGTGTGTGTTGGGTTATATAAGTTCCATATAAACTTTGGATATTAGGCCCTTATCAGATATGTCAGCAAATATGTACTATCATTCAGTGGGTTGTCTTTTCATTTTGTTGAATCGAATACTACTCAGTTATATAAAATAAAAATAAAAAGAAGGAAATCTTACCTTTTGGGACAGCATAGGTGGACCTGGAGAATATTAGTAAGAGAAAAACAACTACTGTAAGATTTCACTTGTATGTGGAGTCTACTGAAGAAGATAAAATTACAAAGTGGAGACACACTCATGGATACTGAGAACAGAGTGGCAACTGTTAGAGGGGAGGGGTTGGGGGCTGGGTGAGAAGGGTGAAGGGATTGAGCAAAGAAAAAAAGAAAGTCTCATGACACAAACTACAGTATGGTGTTCTAATATATGGTGAAAACGTGAAAACTATTTATTTTATTAATCAGTGTCACCCCATTAAATTCAATTAAAAATGTTTGTTTCTCTTCTTTCACTTGATCTTTACTTGCCATTTGAGAAAGGACCTCAAATTATTGTATTGACTCACTGGCATTATTATAAGCACTGAAGATCACCATAGCGTGTAGTAAACATATACACTTTAATGTGTGTATTCTGTATGTAAAAGTATGAAGGATGCAACCATTCATTTATTACTGTAGAACATTCTACTTATTTCAAATATAAACCCTGATATAAATAAAGATTATGGTGCTATGGTCTGGCTGTGTTATTCCCCTGGAATACATGGCCTGAGAGTTGAACAAATGAGAAATACACTTGAATTTTAAAGGAAAAGATTAATGAAATCCTTCCTGACTTTTTTGGAGGAAAGTTCAGTTTGGGTTTTTGCCAAAGTCTGGACACTTTCCCCGTATGTCCAACTAGCTTGATACAAACCACTATAAAAATCAATACTAGCCAAAGCTGGTTTGGCTCAGTGGATAGTGCATTGGCCTAGGGATTGAAGGGTCCTGGGTTCGGTTCTGGTCAAGGGCATGTACATCCCTTGGTTGCAGGTACATCCCCAGTAGGGGGTGTGCAGGAGGCAGCTGATTGATATTTCTCTCTCATCAATGTTTCTAACTGTCTATCCCTCTCTCTTCCTCTGTGAAAAATCAATAAAATATTTTTTTAAAAATCAATACTATAACAAAGACTTCAACTGAGTAGGTTCTCAAAGAGTATCATTATTTAAATGTGTCCAAAAGAGTTGTAAAAATGGGGGTGAGAGGAGAAAGGGAGAGGTATCAATTATGACTATAATAAAGATTATAAGCTTTGATATATCTAATGGTTAAGTATATTTGAATTCTGTGACAATATTATTGTACCATGAATGATTTAAACAGAAAATAATTCTATAAAATATGTATTAATGTGTTTAATGTAATTATACATGAAACATCATACAATTATTTTAACTCATTATAATAACAAGGCAAAATGCATATACTGTATCATTTCCTTCCAGTAACTAATGTGTCTGGAATGAACTTCAAGAAAGAAAAAAATCTTTATTGCTTCTCCCACATCCCATTTCTATTAGTTTCATGGTTTAGGGGAATTAAAATTATCATCTTTAAGAGATGTAGTCAGTCATGCCTTTATCAATTAGGCTGCTAGAATAATCAATGCTATGTAACAGCTGTTTAAAAGGCTACTCCTGGGAAGGAATGGTAGATGTCACAAATTATTTCTTAACTAATCTTTGTTGCAGTCTTTCCACAGCTACACAAAGTATGCTAATTTTTAATAATTGCCATTTATAAGTAGCATGGAATAATTACGTTACACAAGCATTAACATCAGCCCTATTACCTGCTAATAAGCCTGCTAACAGGTAATTTCAGTGTGAGGAGTCCCTTGTTCTCAGTTTCAGGTACATCCTGGAGGTTTGCTTCCCTAAAAGAAAAAGGAAAATTGTAACTCTTGGTTCTGCCAATTTAATCGCATGTCACAAAGTAGTCCAAGTATTCATCTTCTAATCTCATCTGATATTTGTGGAGAGAAATTGCTGTTTTGCCGCTCTTGTAGAACTAATCTCCAGAGAACTTGAATTCATTAATTCACAAAACCTTTCAGGTTTTTAATAACTCATATTTTTAACATGTGGTTGATTATTATACCTTTTAAAAAGCAGGAGATTCCCTAGCATAAATTTAAGTGAAACCAATCAGACAGATTATAATGCAAATTAACTGAACAGCAGACTCATTTTTGGCTTTTCTTCTTTTTATTCAATCAACTGTTATTTCCCTTAGATTCTATCTCCCCAATGTCTCTCTTAGGCATTATTTATTTAGTATTTAACAAAGATTTAGGAAGCCCTATGGAACTAGGTCTAAGTACCTATTAGTTCTTGATTTTCTGTTTATTTATTTGCTTCTGCTTTTCTTTAAGAATGATTAGGATAGGATGCTAAAACTCTAGTAATTGTTGAAGCTGATTGGCAGGAATTCACTGTACTACTCTCTCAACAATGGTCAGTGTTTAACATTTTACATTAGAAAAATAAACTAAGAAAAATGGCATAACATAAACATGATAATTACATGGTTATATGTACTTCCCTTATCTTGTTAATTCACCAGTTTAGTAGGAGTATTTGCTTTGAGCTCTTTTTCTTGGGTAACTCTATTTGTATTAACTGATGAGAAAAACTCATATTCTCTTACCATAATCTTATGAGAAAAAAACTAAGAAGGGGCTAACTAAGAAGCAAAGCATTGATAAATGTGATAAATTCAGGGACATTTTTATAGAAATAAAAATAGCCACATTGATCTCTGAAAATTACTCTAAAGTCTGATATGCACAGTCCCATTCTATAATCCAGCCAAATGATATCTCACCATATTAAATAGATCCCCAAAACTGCACCAAGAGAAATAGATAGTTATATGTTAGTCTGTTATTTTCCATAATACTTTGATTTAGTATAGCAATATAACACATACTAGCAGCTATTGGCTTAACTTTTCTTCTACTCCCTAAACTTTACTTTTTTATATGTTTGTTCAATAAATATTTATTGAGGCACTTAGTTGTTTTAGGTATTTGTCTAAATACTAGAGATAAAAGTATAAAAAAAGGTACAGTTCTTATCTTGGGAGAACACACAATCTCATATAAGAAGCAGATCCCCAAACATAATTATAATTCAATAAGCCAGTTTAATATACCCCAAATGCTAAAATAAAGATAGAATAAAGGAGAGAGTGAATAACTCTACATGCAGGAGTTGGGAAAGATGTAGAAGACATATGAATGTTTGTGCAGAAACCTGAAGAATGAGTCTGATTAACCAAGGATAAAACTGGGAAGAGACAACCTTGAAAGTACAATTTAGATATGATGAAGAATAAGGAGAAAAGGCAGAGAGATTAGATAATTTAGAGGCTTAATTATACAGTACATTCAAGTGGTGGTTAGTAAGGTAGCAAAACAGGATCACAAAGAGTGGATGTATATAAGAGATATGTAAAGAGATGATTTTGAACAATGTTAGAAACGTGTGAAATTGAAAGCAACACATGGATGATTGAAGGCATGTGTATGCAGAAAAAAACACAAATGAACTGTTTATAGATAGAAGAAACTTAAATAAATATTTCCTAAATATTTATTTTTATATTAAAATTATAACAATTTTTAGTCCTTTTATGTCTTTTTACTTCTACAAAGTATCTTTCTAAATGGTATACTGAAAGATCTCTATTGCTAGAAAATGAGATATATGAATATATAACAATAAAAAAGAAAACTTTTAACTAATTGATAGCAGAGTATCAGCTATTCTTAAAAGCAAAGGTATGTCCATGTATAAAAGCTACTTAGAAAAGAATGGGCGTAAGCAAATCAATTTGATTATTGCTTTCGTTGCCTAACATATTGTGTTGTTCATATAAAGTCTATAGCACTTCATGTTGCATTTTTAAACAATAGGTGTTAAAGGTGGCACTCAGATTTACTTAAAAATAGTCATCCTTTTTTATGCTGTCATGCGTTCTATGGATCTTTATTTGTTATTACTGTTTCTTTTAATTGAATTTATTGGGGTGACATTGGTTAATAAAATTATATAGGTTTCATGTGTAGAATTCTATATTATATTATCTGTATATTATATTGTGTATTCACCATCCCAACTCAAGTCTCCTTCCATCATTTATTCCCCCCTTGCCCACTGGTGATCACCACCATTTTCTGTCTGTGAGGTTTGGTTTGTTTGTTTGTTTGTTTGTTTGTTTTCTGCTGTTACTGTTTACTGGATTTATGCTATTAAAATCTACCCAGCTGTTACCAAAGCTCATCCTAAGAATAAAATGTTAAGACCTTGAGAACCCATTTTATATATGGCTTGTAATTTGCATTTCTATGGAATATTTTTTTTCTGAAACTCCTTAATTGTTCTTCTTCAGAGAAGTTACCTGCTTTGAATTTCATTATTACGAACATTTTAAATTCTTATTTTATGTAAAGATCTCTGTGGTAAAACCCAATGTACTTTCAGTCATATAAATTGTTTTCATTTGGAGTTGAAGTAATTTTATTTTTCCAATTATAAAAACTATAAGAAATATGAATCTTTTATAAACCTTTTTGAGAATTAGGCATGAAACCTGATGGGCCTAATTTGAGAATTTCAGCTCCACGCTTTAGTATTATTCTTTGCACATCCGGGCAGTTGAGGAATATCAGTGAACAGAACAGACTAGGATATCTGGCCTTGTGGGGTTACATTATAGCGGACGGCAAAGATATACAACAAATAATAAACATGTCATATGCGACTATGTTTTGAGTCAGGCTTGAGGCAGGATTCCTTATTCACTGTCTCTCCTTGCTCTCACATTTACTGCAAGCAGAAAGAAGAAACCAGGTTGTGCATTCCACATTTTACTTTGCAACCTCCTCAGCTAAATATCTGTTTATCATTTACAAGTTCTACTTGGCTCTGAACAGTAGAAATAATTCATCCAAGTTCTCTGCTACTATATGACAAGGATAGCCATTCTTTCACTTTACAATAAGTTCCTCATTCTGAATCCTCACCAAAAGCACATTTCACATCCATATTTCTACCAACAGTTTCTTCAAGTCTATCTAGGTTTTTTCTATTAACTGGCATGAAATGCTTTAAGCCTCTAGCCATTACTCAATTCCAAAGCCACATTTTGGATATGTCATTAAAACACCCCACTTTTGCCGAAACCGGTTTGGCTCAATGGATAAAGCGTTGGCTTGGGGACTGAAGGGTGCCGGGTTGGATTCCAGTCAAGGGCATGTACCTTGGTTGCAGGCATATCCCCCAGTAGGGGGTGTGCAAGAGGCAGCTGATCAATGACTGGCTCTCATTGATATTTCTAACTCTCTATCTCTCTCCCTTCCTCTCTGTACAAAACCAATAAAATATATTTTAAAAAAGTAATAAAAAATTAATAAAACACCCACTTTTGAGTAGTAAACCCTCTATGAATTTCCTAGGGCTGAATAACAAAATACAACCTGGGTGGGTTGAAACAACTGAAATGGATTTTCTTAGCCCTGGAGGCTAGAAGTTCTATCTAGGGTTCAGCATTGTTGACTCTGAGGCTAAACCTGTTCCCTGCATCTCCAAGCTTCAGCTGAGAGCCATCAATCCTTGGCACTCCATGTAGATGCATCCCTTCAATCTGTTGCTCCCTGCTTCAACTGCATCTGTCTGTTGTCTCTGTATGCTTCTATCTCTATATCCAAATTTTCCTCTTCTTATAAAGACATCAGTCATATTGAACTAGGGCCTAACCTAATGACTCCATCTTAACTTGATTACATCTGTAAAGACCATGTTTTTTTAAAAAAAGTCACATTAACAAATACCAGGGTAAGGACTTTATATATATTTTCGGGGACACAAATCAACCCATTACACATGATATATTAGTACATTTATTAGCATAATATAAAGTAGTGAGTACTCTCTTTTCATATACATACTGTCTTTTCTCCTCAATACAGGTAGGTCACACACTGATTTTTTAAAAATTTTAATTATATTTTTCTAGCACTATTTATCTACTCTATGCTCTCTACCACCTCTACCCTAATAATCATCACGCTCTTGTCCGTGTGCATGAGTTTTATGTCTTTTTCACCAGAAAACTCATATTGAAGTAGAATTTCCCTAAATGTGTTCTGTGAAGAGCTGGTCTGTCAAAAAGCTACATAATAAAAATATTCCATAATCAATTAAATTTGTTTCATATAGCATTCTGTTTCCTCTCACAGTGTTTCACAGTACTTATTAATTTATTAAGGATTCTGAGAATTTCTACAATAAAGAAAAATGAATAAACTTATTAATTTCCAAATGACTTTGACCATGGGACTCATTTAATCTTAACACTGTCCTTGAAACTGTTCCATTACTTGGAAAATACTTGGTGGAAACACTGCAATATAATCACAGGTGTCCCCTCCTCCCTAGTTCCCATATTTAAGAAGATTAACCAAATTGGAAAGAAGAGTGGGCTCCAATATAAAATTCCCAAATTGATTCTTATTATTAATAGGTAGTCAATAGGAGTAAAGATATAATTTGCTATAGAGCTACCATAGTTTGAGTCCAGAGTTATCAAAATCTCTATCTTACATCCATTTAGATGAATAATTAAAATTTAATAAACAGGCAATAAAACTATAAAAGTATATGTGGCAATGTGAAAATACAGACTCATTAAGAGGCAGGATTATTACAGGCTTTTTTTCTTAAAAAGTACAATTTTTGGTCACTTCATGTTCACTTCCTGGGGGTCATAGCAATATCGATTTTAGAGTTAAGGAATGCAAAACCCAAAAGAGCTGTAATGTCCCCCTACATGCTGAGAGGGAAAAGACAATAAGCAGGCAGAGAAAAATACAAAAATATTGATAAATTTCCTGGATGATTGTCACCAAAACAGAAGGACAGAATGTCAGGAAGCTGCCCTAAAAAGAAAGAAAAGATGAAAGAAGGAAGGCAGGGAGGGAGGGCAGGAGAAAGGGAGGGAAGGGGAGGGAAGGGGAGAGGAGGGGGAAATAAACCTAATATGGGTGAAGACACTTTCCAGCCTTCCCCCTGTTATCTGAGAGAAGCTGAGTAAAGTGGAGGAGATTTAGGGAGTTGTAACTATACTACCTTCTGATCTGATACCCATTGCTTACCAACTACTCAACCTGAAGAATATTTCAGGAAATGTAAACTCTTTGTCTCTCATATCTTTCAGACACCATTAGTATAAAATATCCAGTATTGTTGATAATTATTCTAGAGAACTATTCTTCTGAGTTTAAAATCTCAAGTAGTCTAGATTATACATATTTATTTTGCATTCATCTCTACCTTCAGCCTTTTCTATGCCCACAAATTCACCCTATGCAATTTAATTTTTAAGAGATAATAAGAAAAGTGCCAAGGGGAATAACTGGTAAGGGTTTCTTATACCTAAGTTTACTTAGAGGGCAGTAAAAAGGTCCTGAAATGTAGCCCACTTTTTAGAGGCCCTTCTAGTGTCAGGACAATTTAATAACATGGTCCCAACTCAACCTGTCCTAACACAGAGTTTTATCTTTATGGACAACTAATTATAAGGCAGTCTTTTTTGTGGTAGATAGCAGAGCAAAGACCAGGGGCCAGGTACAGGAGGTCACCATGGTGGACAGCTCCAGGTGCCTAGTGATGGACAATTGTAGGGTGGGACCCCATTCCCAGGATCATGCACTTTGGACCCCTTGACCTTTCCTGCCTAACCATAACATCTAGGTCTCAGTTTTATTTCAATTCCAGGCCAAGAAAAGCAGCAAAACCAGGCAAGCGATGCCACCAGCTGACCTCAGGACCAGCTGCACCAAATAATGATCCCCTGCCCCTGCCCTGGCGCCAACCAATCAATCAGTGGAAACCTGGACCCTGACAGGACACAAAGGACTGAGGACCCAGTGCTCTTCCCCTGGGGAGCATGCTCAGATCCCCTCCACCACCCGCACCTTTGCCTTCCTCACTTCTAAGCTCTTTCTTTACCTCTATTTTTACAGAATTTATTAGGCCTCAGGAGAACTCACAGGAGTACTTGGAGATTCAGGAAAAACACATTTGTTTTCAGAGGTTTTGCATGTACTAGTGACTCAGGGGAGACTGTTTCTCTCCAAATTCTGAACCCCCCAATTTGGAGGAAGTTTTCTCTTTATACCCTTTGGTGTTCCCCCCCTCCCCCAAAATATGGATGGGGCTTCTGGATCTTTCATAGGTTTTGCAAAAGCCCTGTGTGTTGGAATAGGGGACATAAGACAACACCCAAAGGCCTGGCCTGGCTCCAGTGCTGATAACCCCCTCACCGGGTATGTACTGTTCATGGTTTATGGCCTCTCTAAAATGGGAGTAGTACTTAGGTAAACAGGTCTTGCAAGACCAGACTGGAGACTGGTGAATTAATTATAGGCTAACAGAAATGTGCATTAGGTTACTGGCACAGATTCAGACTGCTACACCCCCCAAAAAATGTCTTATTTTCCTCATCACTATAACTTGTTTCCTAAGTTCATTTCTTCTATGAGTTACTACTTCTACCTCAGTGGTTTACCAAATAAACGTTTGAGTCTTGACTCTGAATTCTTTCCTAGCCAGAACTCAAGTACCAAAGTTGTTGAAACAGGTCCAGTTAGACCCTGACACTCAGGTCAGACACCCAGTGCCTTTCCTGCTGCTGCCAACTATTTGATGAAGCCTAGTTCAGGAATAATAGAAAGCTTATTTTTTTGTGTCTTAAAATCCAACTTCCTGTCCAAGCAGACAGTTAAAACATAACACATAATAATAAAATGTAACCACTCTAGTTTCCTCACCCTTCCCCCCAGATAACCTAGGGCACAAACTACATATTGAAAAGAAGAAATCATTAAAATGGCTGATAATTGTCCAGAAGCTTACCAGTTTTACCAGTCTCTGAAGAAAATCCCATTAAATCAGCCTATTTCCCAAAATACAATACCATACAGCACAGTATATCAGAGCTTATCATTTTGAGACCATTAATTAAGCAAATTCTAGCCCTGGTAAAAATGTTTCCCAGAAATCTCTCTTGGATTGACATTTACTTTGCATTAACCTCTCTGCCTGGCGTGGCTTCGCACCACATCTAGAGGCCATTTAGGCAATATTAAGAGAATAACATTAATTCGATGTTCTTCTGTTAATCATCTAGAAGCAGATCAGCTTGTTATAAATAATGATCTTTCCTTGCCTGAAGCTCAACTGTTAGCATTTGTTCTAATGCAAACCCCTGTCCTTTTGTGCTGGCTGCAGAGTAACAGTGTTGAAAACTGTGCAGTTCTTTGCTTGGGTTTAATACTGCGAAGGGGAAGTGGCTTCAGTTTTAAATGCGAATAGGGTTGCCTTCCAGAAGGATTGGGGAGGAGGACACAACCTATTTTTTACTTGTTTTGATCAAAGGCATCTCTTTTTGGGAGATGATTACTGGAAATGAGATTCAAATTAGGCAGTGTGTGTGACAGACGCTGTAATGTGTCATAACTTTGCCTTATCTGCAAATTAAGTGTATTGGGTTGAAAAGTCAGGAAGTTTTGTCAAGATTTCATTTTATTTTTCACACATGGCTCGCGTTCACAACTGAAGAGATGTAGCTACTCTGTTCCTGGCAAACTCTGCCATTATCTTGTGTGGAGTGTTCAAATGTCTCGGGCTGATGGGATAAAGCAAGCAAATGCACAATTGGATTGTAGTGACTAGAAGCTCCTTTGCTCGCCTTTTTAATGAGGTGCAGCTTTTTAACATCTCTCTGTACCCAGGAGGCCTTTGGGAATGTGGAAGGGGGATTTTCAGGAATCTGCTGCTGAATAGTGGCCCATCCAGTCAGATCCAGTGAAGTACCATGTCTCCCCTTCTTAAATACTTCAAGATTACGTATGCAGTTCTAACCCGAGATCGAAACAAATGGGAAGCATGCTTGTAATCCCAGTGCTCTAGCTTCCCTTAGAATCATCAGCCTTACATCCAACCAGCTTTTGCCTGTTGCCAACAACCTGCCTGGCATCATTCTGGGTGTCAGAGAATACTGATGAACAAGACAGACTTGCCTCCCCACCCTCACCCTCACCCTCTTCGCAGGATTCCCAGGCAGTTGCTGTAGAAAAGGGATGAGATCAAATGAGACAAGTGTCCCTGCAAAGGTAAGCATGGGACGCTGTGGAGTCCTACGGAGGGGCTGACTCCAGAAGGGTAGGGGACTTTTCTCGGGGAAAGTGATGCCTCACCTGGCATAGGAAGATCTGACGGCAACCACAGGGAGGAGGATAGAGTGGGGGATGGTGCTCTAAGTGGAGAGAACTTCTTCAGTACACACCTGAAGGCTAAATGTGTTTCTCAATAGCTAGACCTCAGAGACAAAGAGTCAAGGTGAAAATAGGAGTTTTAGATAGCATCCATTAAAAGGTTAATTACTTAGCAGGACTGTTAATTCCAAGCTTAAAAGATGACTGCAAATAGTTACACTGACTAGAGCAGAACACACTAATTTCAAAAATATTTATGTAAACTATAGTCTATAATTTGAAGTATCTACCCCCAAATATCTTTGTTCTGTGGTATACCATTAAACATTTAAATGCCACCATTAGAGATTAGTTTATTTGAACTTTTAATATAACACTCTTTTTTTTTTTTTTTTTATATATATATTTTATTGATTTTTATACAGAGAGGAAGGGAGAGAGATAGAGAGTTAGAAACATCGATGAGAGTCATCGATCAGCTGCCTCTTGCACACCCCCTACTGGGGATGTGCCCACAACCAAGGTACATGCCCTTGACCGGAATCGAACCCGGGGCCCTTCAGTCCCCAAGCCGACGCTCTATCCATTGAGCCAAACCGGTCCTGGCTAATATAACACTCTTATTGAACAGGACATATTAGCTATTTTTAACCCACATACATTCTATGTTAGTGTGAATTAGTCTATCATATTTCAAATGCTACAATATTAAGATAAGATTGTGGGAAGACTGAAAATGGGGTAGAAAGGAATATTTAGAAGAAATATTAGAAGAATTGTTCAAGGAAAAGACATAGCACCTGTGAGAAAATCTTCATGAGAGAGAGAAAAAAGAGGTTTAAAAGAAAAAGTTGGCTGACAGAAGCAGTGAGCTGGTGTATATGGATTATACCATTCATGAGAGCCAACTGTTTAAATTTTTATAACTTTTGGGTGCCAATTGTTAAACATAGTTATGTTTAAAATATAAATAATGCAAATTTGAAGTTAAATAAATTATACACAAAGGTAGTACTCAGAACTCATTACTTTCTAATTGCTTTATTACTTTTAATATATTTGCTATTACAGTTATTTTAAGTCCACTCTAATGGTATGGTATATTAACTTTTTAAAAAAAAAGTGTTATCCTTTAAATCTCTTCCCAAATCCTTGCTCATTATGTTGGGAACTTGAAATTGACCATGATAGGGCCACTTATACTGTAAAAATTACAAACAAAAGAAATCAGAGTTTGACTCATTGTTTTTGTTGATTGTCTACTATAGACTTAATAAAGTAATGGATAAACCATATTAAAATGTAGATTGAGCCCTGATCGGTTTGGCTCAGTGGATAGAGTGTTGGCCTGGGAACTCAAGGGTTCAGGTTCAATTTCCGTCAAGGGCATGTACCTTGGTTGTTAGCACATCCCCAGTGGTGAGTGTTCAGGAGGCAACTGATTGATGTTTCTCCCTTATCAATGTTTCTAACTCTCCCTCTCCCTTCCTCTCTGTAAAAATTCAATAAAACATGTTTTTAAAAAATAAAATGTAGAATGAACTTAAAAGTGTCATGGCTATATCTGCTACATTGTGAATAGCACAATAAATTAAGGAAATATTTTTTTCAGCTCTCAAAAACTGATAATAAAACTATACTTCTTCAATAATTATATCCATGCATTGGTTTACAAGTACAAGAGTTTGGCAAAATCAGTGGAAGCATTTTAGGTAAATCAATTGGCTATAGGGAATTTACAGTAAAGAGTATTACATATTTTATTATTATTTGTTCTTCGGGTGCAATGCATCCTTTATATCAGTAATATTTTAACATACTAACTTCTCATTTTTTTCCATAAAGTTATTTGTTAAACATGTCCGTACTGGGTGACAGCTCCCTAAATTGCTTTACATTTTTTTCTGATGTCTGATCTTTGCCTGAGGGTATATGGGCATATATCTATATCTATATCTATTTCTATATCTATTTCTATATCTATATCTATATCTATATCTATATCTATATCTATACCTATATCTATATCTATATCTATATCTATCTATTTCCTCTAATTGTGCTTACATGTTTGGTTTTAACTTAATGTCCCTATAGAGTGATGGTCTGGGTCTCCTAGTACTACTCTGACTACCATTGCAGAGAGTGAGGACTGGAAAGAGAAGATGTATATATGATAGCTCAGTAAGAAGAATCAATTGTTTTACCTGGAGTTATGTACCATGACTCCAATTACCACCACCCATTCCTTGGATTTAATGTATTTAGAGTATTTATGTATACCTAAGATTTAAAAATACCCTTCTAGGGAAAATATGCCCAACACCACCCAAGTGATGGCAAAGGATTTTATCAAACAAATTCCTTCTAGTGGATCACTATGTCTCCTCCTCATCAAAAGTTTGGGAAAATACGGTGATGCTAAAGGCAGCATTTTCAAATGTGAGATTTGATTTACAGCAAAAGCAGGATGGAAGATGTGGGGAGGGGCTCTACAGAAATTATAAATCTATCTTTAAAAATAATGTCTGACTGCTATCTTCTAGTGATTATCAACTTCTCTAATTATTGTTCAAGTGTACTGGAAGCTTAAGAACAGGTGCCACAAAACAACCTGAGATAATTTGTTTTAGTTACAGATGCCTTTGATACAATACTTTTCATCAAACTGCACACTTAGACTGTTGTTTTGTTATTGCAGGGATAATAAGCAACATGTTTCTATATAAGTAACTGCAGGTGTCTGTATGTACTGTGTGTGTGTGGTGTGGTGTGGTGTGTGTGTGTGTGTGTGTGTGTGTGTGTGTCTTGGGCAATATTATAGTGGGTTTTTCATTAACTTTTTAAAAAAATAATATACAATTAAAATCTACCATATTAAATTTTGTAAAGACAAAAATCACACTATGCTTTAAATGCCTAGCGCTAAAATATTTATGAGGCTGATCACACACTAAGCACTCAAAAAATACTTTTTTGGTATAAAAACGTAAGAAAGAAAGCAGGAAAGGGAACTGGGAGGAAGGCAAGGGATAAGAGAAAGCAATGAGTTAAGTACATGGAGTATAAAGTCACAAAACTCAGGCATAATTTATCAATATTTTCTCATGTTCCTTGCATTAGCTTGCTAGGGCTGCCATAATAAAATCCACAGACTGGGTGACTTGCACAAAAGAAGTTTATTTTCTCATGGTTCTGGAGGCAAAAAGTCTAAGATTGATGAGTTGGCAGGCTTGTAATTCCTGTGGCCTCTCTCCTTGGCTGGCAGGTACCTTCTCACTATGTCCTCTCATGGGCTTTCTTCTGTGGAGAGGCCCTGTGTCTCTTTTCTGTGTACAAATTTGGTCCTCTTCTGAGGGCCACCAATCACATTGAATCAAGTTCCATTACATTGGTTTCATTTGAACTCGATCACCTATTTAAAGATCTTAAGTCCTATAACAGCCACATTCTGAGTTATTGGGGGTAAAGACTTCAACATATATATTTAGGGTGGGGGTGTAACTCTGCCCATAACATTTCTGTTAGTCTATCTCCAATACTTTTCTTCATTGCATAGCTGACATGTAACTTTTAAATTTTATGTTCAGTTTCATGTTTTTATTTTAAAAATTTACATTAGCAGTAAAAGCTTTGCAAACACTAATGTGACAACTTAAATAAATGTTATTACTTGCATATATTAACCAATTCCTCCATTCTATCATACAAGTTGTTTTCAGTGTCAACTTATAAACAGTAGTAGTACAGTGTGTATTAGCAGTTGTTGATACTTTATGTCTTTATTTAAGTGTCATGATGCTGGTGAGGGATTCTTGATGATGGAAATGACGTAGTCAACTTTATTTCCTGGGGGAAGAGTACCAGTATACTGATGTGCCTTAAGAGCTGAAATGTAGAAAGTATCCCTCCCTAACCTGGATGAGTATGAAAGAAGTAAATTGCTCCAAATGTGTACAAAGAGTCATTCAGAGGCTTTTGATGAAGTAATATCAGGCTGAGGGTTATTTATTTGGGCTCAGTGTTTTGTTTTGCTTTCTTTTTACACGTACCACACTAAAATTAGACTTGATTAGTATTATAAAAATCAAACAGCTGAATGATGTCATAACTTAGAAAACAAAACAAAAAGGAGAAATATACATCATCCCCTGACATTGAACATGGGTATACCAAGACAGGAAATACTGGTATATCCTGTTTGGTGTTCGAAACAACAACAACAACAACAACAAAACAAAACAAAAAAAAACCAAAAAACAAAGAAACAACCCACCACTTCTGAGCTTGTGGCTGAGGTGACCTTTCTTACGTCTTGCTTGGCATATGGAAAGCGTATTTTCCTATTTAGCAGTAACAGCTGCTGAAATGCGCTCAGCCTTTCCCTGGGTGTTTATGGTGGCAGAACCCACTGGATCATGTAATGGGCTCAGTGTTCTGCTGCCAGACCTAGGGAGGCTTCTCTAGGCCATTCAGCTTAAAGGGGCCTGGCCGGAGGCCTAGAGTTCCAGGTGGTCTTACCTGACTTAGCTAAAGAGATGTCAGGCCTTTATTGATCCCATAAACCTGAGAATGAAGAGGAAGCTCAAACAGAAGTGATCTAATTCTCTCCCAAATCAACCATAAAGAATTCATCCAAATAGGATCAGTTTTTTTTTTTAATAGCTTAAATTAAGTGTCAGCAATTTTTTAAATTATTTTTTTCTGAAAAGGGCTATATAGTAAATATTTTCAATAGTCATTAAAAATGTCCATTTGTAAAATTTGGCTATAGGACATAGTTTTATTTTGTCCACCAAGTTGTACAAATAGCTATGGTGAATCTAAATGTGCTCTATAGTAGCACCTTAAAAAAATTAAAAAATAAATCCTTTTTTGTATTTGCTAGACCTGTCCTCTTTATACAAAGCTTGAATCACAAGCAGAGCAATTTAGAAAGCTAGCTGGCATAACATCCAGGTATTTTGAGATTTATTATGTCATGTGTCTTGTCTGATAGACTATTATATAATTTATATAATTTTATTTTATAAGATTTTAATGCCATAGGAAAATGTCTTAATCCCTTTTCTAAAAATGACAGTTCCATGGAAAGCTAATATCAGGCTTTTACTGGTAAATTGTTGAGCAAAAAAACCCCCAAAAAACAAAAAGCTTCATGGCTTCATGGCTGTAAGTTTTTCTAAAAAGATTTACTAGGCCAAATGTTAGCCAGAAAAGGATAAGGTCCTGGGACATGAAACTTCCACCGCCAGTGAGTGGTATGGCTAAATAGAACAAACTAGTATGTCCAGCATCCTAAGACTTGATGGGTACTTTTATACATTAGTATTGGAGACAAAATATATAAGTTGTCTTGAAATAAATTATATCAGCTACAGAAAAGGGGGGTACAGCAGGGGCAGTTCTATTGTAGGTGCACAGTCTGTAAGGAAGAAGTATTCACTGTTTTTGAGTGGTCACAAGCAACAGTTCTGTAAGTTATGCAGTCATGTCGAGTAGAGGGTGGTAGACTCCTAGAGCTGGGTTCAAAGCTTCCACATATGGTCAGGAATGTCAGCTTCTTTGGATAGTTGGCCCACAGCTATTTACTGGTCTGTTTCTTTCTCTTACTCTCTGGTCTGCTGTAATTTCTTAGAGGATATCTCATAATTGTTTTCTTGTCCAAAATTAATCATCATCAGACTGTTTGAGGGCACTGAGTGTAGGGAGTTGGGTTGATGAAAAATAACACTGAGACTAACCAGGAGGCTGAGGCCCGGAAACACTGGTTTTTCCCAGGTCATAGTCTCCTAGAAGTTTGAGCCTTCTTCTTTCACGTGCCAATGGCTTTTTTTTTTTTTTAACCAATTTTCAGTTACCTGTCATCATCTATATACATATATGTACACTATGTACACCTAAGTTTTTGTTTGTTCACTTTTTAGTAGTGTTTCCTAATTAGCATACAAGGAAGAAAACTCTATTCATTTGAAATTTCTTTGGAAAATTAGGAAGGTGTAATGCAATTACCTCCCTGGAACCTAGCCAAACTCCTAAGGCAGTTTCCTTCTCCTTACAAAATTGGATCTTAGAATATAACATTCGTTAGTTAGAACTGCTTTAGACCTCATCCCCAATAAAATAGTGTTAATTGAAGTTATCCTCAAAGAGCTTTCTTTAAAATATGTTTTATAACTCTTATTTTAGATGAATTTTGAGAAAAGGAACTTACTTGAATTAGATCTATAGAAATATATATATATATATATATATATATATATATACTGTAAATGAATATGGTATATGCAATCACAGATTTAAAGATACAGTCAAATGTTGACTCATGTTGTTTTATTTAAAAGCATAAGATATCATAAACTTTTGAGTAAAGTGCATTACTTTCTGGTCAGTTATGATATTATGACATGGATATATTAGCTATTAAGTATTCTAGCCCAGGATAAAATGTAATGAACTAAATTCTAAATGAATCCAGTATAATTTTTGAGACAGAAAAATTTCCTTCTGTGTATCTTTTCTGATGTAAGATCTGGGCAGATTAAATTATGGAAATATGAATTGGCCTATCAAATATAAACCTTCAACTAGAGAGAGCACCTTTATTGTAGAATATAGGATTGAGTTAAAGATTAGTAACTATTTAAATCTTTTATACACCTGCACATACACATTCAACTGAGCTTTTTGGGACTCTTGTATTTTTTTTTCACAAGTTCAGTAACACAGACTTTTTAAAATAAAAATATGATAGGACCCTAATTGGTTTATCTCAGTGGATAGAGAGTTGGCCTGTGGACTCTAGGGTCCCAGGTTCGATTCTGGTCAAGGGCAAGTGCCTTGGTTGCAGGCACATCCCAAGTGGGAGATGTGCGGGAGGCAGCTGATCAATGTTTCTCTCTCATTGATGTTTCTAAAGATCCCTCTCTCTTTCTCTCTGTTGAAAATCAATAAAATATATATTTTAAAAAATATGACAGGTACCTTACAGTAAACCTTGGATTATATTCTCTTAATTTAATTGGTTCAGTCAGGTACTGTTGTAGCTTTAAGATATTTAAAAGTGACACAACTATACTTGACTTTAATGGGAACTAATTATAAACCATAGCATTCAACTTAGCTACTCTATGACCTTTATTGGGAAAAGATTCATTGTTTTCCTGGAATTTGTATAATAATTAGGAATCTCTAACAATGCATTTCAAAATAATGTTAGAAATTATAAATTAATCTATATTCAATTTTGGTACTTGGAAATGTCTTAACAAATATTTACTGACATTTGAATCTATGCTAAAATAGGTAACATATTAATATTAACCAGCTAGGTTTAGGACTATCAACCTCACTTTAATCTGTGAATGTGACTCTTTAAACATGTTGATATTTGTCATCTAGATTCGATGCAATATTGTCTTTGAAAATAAAAACCATTAATGTGAAAATACATATAGTTTTAGGCCTGCTCCGTTCTTCCCTCAAACTTGGCTGTACTAGGTGAAAACAATGAATCCAGGAAGGCAAAGGACACCTGGAGAAGGAAAGAATCCAAATGAGTTATTTTGAAGAGAGAGAGACCTGGAGAGTATAAAGTGAGAGATACATATTTTAGGAACTACTGTAAGAAGATGAAGAAACAGATTTCAGGAATTTAACAGTACATGAAAAATAGGATTTCCCTTTATAACATTTTGAAAGGATGTTAAATTACAGCAGCTTCCAGAATACTGTCTTTTTGTTTAACATTGTTTTGTCAATGTGATACTCAGGAAACAGAACTCTTGTTTATATACATTGCCTATGGTAAATTTGGTTTTGTTATATGTCAATACACTTATAGTCAAAGAACCTATTGATAGTGTCAAATGAGAACTTAATGCACTTCTAAATGCCTTCTCCTGTTTGATTTAATCAACATGGAAATGTGAGGACCCTTGGCTAACTATATGTGGGTTATGGTTTGGAATCCAGGCCTCGTTGTTCAATACTCAGCTCTACTTTGAGAAAGTAAATACCTCAAAGTATATTTTCATGATAGTTACAATCTTACTAGACTCCTAATGCAAAGGATAAAGATTTGTCCTGCAAAATCTTAAGAATTTTTAGAATACTACTGCAGAGAGAAGCACTAGAGACCACTTTGAGACCCAATGGACTCCCTTATGAAACTGAAACCAGAAAACGTGTTTGAAACAGTCATGGACGTAGACTTTCTTAAGTTGGAGTCCTTTGTGGATTATAGAATTCATGGTAGCTATGTTTAGGCTAGTTCAAGTTTTTTTTGTTTTTTTTTTCTCCTGTGCTCCAGTGACAGAAGGTTCCCTGGGAAATTGGCTGGAGCTATGCCTTGTTTTTATTAGAACTGCTGACACTGGCTATGTGCTTTTAGTAACTTGAGAAATTTGTTGAAGTACCTTGCAGAAGTTCAGAAAATAGATCTTAGGATCTTAGCTATAGCTTGCTATTAAAATAGTCTAGAAATTGTATTAAAGGCAGACGAATACAGCCAGGTGAAGGTCAGCAGTTCAACATGAGGGATTATTTGTTGTCTGAAAATAACCCAACTCCTATTTGTATTGCAGCCTAATTCACTGTCCTAGAAACCACAGATGGCAAGATGATTTGTCTGCAATCATAGGTTGAAGACATGTTTGCAAATGGACAATATATGGTACTTGAATGTAGAGAAAGGAGGTATTTTAATGGTCATCTTCCTGGGGAAGTTGTAGCATAGTTTGTAGAAATATTTGATAAGATTAGAACCATTTTGCATAGAGTCATGAAGATGAATATATAGAGAAGTAGATAGGTAGGTAGGAAGATAGATGGGGTAATTTTAAGATCTATTTTAAACCTAATGGCCACCTGAATCTTCACTATTATGAAACTAATGAATTTTGAGTCAGAAAATGAGGAAAACATTGAGGTCCCTCAGAAATAAAATGAATACCAAATTACAGAGCTCATATTTAAGCCGTAAGATAGACTCAAGGTACTTATATACAAGTGTGCTTTTGACTCTTGATATTCGATTACAGACAAAAGAGATCCTAATTAAGGTGGGTAGATGGGCACCTCAACAGGTACCAGAAGATTTGTTTCGATGCTATGCCAACTAAACTGCTTTTCTTTAAGAGCTTTGAACAAAAGAGAGACTTGATGGAATGCTTGGTTTTATCTAAGTATTTTGTAGGCCTTAATAGGAGTATGGATATCTCTGTGTTTGCAAGAGGAAAATCTAGTTACAACCTGAATCCATTAAGAAAGGAGTCTAATGAATGAAAATCCTTTCCTATTTTAAGACAGAGACCCCAAAAGTAAGTGTTATTTTCAATAACATAGTTAAAGGATGCTTTTCCTGCTTAGGATGCTAGTCAGAGACACGGGGCCTGACCATGAGTCTAATTGTAGCTAACGTTTGCTGGAGACCCAGATTACAGATTCTGCTTTAAATCCTGACACAACAGATGCTCACCTATGACAATCACCACTCACTATTCCCTTCTTTCCCCACAATGACTGATACTATTGTAATTAGCTAGTTATTAATAATGGAAAAGAAGCAAAGGAAAGGCCAGACATTATAGGCATGTCATTTGGGCAGCTTCACTAGAAAGCTGCTACTTTGCACTCACTGAATGGGGGGAGTGTTGTCCAACAAAGGAAAGATAGATGCATGGCCAGAAAAGTTGGAGTAACATAGGAAGGTACTTGCCTGTCAATCACACCTGGGGACAGAGATGATTGGCCAGAATGGGTATAGCCACTATAAGCATGGCAACATTTAGGAATACGTAATTCTCTAAGAAAAAGACTTCTCTCTCTTGTGCTCTTGTCCCACTTGTCTTTTGGGACATGGACTCTTGTTTTGCTGCTCCTGGTGTTGCTCCCCAGTTATATGGCAGATCCCACATGCAACTGACGGATAGACTGTAACAAGGAAACACAAGCTAAGCTGGCCTGATGCCGGGATGGGCCCAGCTCCACCATGGAAAGGAAACTCTGGACACTGGCTTTTATTTCAGCCCCACTGAAGCCCCCACTACACGTCTTCTATGACTGGACTAAGGGAAATGTGACTTTGGAAACCCAGGAACATAATTTCACAAAATAAAACTTTTTAGCATGTTGCATCCTCCCATGGGGAACTCCAGAAATGATTATTCCAGCTAAACCCCAAGAAGCCCACTTCCACGAGCAATTGAAAGAGATGAGTCCCTCTCCTCTCTTGTAACTATTTCTCTATGACCAAATCCTTTAGAAAAGAAAAAAAGGTGATGGCCTCCTTTATGGAACACAAATCAGTATTTTGCAGCTTTGATGGTTTATTAGATTCATTTGGAAAGGGTTTTTTAAATTGTCTGGGCTCTATCTCAAATAAGACTTAATTGGTCTGATGTACCTCAATATTTTTAAAAAAGGTATCCAGATGATTCCAAGGTACAAGAAATACTTCTCTAGCCAAAGCACTTAAATGGGAAGAAGGTGTCATTAGGAAACCAGTTGATCATTGAGTGTTTATACGCTTTCTTCTATCTACTTAGTTTTTTGCTTTTTTGTGTGATATTGATCAGCGCAGTGGGTGATTTAGAAAATTAGATATATTACAAAATGAAGATTGATTTACATTAGAATGAGAAGACAGCTAGGGGAAAGCAATAATGACCAGTTTAAAAGATGGATGGGGAATGGGAAAAGTAGAAAATGCCATTACCCTAGTGGTTCAGGTTAGAAAGTTAGGGGAGTTTAGATAGAAAGAGAATTTGGGGACATCTCTAGGTATACAGATTACAAGGAAAGCAGAAAGTCCAATTTCAAGAGGATTTACTTTGTTTTACTCATAGAGGTTTATATGATGTTCTTTGAGAAACCAATAAAAATTTAATTTTTAATCTAATGTTTCTTTAAATGTGACACAGACTTGCCATGGAACCATGATGTAGTTCACCTTACACAGTTTATGTCTTTATAACATTTATCTCTGTGTCAGATTGTAAAATAGGAGGTTCAAATTAAAAGCTAGCATAAAATAGGAGGTTCAAATTAAAAGCTAAATAATTTTTTATCTGTTCAAGTGTTCTGATTATAGTAGTTGCAAGTTACAGCCATAGTTACCCTAAATTAATTGTTTAAATGATAATTTAATTGAACTATACATTAATGTTCAAGTTTTAAAACGTCCTGCTGTGGGATGGTTACATTTTTATTACCCAGAAAGGAGCTTATGGATCTGGACCTCCTGAAATTTGTCTTACCGAGATAACCAACAGGAAAATCCTTTTCTGAGGCAAAATAAGCTATAGATCGGAATGAAATGAAATAGATCATTAAAATGCTGAAGAGGGGGAAAATGCCAAGGAGAGAAATAGGATTTTGTTCTTATGCACATCACTTCCAGTGTTGTTTTTCAATATCTCAGGCCAATTTGGAAGCAACACAGTAGCTATGAACAAAAGAGATATGACTGCTGGAGTTGCTGATTGCAAAGTGGCAAAATGCAGCCCTCTGCGGAGCTGATCTGAAATAGTGACTTTCCAAAATTAGAGCACTTGAAGGAAGAGTTAGAGATAAAGGGGACGAAATTGATTGGGAAAAAAAAAAGGCAAGTTGCTTTTCTACGGAGTTGCTCTCCCCTTGTATCTGAGAGTGGCACAGCTGGAAGGGCTATTACCAGTGTGGCTGTCACGCCGGATGTTGTCTAATTAGAAATCTTTTAGTTGAGTTTTTGCTTCTAGATGAGCCCTTACTCTTCAGCTCCTGGGTTGCATGGCACTGTTGCCGCTTAAAAGGAATTGTGTCTGGGAGGGTTCTCTGGCTTCTGTACACCCCTTTGTGGGCACAATGTCTCCTCTCATCTTTATTACAGTCAACCACATTTAAATTAAGCTCAGGTTGCACTTGAATGAGACCACTATAAGCCAAGTCTTTGAATGCACAATAAGTTGATTATGTTCTGTAATTTTTTTTTTTTGTATTGGACTTGTCTCCATTGCTGAGACTTTTCTAGAAGCATAACGTCAAGCTAAGTTATCTTTTGCAAGATTAATACAAGACATCCAACTGTATTTCAACAAATACCAAGATACATACTATCATTCTTTCCTTTAAAGGATTTTCTGTTTAGAAAGTGAAGTAAGGCAAGATGCGAAGAACTCTTTGAACTACATAAGCATTTCAAAGACATATAAGCTCTATAATTCATTCCTAAAATAGTCCACTTGCACTATTTTTAAAAATTAGAATTAAAATATTGATCTCCATGATTGTTTCTATTTGGGATTTTACAATTGTGTAGCCAACTTCATTATTTTTTATCCCAAGTTAAAAAAAAATATTTTAAGTGCCAAGTATGTGCAAGGTACTACTATGGAAACTGGGGTATTCCAAACTGGAGTCCACACTCTGGATTATACTGCCCATTAAAGGAATAAAACAAAAATGCAGTAGTCCCTCTACCCTTATCCATGGTTCAGTTACCCATGGCCAATTGTGGTCTGAAAATATTAAGTGGAAAATTTAAGAAACAAATAATTCATACATTTTTTAATTACATGCCATTCTAAGTATCAAGATGAAATATCACTCCTTCCCACTCCATCCTGCCCAGGAGGTAAACTATGCCTTTGTCTAGAGTCTCCACATGGTGTATGTTCCCACCCATTTGTCACTTAATAGCCATCTCAGTTGTCTGATAACTGTTGCAAAATTGCAGTGCCTATGTTCAAGTAACTCTTAATTTACCTAATAATGGCCTCAAAATGCAAGAGTAGTGGTTCTGGCTATTCAGATATGCCCATAGGAAGCTATTATGTGCTTCCTTTAAGTGTAAACATAAATGTTCTCAATTTAACGGGGGGAAAATGTATGCTGAATTGCTTAGATCTGTGACAAGAACAACTCTTCAATCCATGAAATTGTGAAGAAGGGAAAATAAATGTGGGCTAGTTTTGCTGTAACATCTCAAAATGCAAAAGTTATGGCCACAGCATATGGTAAGTGCTTAGTTACAATGGAAAGGCATGAAATTTGTGGGTGGAGGACATGAACAGACACTGTGTTCTGACTAATGGTAACATCTTGTATCAGAAAACATTGAGCCTATAGGAAGCCTTCAGCAGGGGATTCCCTGGGACAAGTGACACCAAGCCATTTACTGAGAGTAAGGAATGATTACAAGGATTCAAGAAAAACCTTCAGACTGAAAAAAGTAAAAATTAGTGAAGAGGCTGCATCTTATTCTCCACGTGTCAATGTTATATATTTAGTAGTATTGAAATAACAGAGTTCACATAACATGCAATTGATATAGCCCCATAAATGTTATAATACCACATATAGTTTTTTTCCTGATTACTATCTTAATAAATATAGATCCTCCACAGTTAAGTTTATACAGTCTGAATTATTACAGTTGATATTATCTTCAAAATGGATGCAGATAAATTTTGATTAACTTTCAGTGACTAATCTTTGAGTAACCCTCATGCTCACTCTGCAACATCAGATGCTCTTTTGATATGAACTAAGGTTTCCAACAGATGTATGGCACTGAAATAACATATTTTCATGAATCTGATGGTTTTCCAGTGCCATGAAGGCAATAAGCGGGCACCTGTGACTTCTGCTTACCCTTGTGCCCTTAAGTAGCAGATGTTTAGAGAAACTGATGCAAGCTGTGAGTCATATTATTTACAGATTTTTTCCCAAATTTTCCTCAGTTCATCAAAATATTCTATAAAAGAATGATAGTTTATGAGTAACAAAAATAATTCTACATTTCAAGAGTCTGTCACATTTTTGTGCTTAGTATAGTAAATCTTTACTGCCAAAGGTTGTTAACACAAATTAAAAAGCTGATAGTTTAATATTTACAAGTTTCTAATATATGAAGTCAACTTGCTTATTTCCCATCTCAGTGTAGCATTTCATGTAAACAAGTCTAGAAACCAGCATCTTGAAGTATGTGACATTGTAATGTGATTAAACTGCCTCTTAAACTTTGCTGTGACCTTCAATAAGAAATATACTTTACATCTTGACCTAGTTAATACATGTCCATATTTTCAATAGATACTGGCAACTACTATTACTATGGATTTTAATGAATTTAATTCATTATTATTAGGTAAAACGATTTCTATATCACACAGACATCAGTAATTTCAAAAACAGCTATTCAAGCTAAGCATAGACTTGAAAATAGGATGATACACTTTTTTTTGTTCATGTGTAAGACTACTGCTTATGTAATATCAACATGATAAACAATCTAGAAATTAATTTAAATATTTTTTTTCTTTTTTGGCTTCTATCAGATTAAAATAAGGTAGCTTTTATTTACATTTCTAAGGAAATAAATTGATTGGACTGGTAATCTGATTACATTATATTCATCAGTGACAATTATGGCAAATTGAAAATCACTCTGTTCTCCCAAATATCACTTTGTAGTTGATTTCTTGAAATTAGTCACCTATCATTCAGGTTGGTCTGGTCATAAATCTCTCTGTTAGTGAGACACAAAGTCAGGATATAACTATAATTCATTTTCTGATTAGCACTCTTAAGTTTTAAGATTCCGCTAAACTTAAACAATCTTTGGGGCATCCTAGAAAAGTCAACTATCTCTCAACCAAAATTTCAATATTGTCAATGTTTTGCTCAGTACTTCTGATTTACCAATCAGGTTATTCTGTACAATTACTAAAGTTTACTATCCTCAATAATTCCCCATCCCCTATCCCAAATGACCTTTTGTTTTCTTTCTGCATTTAAGAAAACTAGATGTGTTTCTTCAGGAAAAAAAAAAAAAGTATTCAGAATATCTCATTTGGGACAGAAATTTTGAAATACTGAAAGAATAAACACATTTCTTATTGAGAAAAATCTATATTTCTGTCATCTATGTCTTTATCTATCTATACCATATGAATAATGTAATGAAATAGCCTGCTGACAGTAATACACTGAGGGCTGTTTATCTTTCACCAATTCAGGTTTCATTTGTACTTTTTCTCTTATAAATGCTCTTAAAGGTTTCATGGATTCTCTGGAATGTAAAATTTCCATCATCCTTTGAAATCTCTAATAATATCTACTTTAGAAATGTTGTTGTCTGGTTCCATCATGCTGTCTGTTCTCAAGAGTTTTGTTTGTATAACAGGCAAATTTTCTTGTTTTATATATTTTGGCAGAAGCTAACCCCAGAAAACTTATTCTGAGTTGAATTTGTAGCATTCATATATACTAGTTACATTCCAATTATAGAAATCAAGGAGATTCTACTAGGAGGAAGACTGAACAGACCTTTTTCTTTTTCTTTTTTTCTTTTTCTTTTCTTTTCTTTTTTTTTTTTTTTAAGAGTGAGTTGAATGATTGAGTTATTATTTAGGAATGGAATTCCAGGTTATGCAAATTGAAAGTAAGAAATTTTCCTGTCTTGATAGGCCTTGAAAAATTGGGTCACTTAAAGATTCTAGAATTTGTATTTATTTTCAATCATTTTTTTTTTTTTGCCATCAGTACTAGTTAGAGGACTCTCTTTCAAGGCCTGCGGGGCTGCACACAAAAGAAGAGACTTGAAGAAATTCAGTTTGGTGATTTGGGGGGCCAGGCGGTAGTCCAGCTCTAGTGGGAGAACTACTCCTGCTCTGGCCCTGCCATCCCCTTTTATTGAGGCTTTGGGGAAAACATCTTAAGCAACATAAACAGAAATTTACATGTAGCCCCTGGGCAGGAAATAACAGAAACTTACACAGGACAAATAAGGTAGATTCTGCTTCAGCTAACATAATCTCAACTAAAGGTTAGAGCAATTAAGGTTGTTGACCAGCCTTCCTAGCTTCCTGTCAACATCTCTTTTTCAGTGAAACTGATTTGGTTTCCAGCACTAGTACTGGTATAAACGTAGCTAAACAATAGATGACTATTTTAAAAAATATATTTTATTGATATTTTACAGAGAGGAATAGAGTTAGAAACATTGATGAGAGAGAGTCATCAATCAGCTGCTTCTTGCACATCCCCTAATGGCGATGTGCCCGCAACCAGGGTACATGCCCTTGACCGAATTGAACCCAGGACCTTTCAGTCCGCAGGCCAGTGCTCTATCCATTGAGCCAAACCGGTTTCGGCCAATAGATGACTATTATTTTTTAAATACTCTTATGGGAAAATTACAAAGAATGGACAATCTATACTATTGTATATGATCAATATTTTTATGAGCTTGGTCATTCACATAAGACATTTATGCTGTGTGAATTGAGAACTGCATTTAGATCTCTCTAATTACTTCATATCAACTATTCCAAACACACATGGAGAAATGCACACACATACACACACAAACACACACACACACACACACACACTACTCTGCAGTGGGCAGCCAATGCCATTAAAATTTCCTCCCTGATAAAACCATTAATTAAAATATTATGTTTCCTGATTGCCCCAGCTGAAGCACATCTGCATTACCTGATAGTTGTGACTAAAAATATTATTTTTTTCCTTTAATACATAATTACTTACTGATGATTTTTTATTTTGTGGCCAGCACTTGGCCCATTAACAAGCCTGAAGGAATGAGAACCAAGACCACATTCTGACTGAAGGTAGTATTTTAAGGCATTTTAATTTTGTTTAATGAGAGAAGCCCAGTTGGAATGGTGTTTTTAGGTGTGTGGTGGAAGCATGAGACTATATGAAGATTTGGAGTAATTGGAAAGCATGAGACCTGGGTGCAAAAATGAGGAAACAGCACAAGAAGATACTAAAACTATAGTTCTTGGCACTGCCTCAGGTTAACCCTTTACATTCCTGATTTAGGGGAATCACTACCAAATTATAACATGCATGGGAGGTGGGGGAGGGCAGAGGTGGAAGGTGAGTCAAGCTGTAGGCTATTTACTGTGGCGCAGGCTTCATAAACAGCCAGGCAGGCAAAGAAAGGAGAGAGTTTCAAAGACTTTTTTAAAGGATATGTTTGTGTAAGGACACGGGCTGTGACTAAAGAGGCAGGAGGTGCAGGGACATGGAGAAGGACTTCTGTAACAATGACTTGGTGTCCTTGACTGATGGGTGGAAGACGTGCAGCCCAGAGCAGTCCCTGTCATGAGGCAATGATTTTACATCAACAGCAGACATATCTGGTCGCAGCAGGAGGGAAAAAGAAAATATCGCTTCTGATTGAAATTCTGAGGGGATTCATGGATGAGAAGCACTAGGGCCCGAATTGGAAGGAGGCAGACATCATCATTGGAATCTGTTCTCGTAGGGGAGAAAAAATCCTCTGATGAGTGCAAGTGACTGGAGTCTTGCTTCACTCTTTTATAGTTCATTTTAGAAATCATACCCTTGCCTGCCTATAAAAAAATGTTTGAGACTTAATTCAGAATGACATCTTCATTTAGGCCATAAATGTTTGCAGCTTAAACTTAAAATCAAAATCGTTTTTCCGGACTCTTTGCAAGATGAGCAACCCTGAGGGCACTCCAAGTATTTTTGTATGTATAAATTGCTTTTGCTGTACAAAAGTTTTTAAAATTCAGCCTTTGTATCACAAAGGAATGCTCAAAGGGTTTAAAAGGGTAGTAATCTCAGACAGAGCTTTAAATTCAGCTATCAGGCAAACACAATTTAGTTCATATGTGTCATGAATCTAAGTCTCTTTAAAAAGAAAAAGAAAGAAAAAGAAAACACTGTACCCATGGAAGGCAATTTATAATGAGGCCATCACCAATAATTGTTTGTTTTAGCTATGAAGTGCTTGAGCCCTTTCCTGCCTGGATGGAATCAACTAAAAATAACCACCACCCCCCTACATTTGCAAACAGGATAGGTTGCAGTGAATAAGATGCCAATATAAGCCATTCCACGCCAAAGCAGACTTTTTAGATGAAGCAAGAATAACATAAAATATGGCAATATTTTTCGAGTTTAACAAGTTTTGCAACGTAGTGACTTTTAAGCTGAAATTTCAAAGACTACTATTTATTTTAATCATGCTGTTTACCTTTGAATAGCTATGTTTGCCTTTCTCCAGATGTGCACCCCAACATTTCTAGACATGACCTAACTTGTCTGCATAGGAGCCTGACACAGATGTGGCAGTCTGTCCACATAACTTAATTACGAGTAACACTCCACCTCTCAGGATTCAGCTATATGGTTGCCTGCCTTTCTTGACAGAGCTGAGAAGCAAGATTTAAACAATAAAATATGCACAATCAAACCTGTCCAAGCAACAAAGCAAATGTATTTTTTTTCTCTTATGAATGTTCTCTTAGAATTTACAAAATCTTATTTTACTGGCAATCTTAACAAGCTTAGCTATCTGGTTGCCAAGCTCACTGCTTATTAGGAAGCAGCAAATTAGAAAGGGGACTGGAGGTGTTAGGACTAGCACAATGATAGCAGTGAATGGTGACATTAAGTGTGTTGACAGAAAATCCATAAAAAATAAAATAAAAACAGAAACTCAAAAAGCATAGGAACTGAGCTATTTAACAAGGAAGAGTAAACAGACCTACAAACTTTTATAACCCCCAAGGGCATCATCATACAATAACTAGTATTCCTAATGATGGCCAGAAGACATTAGGGAATGGTACATTAGGTTCCGTAGTTTGAACACTGTTAACAAAACAAACAAAAGTATGCAATTCATAATTCATTTTGGACAGATTTTCATCTGGAATAGTCATCTTTTAAAAAGAGAAGTGAGGGAAGTTTGGAGGACTAAACTTTTAGCTTAACTGTCATGTTGGTTTTTGCTCATTATCCAACACGATGAGTCCCACTTATGAATTTAAACAACTACCATACAATACATGTATTGGATAATGAGACTGTCCACACTTCTTTTGAGAATCTACCCAGCTTCAAAGTCATAATTTAAAATTTAGTATGTGAATTTTTTAATATGACTACTGTGTCTAGGAGGCTTAATTCACTGCCACATTTTTCTGGTCTGATTGAAGTTTCAGGTTCAATATCCATATGGACTATTTGTCTTGTGCTTCCATTTATCTCCCAAAATGGCAAAAATAAATAAATAAATAAATAAATAAATAAAATAAAATAAAATAAAATAAATCTCTTTCTCCTTCCAGAAAAATAACCACATCAACTACCTTTACCTAGAAGCCACCACATTGTCACCTTATAAACAGGGAACATAATTAAATATTTAACAATTAAGTTCCGTAATACCATCAGTAATTATTAGATTGGGCCTGCAACACTGAATTGAGTTAAAATGAAGTAAAAACACTTTTTCAATTCTATAACACTTTTATTCTTGCTTCTGTGTCTCTGGGAAGGAAACTGTCAGTTCTGTGGAAAGGGTTAACAAATGCACATTTTGACAATTGTTCCTTAAGATATGATGGATACATTTGGACAAAAATTTAGACAGGAGTTGTCAGTGTGTGAAAGAGAATGTACATCTTGAGAAATTATATTTTTCATTTTTCATAAAGAAAGGCATACTATACAAAACAGATTTATCAGATAATTATATAGTCAAATTCCAAGACAAGCCCAACTTAATGAAGAGTATAATTTAATACATATATTTTGGTTTAGTGAGGTATTAGCATTTAGAGGACTAATTTGAATTTCTCACATTTTGGAAACAGCTAGGCATCCAGAAGGAAAAGAAATCGTAGTGTATATATTTATTGTTTTATCACTTAAATTTTATTATCAAATAGTATTGGTTATCTAGTTTATAATACCAATAACTTGCATCATTTTCATCAATTGTTTTTCCTTCACTGTTTTTTATTGTTTTGTCATACATTTCAGTCAAAACATTCAGTATTTCACATGTTTTTAACTATTCAAGTGATTATAGGCCATTAATCTCAATGGTAATTATGTTTTTAAGTTCCAATAATTGCTACTAGGTTTTCAGAAATAAATTATGCTGAAAGGAGGAGAAGATTGTATAGACATTTAGTTTGTATTTTGTTATGCTGTGTTTAAAGGGAAATAAATTTCACATATTAGTCACAGAATAACCTAATTAGAGTAGGGAAAGGGATATAAATATTTATGGAGAAACTAATATACACCAGACATTAGCGAGTTGATTTATAGATACTGTTTAATGTTTTCATCATAACAATCCTTTTAGATAGACATTATCCTGTTCAAATAAAAAGGTTCAGAAGCTCTATTTATAGAACATAGTACACTTAGAATACAAGGCCATGTCAGTTCCCAAAGCAGGTACTTTTTCAAGGATATGATGCTGTCTTCTGGCAATACCCTGTAATTGTTAATTTTCCTATGTGGTACACTATTGACTAGCAGAATATAAATAATTCAGTATCTCTAAGCCTGCTAAAAACAAGGAAAGGGGTTAGATGATGCATAGATAATTTTGCAGATAAGGCAAAATAACCGGATTTACTATATAGTCAATGTTCTTAGCCTATTTGTTACTAATTATACATTTATTTGCTATGTACAAACATTTGCAGGTGTGTATTGCAGAATCAGTTCATTTACTGGCTCTTTTCACAAATAGTGAGCTTCTAACTTACAATCTGCACAAACTACTATTCCTCTCTCTTTCTTATGTACTGGAATTTGTTGATGACATTTAATCATGTGTGTTTGTGGAGTGCAAATATAAATATCATCATATAGCAAATTTCTCAACCACTTTATTTGTTCTAGAATGTACTAAACTGTGATTTAATGGGAAATAAACTGCTTTTTTTTTTTTTTTCTGGTTTAACCATAAAATGTTTTTGATTTATTTTTAAGACACAGCTTGTATTAGACCAAAGCTATCTCTAGTCTAATGGAGTCCAGACTTTTATTTTATTTTCATAATTGCTTCACAGTTATACAAAATAAAAATAAAAAACTAAAGTAAGACTGTAAAATATATGGATATCTCAGTAAGAGCACAGTTGACGTTAAAACCCTATCCAAAAATGTTTAGCAATATTGGTTTTAAAAGTTTTCAACCTTTTATTCTGTATAGTTTAGATATGTTTGAAAGGCAAAAATTAAATAATTTTGAAAAGTTAAAGGAGGTATGCCATATATTCACATCCAACATCTCATAAAAAATAAGAAAAGAACAAGTACACTGTAAGACTTAATAGTTTAACCAGACTAGTGAGTTCCCAGGATATGAGTACTTGACCAGATATATTTTATATCAAAGCCCATTTTAAAGTTATTTATTCCGAATATTTCTCTTACAATATCTTGATAATTATTCACTTATTTTGAAAGTAATTTCTGATATGTTTATTAAATGATTTTATCTTAACTTTAGAACTAGTGGTTAAGAGTAGCGTCACTAGGCCATCCAAGAAACACACACACACACACACACACACACACACTTTTAGAAGGTAAAGTTATTAATAGCTAGCATGCCTTCAAGTTCAAAACACTGTAAGTCCTTATCACTAACTTCATAGCTTTTCTCCTTCAAATAACTGATCACTCCCTTCTTCCAACACCACTCCATCAGGCATGCATGCTCAATTCTGTGAGACACAAGCACGTTGTCTAGCAACATGAGTTATTTTGCATTGGGTAAGGATTTCTCCAGAAATTACTTGTGACGGGCTTATTCACAACTAAAAGGAAGGATATTTAGAATTTATTTTTAGCACAAATAATGCAGGAAAGTATTTTAAAATAAATACTTCAGGAACCATTAGTTTATATGAGAATTGTACTCAAAGTGGAAAAGTTTTACAGAGGGATACAGGAGAGAGATTTTTACCGGGGAGATTCCAGAGAAAGAGCAGACTGGATGGAATCAGAAAGGCTGAGAAAAGGATAAATTACGGGATTGGGAACCTAGTGTGCCTAATGCAGGGAACTGCAGATGATGTGAGTGGCAAAGAAAGAAGACACAGATAAGGTATTTCATTAATATTACAATTTTGTCCACTTTTCAACTTTTTAAAAACTTTTTGACTTTTAAAAAGCACATCTTAACTTCAAGTGTATAGTTCAGTGGCAAGTATATTCACATTGTTGTGAAACAAATCTCCAGAACTTTATCTTTTTGCAAAACTTAAATTCTAAGCCAATTAAATGGCAGCTCTCCTCCCTCCCACCCCAACCCCTGATAACCACTGTTTTACTCTCTGTGAATCTGATTCTTTTAGGCAGCTTATATAAGTGGATTCATATAATATTTCTCTTTTTGAGTCTTGCTTATTTCACTTAGTACAATGTCGTTAAGGTTTATCCATGTTATAGAATGTTGCCTAATTTTAACATTACCTATACTTAGACTTAACTTATATCTTGTTACACAGTCTATAGCATTTGTGTGTGTCTGTATGTGCATGTATGCTGTAAATTCAGCTATTGGTAATTTGGATTATAAAGCTTTCCATGAATAACAATATACTTATATCATAGTGTTAAAATTGTAAACATTTGACAGATTCCCCCCTCTAAATTCTGAAGTATTTCTTGTGAATAAAGTAGGAATAGATTGTGTTGTCTTTGCATAAGTTAGTGTCATCAATTCTCAGCATCTTTTGGTCCTTTGCCTAAAATGTCTCTCTTCTTACTGAATCTGGTTCCATCTTATTCCATAAAAAAACATTAAGAAAAAAGGCACTCTCATCTCACTTTCCTTTTATGTAATCATTTGGCTAATTCACCTCAGCTATTCCTCATCTGTAGGCACAAAAATCCTGTCTAATAAAAGAGTAATATGCAAATTGACCATCACTCCAACACACAAGATGGCTGCCCTCATGTGGACATAAGATGGACACCAAAAGATGTCCAGCAGGGGAGGGACCAGCCCTGCAGGGGAGGGCAGTTGAGGAGGACCAGGTCTGCAGTAGAGGATAGGTAGGGGCAATCAGGCTGGCAGGGGAGCAGTTAGGCATCAGTCAGTCTGGCAGGGAAGTGGTTAGGGGGTGATCATGTTGGCAGGCAGAAGCAGTTAGGGCAATCAGGAAGGCAGGCAGGAAAGCATTTGGGAACCAGCAGCCCTGGATTGAGACACAATTATTCCTCAAGGGGTCCCAGATGGAGATAGTGCTGGCTGGGCTGAGGGACACCTTCCTACCCCCATGCACAAATTTTATGTACCATGCCTCTAGTAGAATATAATGACTTTACCTGTTCAATAAGCCTTACCTCACAGTATTTGTATATTTAACTTGAGAACTGTTTTATTGGTCTATATTTGTCTATATTTATCCTATATAAAAAGGAAAACACAACATTTTAGGTTAGAATTTCTCATAGTAACCTGAATTGATAATATTAATTTTATTTATGTCTTATCCTTGAAACTCCCTACTGATTTTTCTTATGCTGGTCACCGTAAGTCTCCTATTATTTCCTTGTTTTCCATTTCATCCACCACTTGAATACTAATATTACATTTATTTTACCATAAGCAAATCTTCATGTATTTTCAAAGTATTACCATTCAATATTCAGTACCTCTGTTTATAACCCCTGGGTGCATTATTATGACTTTTCTCTCTCCTTATAGGTGTTTGTAGTATTTACCAGACTTTTGTCATTTGCTATGTTTATGATTGTTTTATTTTGTTTTGAGTACCAAACTTATATTTAGACACTGATTATCTCTTTGCCAATAATTAATTTAGCACAGATCCACTGTGGGAATTATAATTAATTTCACAAGCCAGTAATGTACAGAATAATGTCTCTTAATAAGCTGAATAAAGAAGTAACATATTTCAAACTGATGGCAAATTGATTACAATATTATTCCAGGTAATGGGAGATAAAGAAATAAAGACCAACTTTAACAGAGGTGTATCTTTTTATATGAGTTTGGTTCCTCTGATTTCCAGCTTCCAGAGCAAAAAACAAACAAAAAAAACAACAAAAAAAACCCCCAAAACAAATGACCACGCAATTTCTTTGTTGGAAGAACACTTTGCTGGATAACGATGAGGCAGAGTTGGTGCACAGGTTAGGCTGCTCTGAGAGTAATCATTCCGGGGATCATTGCTGGTTTAGTACCGCTGATGATCAAAGAATTACCTTGGCCACAACAAAGCTATTTAGGTCAGCAAAGTAAAGCAGTGTCCAGACTTATTCCTCACCAACTCTTTGTATCTGTAAAATCAATCTTCTCTTGCCAGTGTGCTTCTCTACACTTTCTATTGATAAGCCTCCATCATTATCAGTGACAGCAGATGAGAGGATGACATCTTGAAACAACTTCATTCTTATATCAAAACACCTTTATTTCTATCCATGTAAGAAACATCCAAACTTGTAGAGAATTTTTAAAAGAGTTTATTTGAGCCAAAATTGACAACAGTTGCAGGGTAGCAAGATCTCAAATGTTTGGGAGAGTAACTCTTTCACAGTTTCTCTTATGTGCTTAAAATTAAGGGGGGGAGGGGGACTGGTGTTTAGGAAGATTACATGAGAGTGGGAGAAAGCCAGAGCAGGATTAGATTCTAGAATAGTTAAAAAGATTGTTTGCTTTCTTGGGAGTGATTATAGTTATTCCAGGTGTGTGTTAACCTAGATGCACAAAAACAATGGACAAGGCTAGTTAAGGCAAATATAAAGCTTTTACTAAATAGGTTATGTATAGGGCATGATTACTAACCATGAAGCACACATTTAGGAAGCTATGATCAGAGTACCCTGCCAGGTTACTTTCCATAGAACCCCCTTTTTTTCTTGTACTATTTTCCCTTTTAGTCATAAATCAATCTGAAGGAGGCTTCGATGACCATCCTTTTGTTGAATAGTGTGGTCTCACAATGCTAGGAAGACTTCATTCCTTAGATGTTTCAATATCAATGTCACCTTGATGCAAGGGTGGACCATTGGGGATTGCACAATGCCATCACCATGGGAAGTGAGTTGAGGCTGAATTTTCCCCAAAAAAGGGGAGGGGAAGGTAAATGGAAGGAAGTCAGGTCTTGTAGTCTTCATTGCAAAAAGCACGCTGGGTGATTTCTATCCTATGAACCATTATGATCCAAGTTTTCTGTTATCTGTATCCTAAAAACAACTTTTTTTTTGGGGGGGGGGTATTTTTTATAAACACATCCATTTTTAAAAGTTTGTTTAAGTCATAAACAAGTGAATTTGAAATCATTAAAACAATGCACAACAATTTTACTACCTATTCTTGATTTCCATATTATTTTTAAGTTTAAAACAAATACATTTTTTTCCAAAACTGTCTTATATTAGAAGTTCAGTTGATTTGAATTTGTCAAAAATATTTTTTTTATAAAAGATTATTATTAAGAGTCCAAGTATTGCTTTTGGTTAGAATCCTCAAACTACTTTATTTTGAAATGCTTCTTTAAAGTTTTGCTGAATTTCTTATTTCCTTGCTGGGCAATATTATTTTACTTCAATCATTTTCACAATTGTTTTACACATTTAAAAATCAACAAAGTCAAATTGAATATCTAATTTGCTTTATTAAATGTTCATGAATCAAGCAGCTTCCTATCTAATAAATACAGAGGTGCTCTTAGAAGTTCAAAATGAAGGGTTTTTCTAGGCAGAAACTGAGAAGGACAAGAAAGTTATTAGCCAAAGAAAAGAAAATTTGTTTCAGGCAAGAGAATCTTTGTTGAAGAAAGAGGTATAGGAGTCTGATTAGGAAAATTACCTCCACAGCTTTGATCAGGAAATTCCAGACTCATTGATTTAAGATTTAGTGTGTTGGCCTGTTGTGTGTTTTTTTTAAACACATATATGTCATATTTTATCTTTTAAACTTCCCAAAAAATATTTGAGGTGTTTTAATCTTCAAATACTGTGTTTATGACGAGAAGGTCTCAGAGCTTAACTGTACACCTGCTTTATTGTTGAGAATTAGCTATAGTCATGTGTCTTTTAATAAGGAGAATACTTACTGGAAAATATAGTTATTATGTGATTTTCTTGTATACACATCATAGTATGCTCTTACACTTACCTAAATGGTATATCCTATCAAGAACCTAGACTAAATGGCCCCAGTGGTCAGCAAACCCCTTAGTCAACAGAGCCAAATATCAACATTACAACTATTGAAATTTCTTTTGAGAGCCAACATTTTTAAACTTAAACTTCTTCTAACACCATTTCTTCAAAATAGACTTGCCCAGGCTGTGGTATTTTTGTGGAAGAGCCACACTTAAGAAGCCAAAGAGCCACATATGGCTTGTGAGCCGCAGTTTGCTGACCATGGGTCTAGCCTATTGCTCTGATTTGTAAGAATTTAATATCATTTGTGGCCCAACATTCATATTTTTGCAGTTTAAACTTTGCAGCTTCTTATAGAATATGACCCTGTTCCTTGGCCTTAAAAAACATCTGCAGGAAAAGAAAAAGAAAAAAGTATTTTTGTGCTATTTGGTTTCTGTTGAAAAGTAACCCAAGTTTTTGTTCTTACAGGCCTGAACCAGAATTAGGATGTTGACAAATGTCTAGTCATATGCTATCCATGTATTTTCTCCAACAGCCTCACTTGCTGACCACTGAGTCAGCCGACTGTTGAAAAAGTCATGATCCCTAGCAATCAGAAAATGCATGATGTAAGTCTGGTTTCTCCTAGCAACCCATCTCTTTGATCATCAGGTCCTTGCAACTTTTTCCTTTTAAAACCTAGTCCTTTCCCCTCTGTTTTGCAATGTGTCTTCAGTTCATACTATGGGCTAAGCTCTATCATTTGCCAATCATCTATGAATAAAACTCAATTTATTTTGGATTTTTTAGAGTTCCTAGGGAGCAAATGTGTATAGCTGAATACTTTAGGCAATTGTAACACAATTGCTGAATACTTTAGGCAATTGTAACACAATGGTATTTGTGTATCTAAATATAGAAAAGATAAATAAATACAAGTATAGAATAAAATATATAAAATGCTGCACTTGTAAAGGTCACTGACCATGAATGAAGCTTGCAGGACTGGGCGTTGCTTTGGGTGAATCAGTCAGTGAGTGGTGAGTGAATATAAAGACCTAGGACATTACTGTCCACTCTGTAGATGTTTAAGCACTGCACATCTTGGCTGCACTAAATGAATTTTAAAAATGTGTTCATCACAAATAAACCTTAGCTTACTGTAACTTTACTTTATAGGCCTTTTACTTTTTAAAAACATTTTGACTCACAATTCAATGTAAACCACAAACACTTCTAGAGCTGTACAAAAATATTTTTCTTTCCTTCTATCAATATTTTATTCTATAAGCTCATCATCTATTTTTAATTTTTATTTTTTTTATACTTTTTAAACCTTTTTTGTAAAATACTCAAATACAAACAGCACATTAGCCTACACCTACACAAGGTCAGGATCATCAATATCACTGTCCTCCACCTCCACATCTTGTCCCATTGGAAGGTCTTCAGGGGCAATGATAGCCATAGGGCCATCGTCTTCTATGACAGTGTCTTCTGGATCAGCTCCCCAGGGACTGACTAGGGCTCTTCTTCAGAAGGCATCCCTCTTCTCAGATATATGTTTATGGTGGTTTGTTTCTTTTGGTCACCGTACATTTGCTTGTAAGGAGACAATACACCATGAACATTCCCCTTTATTAATGAAAACCTTTCAGTGTTGGGATCAATGGTTTCAAACTTTTATTAAAAAAAGTATATATATATATATATATATATATATATATATATATATATATATATAATTGATTTCATAGAGAGAGAGAGAGAGAGAGAAACATCAATGATGACAGAGAACAATCCATCAGCTGCCTACTGAATATCCCACATCCCACAATGGGGATTGTGCTAGCAACCCCAACATGTGTACCCATCAGGAATTGAACTGTAATCTCCTGGTTCATGCCACACCTGCCAGGGCTAGGCCTGTTTTCAAACTTTTAAGATGCTTACTGAGGTCTGCATAAGCTTCTGCTAAACCCTTCACTGTGAATTTCCTTGTAGGTTCTTTCCCCTTGACCCTTATGTTTCCTCTTCTTTTGCCTCTTCTTCAGCTATGCATTCCACTTTCAGTTTTAACAACTCATCAATCAACTCCTCAGAAACCATCTTTAGGAACTTTCAACCTCATTCTCATCCATATCCAGGTTAGAGTTGTTTGCCATCTCAACCCCAGCCTTGTTGATTTTTTGCAAACTCCTCATCTTGGCAAATCCTTCAAATTTATGGATGAACCTAGTGAGTGTCTTCTTCCAGGTGCCATTCATACACAACTTGGTGACATCACTCCAAGCCTAAGCAAGACTTTTAATGCAGCAATGCATTTAATCCTTTCAGATTTACAACAGTGTCTTCCTCAGTCTCAGCAATAGCATGAGCAAAGGTAGCCTCAAGTAATAGGACTCAAAAGCTCCTTTAATTTATTGATCCATGGCTTGTTCAAAGGAGAAATACTACTTTGATATTGGGATGATGATCATCAACAAAAGGAGGGTGTCTAGGATTGTTATCAACAACAAGCAAAATCTTTAAAGGTATATTATTTTCCAAATAGTGCTTCTTTATGTTGCTGTCCTAGCAATTCAGGAAGGCATTCTGGCAGAGGAGTTCTGTCATCCATGACTTCTGATTGCTCCTGTAGCACTCTGGCAGTGTGTGCTTATTTATATGCTGGAAGGCCCTAGGGTTCTCACTCTGCCAGATCACAAAGAGTTTCACTGTGCAGCCTCTAACTTTGCTCCCAAGCAAGATAGTTATCCTGTCCTTAAAAGCCTTGAAACCTGGCATTGGCTTTCCCTCCTTATGGATGGAATTTATTTCAGTCATCTGTTTCTAGAATAGGGAATTTATCATCCATATTGAATATTTGCTCTGGCAAGACATTTTCTTCCATAGTCAGCTTATTACGAGTTTCCAAAAATTTTTAGTGGGGTTCCACTTTAGCACTTGCAGCAATCACTATCACAATATGTCTTGAATAACAATTCTAGAACTGTTTAACCACTGCCCCCCACCCCCGCCCCAGCACAAACAGTAAATTCAGTAGTATATTTGTGTCCAGCCTTTATTTCCACATCATACATTTTTGCTTTGACTATAACCATCATTGTGTTGAAAGTATACACTTCTGTTTCTGGTCTTCAGTCCTGGTCCCTAGAAGTTTCTCCATGTCTGATATAGGTTTTTCCAGAATTGTTGTTAGTAGGTTGAGAAATAAATGTAGGTCATATATTTGACATTGCTCTTTTCAATCAGAAACTTACAACACTGACTTACATACCTATTTTCCATCCAACTACTTTCTCTTGAACATTTTTTGCTAAAATTATAACTAGTAGATCAAGTGATGAAATATTTAAAGAGCAAAACATGGGTTTCTATTGAATACTCATATTTGGATCTACAGAGCTAAAAATAGTTACAAAGCTAGTTGCCCTACATAGATTGTAGGACATAAATGTTTGGAAGTAATGAATGACAACGGATAGGGAAAACATGCTGAACTTAGTCTCTGGGTGTCACTAGAAAGACATTACATACCAAGCATATGAATTAAAGGCTTGAGACTCCTTGGCAGTTTGAAGCATTGTAATTATCTATGATCTAGCGTTAAAGAAGACTAATTTTCAGATGCAATTTTTTGTGAGTAGGTTATTTTTAATAAACTTTATTATGGTTTAAAGGAATGTATTTTAAACTGTTTTCCTTGTGGTAGTTGAAATTGAAAATATGTGTTTTTTGTTTGTTTGTTTTTTCCTCTCCCTTAAATATATTCTACTTGGTCATTATTATAAAGGTTAACCCATCTACCCATCTAGATAGGTGTTTTGATGTGAAAAATATCAGGTAATCAATATCTGCACATATTGGGAAAATAAAACAACATCCAAAATATGAGATAGGAAAGTTTATTTGGAGAGCTTAGATAGGGTAATAGATAGAGTAAAATTGTACTTGAACAATTCTCACATGAAAGTAGATGAGCTAGAAATTAGAGATTATCTTAATCAGTAGAAATCTTTTTCATCATCAGGAGTATTATTAAGAAAAATAACTGAGAGTTGTGTTTATTTTATTTTATTGATTTTTTTTTTATAGAGGGATAGAGAGTTAGAAACAGCGATGAGAGAGAAGCATAGATAAGCTGCCTCCTGCACACTCCCTACTGAGGAGGTGCCTGTATCCAAGGTACATGCCCTTGACAGGAATCAAATCTGGGACCCTTCAGTTCACAGACGAATGCTTTATCCACTGAGCCAAACTGTTTAGGTCTGAGAGTATTTATTGGAGCAGAGAAAATGCAGGTTTGTGGAAGTTAATAGAGAGTGCTCCATCCTGGAAAATACAAAACCTTATTTGCATATGATGCTTATTTAAGACACTGAATAGCATACATTCAATAATAATTATCCATTCTCAAATATTTTCATGGAGCATGTGTACATGCTTTAGAATACCTGGTACATTTTAGAGGAGATAGCATTTAAACAGAAGCATTCAATAACCAATAAACAATGATTCCTGATTACCTTATCTGAACTTTGGAAGCACAAAGGCTAACTTTCACATTTCAACCCGTAATCACTGCCTTCTCCCATTTTGATAAGCCTTGAAATCTGGAGAATATTTTTTTTTCACTTTATCTGTGAAACTTCAGTGACTTTAGTAGTTCCCTTTATCCATGGTGAATATATTCCGAAACCTGCAATGGATACCTGAAAGGGCAGGTAATACTGAACCCCAATCAACTTCAATTCTGCTGGAGACATGACAGTGGCTTCTTTATTTTTCCCATGAGATTCAGAACATACTTCAACAAACAATGAGTTATAGAAAAAGGAAATGGCTATATTCAATGCCATTTCAAATTTCAACTATTTGTTCAACAAAGATAATTTAAGGTTCATTCAGAAGAGATGACGAGGATGTGTGCATTATATGCGGGGGAAAACAAAACATGTAATAAAGAAATTTGAATTTAGGATTGTATTAAAACAAAAACAACAAAAAAGTTATTTATTCTGCTTTATTTTGGTAGTAAAATAAGCTTTAATAGAAACCCAAACTTGGCAATCATTGCACTAAATGAAATCACAATTGAAATGTAAAAGCTTTCCAAAAGTGTCCTTTTGTGGTAGTCAACTATCTCACCCTTAATCCCCCCACTCTGGTTCTAATTTATGAGTTGACATATGGCATATTAATGCAATCTTTAAGGACTCAAAACAGCCTTAGTTCTAAATGTACCACGGAGTATCTCGACACTGCCCATCAACTTCCCCAGGCTTTCTGCTTTCTCTCTAGCAAATACAGTCTGGAGTTCCTCTTCTTAGATATTTGAAATGTGGTTGGCTCTCCTGGAGGAAAATGAGTGAGCCAGAGTCCCTTTAGTTGATGATTTCATTTTACTATGGCTGTGAAAGTGATAAATGCACCTGTCTCTAGAGAATGAAGCTGCCAGCTTCAGGGAGTGCAAATGTGTCTGTAACTGCCTCCATTCCGATGAGTTATTATTCTCTGAATCTGTTCTGCTTGTACTGGGATAGTTGGTGCAGAAATTGTTTACAGCTATATTTAGAAATAGGAAGAGTAAATAAAGTGGCATTTATGGAAAGGGGAAAATTCACCTACCTATAGATAGTTCCAAATGAGTTTTGTTTCTGGTTAATATTCAGAATGCCGCTGACTAAAGAAAGAGTACAGCCTCATCATGGGTAACCTACATTGTTTCATGACTATAATATAAAAAAGGATCTCGTGGGACTGATCTGAGTTTTCTGGAAACTCACACCAACATATATTGCAAACTTAGTTCCCCAAGATATCGCCATGGGAATTGCAGAATTATGTTTCAACATAGTGGTTCATTTTACTTATGGGTATTTTTGCACATAATCTGAAACCTTGACCTAAGTTCCTTCCTGTCTCCAAGGTTTCCATTTCAAATGTTTCCTACTTAGTGCTTCTTTAGGTGGTGTGTGCTTTGTTCTTCCTGCTATAATCTAAAGTTGCATCAGTCAATAGGGCATTGAGGTAAATGAATTTGAGTTCTGAAATGAAATATTTCAGTTTTGGAAGTTTTCATTTTTTCACCAGTAAGTATAAATTGGACATTTCTAATATTTTATGCATGAACTCAGTAATAGGTACCAAAGACTAGATCTTGAGGTGCATATGTACACAAGAGGTAATGGAATATACATTCAAGTCTGACCTAGGCATTCACTGTGCTCTGGAAAATTTTCTTCTAGCAAAGGTAGTAGGCAATGACTGACTTTTTTTCAAGTCCATTTTCCCTCTTTTATATGTACTGTTAGCACAAAGAAAATTGTGAGTTTCTGTACTATAATATATAAATTTCTATATGAGCAGAAACGCAATTACCAATATCTGGGTTCTGAGGGGTATAATGTGAAATCCTGGAAATCATTCTGGTCAATGTTAGGAAGTAAAAGGATTTGCAGTGCCTCCTACCTTGGTTTTGCTAACTGTAAAATGAGTATAACAATGAAACAATGATTTGATGGTTTACTAAGGAACTCCTTATGTACTTCCAGGAGAAACTATATATATAAAAGCCTCTTATGTAAAGTGTCCCTTTGGGAGTTTGACCAACCAGGAGTTCAACCACTTCCTGTGATGTGTGCTGACCACCAGGGAGGGTACGGATTAAAGGAAGGGCCCTGCTAGTAGCTGGCAGCCACTAAGGACCCTGACTGTGCAAGAATTTTGTGCACTGGGCCTCTAGTATGTTAATCATGTTTTAGAAGCATTTAATTATTCAAAATTACAAAACTACAATTCAATGCATGCATGTAGTAAATTATTAAATGGTGCCTTTATGATTTAGAAGAGGTAATATAATTCAACGTGCCCTAAGTATTCATAGAAAATGAATCATAGAATCTCGTGGCTGAAAGGGACCACAGGGAATCCAACCAAATGCCTATGATGTTTAGAATTCTTCCATTGCATCCAGTCATGAGAAGTCTTCATGGTTTAAGGATCATTACTTCCCTATAGCACCTTAATCCACTTTTAGAACATTCTAATTGTTGAAATAATTTTTTGTATAATTTAATTTTCTGCTACTAATTGATAAGATATTTACTGAAAACTGCCCACATCCTAGGACATGGGCAAATGAAGAGGAACTATGAACTATACAAATATAGTCCTTGACTTTATGGAATATTTTCTCTGGTAGCAAAGGTTACATCTATTATGGTGATAATTCTCCTAGTCAAATATCAAAAAAATTATATTATTACTTATTCTTAATTATAATTATTTAAATATTTGAGTGATCTTCCTTGTCACAAAAGAAATTGTTATAAGCCTGAAAATTTCTTTATTCATCCTATGAAATCTTGATTAGGTTGCTACTTTTAAAGTTAAGAGTAATTTATTAAAAAATAAATTTTAATAGCCATCAATGATTAATGTTCCCTTGCAAGTATGATTAAAAGTTTAAGAAGACACCGATAACTTAAATTTACCATTTAAATATTATATCTTGAATTAAACAAACAATATCAGTGAGCTATTTGATTTTATAGTATTAGAAAATGTTTTCTCCAATCATACTCTTTAACAAACGGTTATTTCTGTTTAAGCACCAGTAGGTATCATATTTATTTGGAGTCCAATGTCCCTATTGGAACAATGACTTAAAAGTTTCCCAAACTTCATTCTTTTATATATCACAGTAAAGGCCCAGTGCACATTTGTGCATGAGAGTGGGGAGGTCCCTCAGCCCGACCTGTGACCTCTCATGGGGAGTGGGCCTAGGCCAGTAGGTGGACATCCCCAAAGAGGCTCCCTCCAATGCTGCTGTTCTCACCAGCCATGAGCCTGGCTTCTGGTTGAGCAGCACTCCTACAGTGGGAGCACACTGACCACCAAGGGGCAGCTCCTGTCTTAAGTGTCTGCCCCCTGGTGGTCAGTGTGCATCATAATGACCGGTCATTCTGCCATTCTGCAATTTGCATATTACGGTTTTACTATATAAAATCACTATTTTTGTTATATTTGCATACTATTGGTATAACACATTTCTAATTTTTTTGTTTAAATTTATTTTTAAATGGTGATAAATATTAAAATTTATGGTATTTTATAATATACATTAAAATAATATATGATTACTAAACATTTAAATTTTCTATTTTATTATTTCTTCATTTTTAATCTTTATTGTTGAGAGTATTTAGATGTCCCCCATTTTTTCCCTCATTGTAAAAGTTCTATTTTATTATAGTTTTTAAAACACTAATCCAGCCAAAACCGGTTTGGCTCAGTGGATGGAGCATCAGTCTGCTGACTGAAAGGTCCCAGGTTCGATTCTGGTCAAGGGCATGTACATTAATTGTGGGCACATCCCCAATGTGGGGGGGTGCATGAGGCTGCTGGTTGATGTATCTCTCTCATCAATATTTCTAGCTCTCTATCCCTCTCCCTTCCTCTCTTTGAAAAATCAATAAAATGTATTTTAAAAAAATAAAAAATAATAAAACACTAATCCAGATGGTCTCTAATTATTTTTCTTCACAACATTCAATGCCTTAGTATTTCTTATTGTCTCTGGTTCTTTCCATTTAGGCACTGCACACTTTTGCAAGTTATATGTTATATAAAATATGATACATACATTTAAAAGTATTTCTTCTATAACTATAACTAAATACACTACTTTTTAAAACTGCTAGAAATCTTTTCTATATTTACTTTCATTGTCCATAAAAGTTCCAGTCTTTTTATCTCCTGTTAAGCACCTGAGACAAAGTGTGTGTATGTGTGTGTGTGTGTGAGTGTGTGTGTTAAGGGGTACTTGTTATAGTATTAATGGCAGCAGAATAACCCCACATCAATTTTCATTTAAAAATAACTTAAAAATAACTTAAAATAACTGCCTTTATATGATTGAGACTTAATGTCTGTTTCAGGGTCAAACTGCCATACTGAAACATTTTTTAAAAATATACTTAAAATGTTCTTAAAAACCATCTGTATAAACATATGTGAAAAAATAAATTTAAAAAAAAAGTGTTGTGAATTTCTCTCACATTCACATGCCCTTCTCCTTGATGGAGAAATAAGAGAAAAATGATAATATCAACCTAGAGAAAGTAAAGTTCAAGTCAGACTAGTTAACACTTGTTTCTTTGGAATTTTCCAGCCAGCCAATTAAAAAAAAAAAAAAGCTTTGGTTCATTAGTCATTTTAAACATCTACAATATAAAAGGGAGGCTGGATCCAACTTGTTCTTGCATAATATTTTATTGTTGCTTAAAATAGACTTCCATTACATAGTACATAGGACATAGTTATATCAAATCATAAAATGGGGACATTCAAGAAGCTAAAATTTTGGCCTACTTTTCTATAATTATCTATGTGATTAATACCTTCCACCACAGACTGAAATAATCCTTGTCTAATATTTTAGGGATTTTCTGAGCCTTCATAAACTAATAGCCTTTGTTTTTAAATATATTATCTATAATCTACACTTTGGTTTTTTTTTTCCTCTTTCTTTCAGAATATGGAGTTTTCTTGTCTTTCCAGGACATGCTAAAAACCCACCTCTTCAGTGAAGTTTCCCCAAACTCCCCTCTAAAATGGTAGAAACGTGGTCAGAAGTCTTGAGCCGGGCTTATCGCTGATGAGTGCAGCGGTGATGGCAGGAGCTTCTTTCCCCTCTGCATCAGTTGGACATTAATCAAGGGCTCCCAGGCTGTGAGAGGGCACAGGCCAGGCTGAGGGACATCCCCCCCCCCACCACACACACACCAAGTGCACAAATTTCGTGCACTGAGCATCTAGTTCGATAATAAACTTTCATTACTCATATTAGGGATTTTTGGAGGTCATGTGATCAGTGGAGTTTTAGCTCATATCTGTTTCACCACAGGCCCAGTGGGTCCCCAATCCCATTGTCTGGTTATTTTTACAATTTTTACAGAATGCATAGTTGGAATATATATATATATTCAGCAGCTCCAGAATCTCCATAACCTTTTTGTAAACAACCCTTATTTTATTGATTTTGGTCCAATGGTTGTGTAATTTCCTCTGCCTGGAAGTCCTTGTAGGTTCCCCTATAGATCTGGTCTTCCTTTTTTTCTAACTTGTCTTGTCCACAATGTGGAGGAGCAATGTAGAGATTACCAGACACAGTATCAAGTGCGCAAAATCAGGCCTTGAGTTTAGTGAGTCACCTGCAAAACAGCATAATGAACATACAGTAGCTGGTCAGCAGTGGAGAGAAACAGTGAGGCGGTGAGAGCCATACCGAGGGAGTGAGAAAAGCATAGCCCAGTACCTAGCTGAGTTTATTTCTTATAAAAGCAGGCAACTGTTAGAGATAGAAAAGAAATCATGTTTGTATCAGTGCTGAAACCATTCTCCACATCACTAAAATAGTATTATCTAGGTTTTCCAGGAGAGAAATTCATCTCATTTTCTGACATTGTTCATGAGGCATTGTGTTCACAATTTTCCCCTGGAAACCTCTCAGTCAATTTAGGTCAAACAACTTCGCAAACTCCAGCATGCATTACTTTTTCTTCTATATAACTGATCACTTCAGACCCAGTGATAAAATTATTTCTGTGTGTGATTCATCTCTTCGATTAAATTACATACTCCTGGAGATCGGAAGCTTTGTTTTATTTACATTTCTATCTCCACCACTGCTCTGCATAATCCTTGCTGCAAATTAGACAGGCACCAGTAAATATTATTAAGTGAATTTATAAATAACACATAGAACTTAAGTCTTATAGTGGGTAGATTTAAAAAAATAATTTTCTTATATTTTTGCCCAAAATTTCTAGATACAACAAATGCATTTAAAAGTATAGTGGAAAGGAGTTAACCTTGTAGTATACTCATTAATACTTGAACTACAGATTAGAAGGGGAGAGAAGGGTTTGTGAAAAACAAAGAAAATTGGCAACCTGTGATTTCACTGTCAGACTAAGCTATGACATATTTAAGCAAAGATTTAATTTTTCTGAAAGAATTTAGTAGATGTGTTCTGGGGAGTGAAAATGTACAGATCATTGTAAAAAGGTAAAATTGATAATGCAGAAGAGTGATGAATGGGAATATTCACAGAGATAGAATGTTTAAAATTGCCAAGATTCACATCTTTGCTGCTTTTCTGGCCTGAGGCAAACTTGTCCTGGTTTGCTAAACTTCTAAATTAATTTTGAACACAGATAAACCAATATATTGAGCTAAAGTAGTCCCAGATCTTTTTCTATAAATGTTAATATGTTCGAGGAAATTTGGGATATTTCAAAATAGGATCAGGTACTAGTATATATAATTTCAATGTTAGTAGGTGTTATATGGAATTCCATTTCAAGAGCATAATGATTTATGGGATATACATATAAATCTATGCCATAGTTATAATGCTATGAATATCACCCAATACAAATTTTATTTAACATTTATTTTCTGCTATGGTTTATGGTGTTAGAAATATTTAAAAATAAAACATAATTTATCTCATTTTATATATTTATTCAATATATTTTTATTGATTTCAGAGAGAACGGGAGAGGGAGAGAGAGCTTGAAACATCAATGATGAGAGAAAATCATTGATAGGCTGCCTCCTGCATGCCCTCTACTGGGGATCACGCCCACAATCCAAGCATGTGTCCTTGACTGGAATCTAACCTGGGACCTTTTAGTCTGCAGGCCAATGCTCTATTCACTGAGCCAAAACAGCCAGGGAAATTTCTCTCATTTTAAAAAACTTAATAATCATTGACCAATTTCTACCCTATTTATAAGCCACAAACTAAGACAGTTAATTCACAGTTTGATTGATCAGTTTAATTGCAAATGTCCACCTTTTACTGGAGGCCTTCATTGTAGCACATTTATCAATAAACAGGAAGAGAGAAAAAATAGGGATCTTTATATTACAAGTACACTATAGGGAGGACCTTGTAACTCAGGAGTTAATTATTATGAGGAAAGTAGAGCTTCTATTTCCTGATACTATTTTCTGACTTGTATTTAAATATACTGATTATGCTTTATTATTACTAATCTTCTGAACTTCAACTAGTTAATGATTTCTCTATAACAACTTTAACTAAAAGGTAACTTATTTAAAAACTATGTAATTTCTTTAATGTCCACAAATTCCTCAAATCATCTTGATTGCATCACCTGCAAAAATCTACCTCCTCTGCTCCTTCCCCTAAGAATAATCCATCATCAGTGTGCTAAAACATAAACAGACTTTGATCTGGATTTAGGCCTAAATTCCCTGTAATCCACTGATCCAAGCTAGCTAAGTGAGCCAGAGAAGGGATCAGTTGAATTATTATTATCTAAATTCCCTTTGGAAAAGTTGAATAAAATGCAATGTCGGCAGGATGTGTACTCTGTATGAGTGTTATAGAAAACCCACAGGCCTCGGAAATTGGAAAAGCAATCCAGTGGCTTAGCTGTTTAAGTACCAATACATAGATGAGATTGCTTTTAAAGTTTCACACCCTTACCCAAGCGCACTTGTTTTTTTTTCCTATTCAAGTTGCTGTGGGGAGAAGAAATGGAGTTACTGTGTTTTGTTTTGTTTTGTTTTGTGTATTTTTTTGTTTTTTGTTTTTTTACATACATGCACCATATTGTTGGAAACATTAAATGTCTTAAAGTGATCAGAATAGGTAGATAGCTCCTTTATTATATTGTGAATGGTTATAGATAATGCATTTGCTAATATTTTTCTTAACCACCTTTATGCCTTTTTACATGTTCCACATGTCAAAGAAGTAAAAATACAAGACTCGATGTGGTTAAAAAGGCAGGATGGTAAAGAAGGGAGAACTTAGCCTGAGTCCAAAGTTCGAGGTTTTTACTTTAGGAAATTCATTTATATTCTCTGGGCTCTAATTTCTTTAATTTTAAAATAAGGAAGTTGGGCTAAGTTATCTTGTTTTCACCCTGAGCTTTTCATGTTTTTAATAATGTCCTGAATTGGACAATATAAAACCTTTATTAACATTTGTAATATTATATAGGTTAGTAGTGTTTTTTTCTAATGAATTTATTATAAGTTTTATAGAAGGCAGTTGAGAATTATTGTGGCCCAAGTTCCAATTACTTGATTATCCTTCTGGTCATTGAAAATGATCATTTATTATGCACCTTCAATATTCATTTCCATTCTGCTGGCTATAATACTATTTTCTTTTAGAAAAAAATTCTTTATGATACTAAGGCTGTCCATTTAAAAATTATAATTAGTATCTACTATGCAAATTAATGTTGACTTCTGGCCATAAAAATAATTTTAAAATAATGATAATATAATTGGACCAAGTGATATTACTTCAAGTGAAATCTGGTAACAAGAAGAGGCACAATTGAACACGACATAGAATGGCATCTCATTTTATCTGCATCACTTTCACATGGTTGTGATGTGTTCTCACAGTTCTGATAATGGACATGTGGTCAGTATTCTTATAAACTGACAATCTAAATAACAGAGTGCTGTCAGATATACTGCTGATGGAAATCAATCATAGGCACCTGATGGAACTAACATTTGTCCTGAGAGGAGCTACTTAACAACTTCCTAGAAGGAAAAGTCATCATTCTTGAAAGAAGTAGCAAACTTACGTTTGAGAAATGAAAGGAAGATGAAGATGCTGGAGAATAGCCGAAACCAGTTTGGCTCAGTGGTAGAGTGTCGGTCTGCGGACTGAAGGGTCCCGGGTTCGATTCCGGGCAAGGGCATGTACCTGGGTTTCGGGCACATCCCCAGTAGGGGGTGTGCAAGAGGCAGCTGTTCGATGGATATTTCTCTCTCATCAACATTTCTAGCTCTCTATCTCTCTCCCTTCCTTTCAGTAAAAAATCAATAAAATATATTTTAAAAAAAAAAGATGCTGGAGAATATAAATAACATTTTAAATATCCATTTAAAACTGATTGGCCAGCGCTGACAGGGTGGCTCAGCTGGTTGGGGCATCATCTCATACACCTAAATGTTTGCAGTTTGATTCCAGTTATGGGCGCATACCTAGGTTATGGGTTCAATGCCCTTTCTGGGGTGTGTATGATGGGCAACCAATGGATGTTTCTCTCTCACATCATGTGTCTCTCTCCCCTTTCCTCTCTATCTAAAATCAATAAAAACACATCTTCAGGTGAGGATTAAAAAATAATGAATAAAAGTAATTTGTCAAAAGTTAAATGCTAACATCTAATATGCATAAAAATAATTTATCAAATTCTTTCTATTTTATCCGCCATGGCCTGGAACTGACTTAAACATATAAGATCTGAACATGATATTGATTTTTGATATTTTGGACTTGTGCTCAAGACAATTTCCTATTTTTCAGTTGGTGACCTACTTAGGTCTTGAAGCTATTGATTGGAAATTGCCTGCATTCCATTAGTGCATAAATTTTGTCTGAAGTTTTAAAGATTGACCTTAGCTGACTTGCTTTTTACCTGCTTTACTACTGTAGCTGTGCTTTAATTTTGGGTATTATAGCCATGATATAATAGGACAAAATGTCTTGGATTTAAAGTTCAGGGTAAATTTAAACTACAAATTAATATGCTACTTATATAGGGCTGTCCAAGACATAGCTCACTATTTCTCTGTGAAGTTTATTGTTGCTGAGGAAGTATAGAGAATCCCATCTTGTGTGAAGAAGAGGAATCTGAATGAGAAGCATTTTTTGGGGTGATAGTACTTCAATTAATAATTATTTTGGCACTTTTTGGCTGACCTATTTTAGCTTACCAAGGGGAAAAAAATCTGTATAATATTCCTGATAAGACCTATTGAATGGTGTTGAATGTCCAGTGTCCTTTCCTAAAAATAGCGTCACCTTACCATAGGTTTCTGGAGAAATAAATCACCACCCTATGGTTCAGTCATCTCCTACTACTACATATCTATTGAACCTCAGAGACCTACTAGTTCAGGAATTGTTCCCTTTTAAGGGCATACCAGTGAAGGGCTGAATTCCGAAGAGCATTGGTCTCAGGAAAGTGGGGTCTTTTGATGGGCAACAAGTCATAACTTCTGAGTTCACCTTTGCCAACTTGCAAGGCCTCAAGCTACCAGATTCCTGCTGGGGGCCACAGACTCAGAGCCTCCTTTTAGGGCAGCAGTATCCTCTTCTTCATCTGGTGGCAAACTCTATTTTTTTAGACTCCAATTGGCATTAATATTATTTTCTATTAGTTTCAGGTGTGCAGAATAGTGGTTATACCTTTATACAATTTCCAAAGTGATCCTTCAGATAAGTCTAGTGCCCACCTGACACTATACATAGTGATTACAGTATTATTGACTATATTCCCTTTGCTGTACTTCACATCCCCATCACTATGTTTTTAACTACCAACCTATACCTTCTACACCCTTTTCACCCCGTCTCCCAACATCCCCTATAATCTGGCAACCATCAGTTTGTTCTCTATGAGTCTTTTTCTATTTGCAAACAAGTTCATTCTTAATTACTGACTTATTTTATCTCTATTTTATAGAGTCTTTGTTTCAGCTAGAGGAAACCAATACACTTCAACATTCTGATTAAAAGGAACTCTTGCTATGTAGGCAGTCGTGGTTGAATAGGATCATCTGTTTCCTCCCTGCCCACAGCTCAGCTGATAGGTTTTGGTAATTGGAGTTTCCCATTTCTGGTACCTGCTTACATAATAGTTATGGTATTGGCAAAAATGTGTAACGAAAAAGTTCAAAACTTAATAGCTCACGCAAAGTGAAGGTCTGTTTCTCTCTCGTGCAGTAATCCAGAAGTAAGCGGTCTGACTGAAGACAGCAGGTGTATTATGCAAGGGTGCCCTCGTGTATTTCTGAGAATTCTGGATCAGCTGTTCACCACATCAGCATTCCATCCTATGGATAATGGGGGAGGAAGGGGAGGACATGGATTTTCTTTTGAGAAACTGGTGTGGATCACATGTATCCATGTTCCATTCATGAAAACTGTCATGTTGCCAAGGATAATGAGGAATTTAGTGTATCTCTGTAATTATTTATGAACCCTTTATTAAAAGAAAAGTATTGCATTTCTATCATCCACATTTTTTCTAGTATCTTACTCTAGCGATTAGTGCAATACTGAAATGTTAGTTTATTTTGTTTAGTGCATTATATTTTTCAAATATGGACTTCCTTACCCAAGAATTATTTTTCTTTCTGCGAATATTCTTTGGTTTGATTTTTTTTGTTGTTTGTTTGTTTGTTTGTTTGGGGTGTGTGTGTGTGTGTGTGTGTGTGTGTGTGTGTGTGTGTGTGTGTGTGTTTACTAGGTTGGCATTGTGGCATTTTTTTTTATTTGTTAGCCAGCTCAGGCATTTTGGTGGAAACAGAATAAGGCCTCTATTGCAAAGAAATCAATGAATATAGGAAACTTTCTCCAAATATTCCTTTACCATGGGCATTTGCTATTTAAAGTTTTTGCTTATTGAGCACAATCAGCAGAGTAGAGTGGCTGAGAAGTAAGCATACTTTTTACGCCTAATTCTCTGGAAAGAGAAATGGACAAAAATAGAGAAAGGAGCAATAGAATAAGAAAAAAACAAAATAGTGGATGCAGAAGGGTATTTTATTTAAATGATACACGTTTACTCATCTACTAACAGGAAAGGTCTAAAGACATTCATTCCAAACTAGCAGGGAAGAGTGAAAAAAGAGAATGCAGACTTTTTTTTTCTTCTTTTTGTTCATCTTCACTCAAGGATATTTTTTCTATTGATTTTTAGAAAGCGAGGAAAGTGGTGGGGAGAAAAAGAGAGAGAAATATCAATGTAAGAGAGACATAGCAATTGATTGCCTCCTGTATATACTCCAGCCAGGCCTGGGATCAAACTTGGGTGACCCAGGTACATGCCCTTGCTTGGAAATGGAATCCACAATCCCTCCATGTTAGGGTGGATACTATAACCACTGAGAGACACCGGCCAGGGCCTCATTTTTTTATTTTTTATTTTATTTTATTTATTTACTTATTTATTTATTTATTTTATTTTTTTACAAACTTCTATTTTGTTTGGATATTTTTAATGAATATGTGCTGCTGCCATATTTAGAATATTAGTAATTAAATAATAATAAAATAAAAGCTAGTAGTTGCACCATTTTCCCCTCCCCAAATGATGGTGGCTGAATTTTTGTCTGGAATGTTTGTCTCTTATTTTTATTTTTAAAAGTTTTTATTCCTCTTTTTGCTTAAGGGTTTCCATAGGAGTCATCTAACGGAGGTTGGTAACGTAGGCCTTCTGACTTGCTTGCTATGACCTGAGCAAGTTATGTAACTTCTCTGCCTTAAATTCTTCAACTCTAAAATGGAGCTACTAATAAATGCTTACTGGTGCTTCTTTAATAATTACAATACCCTTGTGCTGACTAGAAATGACCCTTCCCATACAAAAAATATAGTGCTGAAAGTTGAACTCATCTTTATTTGATTCCAAATCTTATATTCTTAACAAACACAACCTTCAAAGGTTTTCTGGAAATCTGATACTTTTTTAATGAAAAATATAAAGTTTAAAAAAAAGAAAAATATAAAGGTCAATTTCTATCTAATTAAAGGAGTTTCTAATATATTTTTACACTCAACTGTTAACAAATATCCCCAATCCAATCATTCAAATAATGTCTGGATTTTGTAAAGATATAGCTGAGTCTCTATGGAGGTTTGTCCACTATCTTACAGATGGAGAATGTACCTTTTTTGGAGAGATTCTCTGTTCTTCAAACCTCGATAATCAGAACATTGATTAAATTTTTACTAACGGCGAATGCCTAGTTTCTAAATTCTGCCTGGAAAATGAGTGATTGCCCAAAAGATATTTGGCAAACTGGCATCATGAGGAATTTGTTCTGTGCTTCATCTCAGGTAGCTTCTGGCAAGTTTCTCAGGGTTGGTGCTTTAATGCCAATACATTCTTATAAGGAAGGACCGCTAATTGTCTTCATTTTTATCTAATGTAATCCTGGCAGCAGACACACAAACCTATTTGTGGTTGTCCCAAGTGAAGCACAAGAATTAATAGTAACAGATACATGAAAACATTGAGATTATGCTGGCTCACTGGTCATCACCAGTAATGATTATTATGATAAATATCAGTTTAAGTAAAGATGCGAATTGGGCCATAAAACTCCAGAATGAATGCAGTTATCACAAAACAGTAGAAAATAGAATGGCTTCACTTAACAAAATCCCTACGGACCTAAGAAAATGAAAAACTGTTGTGTGTGTGTTTTTCCCCCCTTAACTCACTTTAGTGCCCTGATATAGAAAGCGTTCTTTGGAAGTGCCTATGATTTGGAATGCTGAACTGCCTTTTTAATGACAGCTATCCTATATAATAAAAGGCTAATGTGCAAATTGAGTGACTAGTGGAATGACCAGTCACTATGATGCACACTGACCACCAGGGGGCAGACACTCAACTCAGAAGCTGCCCCCTGGTGGTCAGTGCGCTCCCACAGGGGGTGTGCCGCTCAGCTAGAAGCTGGGCTCATGGCTGGCAAGCTTAGCTATGGTGGCAGGAGCCTCTCCCACCTCTGTGGCAGTGCTAAGGATGTCTGCCTGCTGGCTTAGGTTCGCTCCCTGGGCCTAAGACAGCAATTGGACATTCCCCGAGGGCTCCCAGACTACGAGAGGGCACAGGCCCGGCTGGGGGACATGCCCCCACTCCCCAGTACACGAAATTGGGCCTCTACTATCTGTATAAATGTATGAAATATGTATAAAATGCAGCATTCTATATCCACTAAGAACTTCATATATGTTGCTAATTATATAGCAGTGTAGGAGGCTTTAATAAGTGATTTTTGAAACAGTTATCCAATTTTTATAAAGTATAACACAATTTTTAAAAATAAACAAATAATTCAGATAATGGCAAGCTTGTCCATCTTGATTGCAGAGATCCTAGGCAGGATGCCATTAAAAAAAAAAAAATCTTTCTTTTTTATAAAGAATTTGACCAAATATATGGTATTTTCATGTTTACTCATTTATTGAACTAGAGATTATTGAATGTGTGTGTCACCTTCCTTTAGTCAGGACTGATTGTCTTATTTGTTTGTTTATTTATTTACTAGAGTCCCCGTGCATGAATTCGTGCATGGGTGGGGTCCAGCCAGCCCCACCCTGATTGGGGTGCTGGAAGGGCAGCTGAGGGGGAGGCACCATGGGAAGTTGGCTGGCCAGCCTGCCCCCTGCAGTACATGTCATAGGGACATGTCATTTCGATTAATTAGGGCTTTATATACCAAGAGTTATTTTAAATCTTTATTGTTGAAAATATTGTGTATGTCCCCTCCCCCACATTGACCTATGCTAGCCTGCCTGCAACCCCTGCCCCAGGCCTTCACTACCCTATTGTCTATGTTCATGGATTATGATTATAAGCATACGAGTTCTTTAGTTGACCTCTTCCCACCCACCCATCTTCTGCTAATTACACTCTGAGAATTCAGTCTATTCTATGCTCCTATGTCTCTGGATCTATTTTGTTCATCAGTTTATTTTGTCCATTAGATTCCACATCTGAGTGAGATCATGTGATACTTGTGTTTCTCTGACTGGCTTTTTTAATTTAGCATAATGCTCTCCAAGTCTCATCTTGCTGTCTCAAAAGATAAGATTTTTTTTTTTTTTTTTTTTTTTTTACTGCTGCACACTATTCCATGGTATAAATGTACCACAGCTTTTTTATCCACTCATCTACTGATGAGCATTTTGGCTGTTTTTAGATCTTATCTACTCTAAATTGTGCTGCTATGAACACAATATCACCAATCTTTCTATCTTTCTAATTGGTGTTTTGGGTTTCTTAGGATATATTCCTAAAAGTGAGATCACTGGGTCAAATGGCAGTTCCATATTTAATTTTTGAGGAAACCCCATACTGTTTTCTATCAATGCACCTGTCTGCATTCCCACCAGCAGTGTTCCCTTTTATCCACATCCTTGCCATTTGTTGATTTGTTAACAGTAGTCAGGTGTGAAGTGATACCTCATTGTCCTTTTAATTTGCATCTCTGATGATCAATGACTTTGAGCATTTTTTCATATATCTCTTGGCCATCTGTATGTCCTCTTTGGAGAAGTGTTTATTTAGGTGCTTTGCCCATTTTTAAATTATATTGTTTGTTTTCCTTTTGTTAAGTTGTAGGAGTTCCTTATATATTTTGTATATTAACCCTTTATCAGACATATCATTGCCAAATATGTTCTCCCATACAATTTGCACCCTTTTCATTTTACTAATGGTTTCTTTTGCTGTACAGAAGCTTTTTATTTTGAGGTAGCCCCATTTGTTTATTTTCTCCTCATTTTCCTTTGCCATAGGAGATGTATCTATAAATGTATTGCTAAGATTTTGCTGCCTATGGTTTCTTCCAGGATTTTAATGGTTTCACATCTTACATTTAATTCTTTTATCCATTTTGAGTCTATTCTTGTGTATGGTGTAAGTTGGTGGTCTAGTTTTATTTTTTGTTTTTTGCACATATCTGCTCAATTTTCCCAACACCATTTATTGAAGAGACCGTTTTGACTCTCTTGTAGCTCTGACCTCTTTTGTCAAATATTAATTGAGCATAATGGCTTGGGTAGATTTCTGAGTTCTCTGTTCTGTTCCTTTGGTCTATATGTTCTTTTGGTCTTGTGCCAGTACCAGGCAGTTTTGAGCATGGTAGCTTTGTAGTATAATTTTATATCTGGTATTGTGATCCCTCTAACTCTGTTCTTCTTTCTCAAGATTTCTGCAGGTATTTGGGATTTTTTTTTATTCCATATGAGTTTTTGGAGTATTCTAGATATGTGAAATACGCCATTGGTATTTTAATAGGAATCACATTGAATCTGTAGATTGCTTTGGGTAGTATGGACATTCATTGTCTTATATCTTTAAACCCAGGGACAGGGTCCTAGAAATAAGTGCTTAGTTCCTAATAAGTGTTTAGTAAATATTAGCTTGAATTATTAAATTTGATTTATTTTTAATTCTTTACTTTTACCCATAATAGTAGCTAATTTTTATGATTATAGTTAATTTAAATATTATCATAATCTCAGAGCATTTTCTGCCTTCCTCTGATTGACCTGATTGCTATAGCTTGTGTGTGCAACCAGCTTATTTGAACATAAAAAATGCATTAAAATGAAAAGTAATGATATTATTTGTTGACACACACTCTTAATAATTTTCAAGTTTTGTCAGAGGGAATGTTGGGTATACCTATCTGTGTAGGTATCTTTTCATCAGTCATTCTGTCTACTGTCAATCGTTAGTACCACCTATGACAGCTGATAGAATCTGAAAGTCTAAGCATATTCCACTTTGGGACTTTACATCCTGGTTCCGGTCACTACCAACAGATGGTGCTGTTAGGTTATACAGCTCTCAGGAATCAAGTTCTCAAAAGCAGTGTTGCCCAGAACTAAGCATGCTTTGGAACTCTCTGAAGGACTTGCTACAACACAGATTCCTGGGTCCTATTGCCTGAGGAATCTGATTAAGCAGTTTTGGGTGGGGCCCAAGACTTAGTATTCTTTTTTAAAAAAATATATATTTTATTGATTTTTATAGAGAGGAAGGGCGAGATATAGAGAGCTAGAAACTTTGATGAGAGAGAAACATCAAACAGCTGCCTCCTGCACACCCCCCACCAGGTATATGCCTGCAACCAAGGTACATGCCCTTGACTGGAATCGAACCTTGGACCCTTCAGTCCACAGGCTGACACTCTATTCACTGAGCCAAACCCGTTTCAGCAAGACTTAGCTTTCTTAATATGCATGCAGGGGCTGCAGTTCTGTGGACCACATTGGGTCATACACCTCTAGACCACTAGTTGTTGAGGAATTAAATGATTTTTATTCAATGGAGTCTTTAAAAAAATAAGCCCTATTAAGTATTTTAAAGAATATTTATATTAAGTTTGGTGCCTAGAAAGATTTCGATTACAGGAGTATATTATCTCTTAGATAAATTTAAAATATGTAATTAAGGTATTTTGAAATTCTCTTAACTTCCAATGTTTCTGCTATTACCCACATCATTTATCTTAATATAAGTATACCTTTTCTTTCATATATTAATGTAAGATGTGAAAGTAATAAAACTTACTCCCCAATCCTCCATTCCATTATTCAAGTAAACCGCATTTAACAGTTTATTTTTTCTGGAAGTGTTCTATGCAAATACATACATATAATTTATATATTCCTTTATATAAGTGAGGTTGACAATTTTTTCCATACTAAACATATCTTGGATACATTTTTTCTATCAGTACTTGAAACTCTTGTTAAAGTAATTGTAATCAGGTTTATTCATGAATTCTATCATCCAACAATATTAAATGCCCTCCTAAATGTACGACATAATTGGGTACTAGATAAAGGCATACAACAGATGAATAGAATTGGTTTAAGTTCCAATGAGAGTGATGGATTTCTCCATTTCCCTCCCTCCCTTTTCCCCCCACACAGTATAAATATATTGCCCTAGCTAGTTTGGCTCAGTGGATAGAGTGTCGGCCTCTCTGATTGAAGGGTCCTGGGTTAGATTCCAGGCAAGGACTTGTACCTCCATTTCAAGCTTCATCCTGGCCTTGGTCAGGGCTCACTCAGGAGGCAACCAACCGATGTTTGATGTTCCTCTCTGCCTCTCCACTTCCATTCCACTCTCTCTAAACATCAATGGAAAAATATCCTCAGGTGAGGATCAAGAACAACAACAAAATAACATATGGAGTGTCCACTTTATGCCAGGTGCTGTGTTAAGCACTGTGAATACAAATAAATGAGCTATGGACCCTACCTTCAAGTAGGTCCACAGACTGCAGTAGAGACAAAGAAATGTAAATAATTACAGTGCAGTGCATAAATGTATTATATAGGCAGATGGAAGACATTTTATAATGCTCATCTCAGCCTCAGAGATAAAGAAAGCCTACCCAGTAGAAATATTACTTGAGATTGCACTCAGAGCTCAAGCATGGAAGTCAGTTCTGATCTCCATGGAAAGCAAGAGAAGAAAGTGATAGACTTTCTTAGGTGTGCTGGAGAAGATTCCAAAAGTTACCTGATGCTGAAACTGGGTTAGCTTAGTGGATAGAGTGTCAGCTTGCGGACTGAAAGGTCCTGGGTTCGATTCTGGTCAAAGGCATGTACCTAGGTTGCGGGCACATCCCCAGTGCAGGGGAGGGGTGCAAGAGGCAGCTGATTGATGATTCTCTCTCATCGATGTTTCTAACTCTTTATCCCTCTCTCTTCCTCTCTGTGAAAAATCAATAAAATATATATATTTTTTAAAGTTACATGACACTTGTGCTGCATTTTAAAGGGTGAATGGAACTAAGTGAATTAATAATTAAATCCAGTGATGAATTACAAGCAGAAAAATAATATATATTACTATTATTATAAGGAGTTGTGTGATTCCAGGGTTTATTTTAGGAAGCAGTGAGACCAGTAACTTATAAAGAATTATAAAGAATATTAAGTCTTCAAAAAGCAACAGCCATTTCAGGAAGGAAAGTGACATGACTGTTTATTAGATATGTTTGTATGTATGTATGTAGTTATTTCTTCCAGCTTCATAGAAGATGAATGGGCACTGGAAGCACTTATAAGAATGGAGTTGAGTTTGTAGAAAAGTGTTTCATTAACAAAAGCAAGAGATATTAGACTGAAAGTGCCACCAATGTATGGGTGATATATATTCCCACTCAATCATTAATATCTATCATACTAACTGTCACTCAGTATGTGCTCAGGAAATATTAGTTCACTAAAAGGACTGTGAATTCCTAGGTGAATTTTGAGAAGCAGAGATGTGTCATTTAAGAGTAGAAGCAGGTCTGAAAGGAAAGAGGCTGGATTTGGTTTTGGTGTTGCTAGCTATAAAGTGTCTGTGGGCCCTCAATGTAGAGAAGTCCTTTAAAGGGATGATTCCTCTTTTATGTGGCCAGTTTCTGGGTTTCACAGGTCTCCTCTCTTGTAGAATGCCTGCTTCTGTGGTGTGCACAGAATGTTCTGTCTGTGCCCTTGGAGTGACTTTCACCAGTGCCACTCACTGTGACTCTCACTCTTAACCACTATTACTTCTTTATTCAACCATCAATCATGTTTCAAATCAACATATTGGTGTTTACTCATATTTGTTGTGCATCTAATGTTCTTAGGCCCACTCATTCTTCAGTGTGAAATTGAGATTCAAATCTGAAAATATGCTAGTTTCAAAAAATTGTTTTAAAAGAGAGCTCTTTTAAGGTAAGCATAGTAATCTATTCCCAAAGGAATATTGCAGTAAAAATAATACCATGAAAAATTCCTCAATAATACTGTCCTGTTTATCTGGATATTTACTTGTTGACTGAGTAAATGTTTGAGATAATTTGTCAAGTATGCACAGATGGTTGGGTCTTTTTGTGTACATGTATTGCCTTGTAATAGAGAAACATGTAAAATTTCCAGACTGCCACTATACCCACAATCAGAGTAAGTATGCAAATTAACCAAACAAAGATGGGAATTAATTAGCATACATACCTGGGTTCTTAGCACCCAGGTCACTCACAGCTGGCCATCAGAGGGGCAGAGAAGGGGAGTCCTTCCCAAGCCTAAAGCCTGGGGTGGGGCTTTAGGCTTGGTCAGGGGCAGGGCTTAAAGGAAGGGGAAAATATCAATGGAAACATATCCTCAGGTGAGGATAAAAAAGAAAAAAAAAAGAAAAAAAGAAATGTCATATCCTATGAAAGACACATCTTGAGAGTGCCTAGAGAAAGTTGTCATTTTTTTCATGTTGAAGGGACTGGAGTCCGTGTTGATGAAAACACCTTGGTGGCTGGCAGTGGCTGCAGCAGTGGAGTGATGGGGCTGGCGCCTTCCCCTGATTAGCAGTCCTGTCACCTCCCTCAAAGGGAGGCCAGACTGTGGCATAGGTCCGCTCCCAATAGAGAGTGGGCTAAGCCATCAATAAAACATCCCCTGAGGGCTCCAGTATGTGAGAGGGTGCAGGCTGGTCTGAGGGACCTCTCCTCAGTGCACAAATGTCATGCACCAGGCCCCTGGTTAATGAATAATAAAGATACTCTGAAAACTTATTCTTTTTAGTAGCCTCCATCCCCATACATCTTTCCTTTGCTACTCATATTTTAACATTTAATTTCTCTTATGGCCCAGGAATCCTCAAGATTTTATTACCAAATTTTACTTGGTACCTTGAACAATAATGCAGTAACATTGCATGGCTTAAAATTGAAATACATTTTAGAAAACCCCCTTCTTTTAATCCCTCATACTGCCTCAGGTTGGACATAATCAGTTATAGGCAGCAATCTATTTCAATATATCAGAAAGGAGACAGCTATTATCTTTGGGATAATTCCCTATTGAGCCCATAGTCATCATTCTATCAAGTGCACTCACTGGTGCAGGGTGGCATTTGGTAAGATAAGCCTGGCACTTCCCAGAGGAAATCAAAACCTCTTCCCCCACCTGTAGCACCTTTCCCTATTTTTTTTTTTTTTTTTTTTTGTACAAATTACCTTCCTCTGGTCTTCTTTCATTTTTTTGTTTTTTTTTCTTAATGACATAGTTTCTCTTTTTCTTCTTGTTATTGTTAATCCTCACCTGAGGATATTTCGCCCATTGATTTATTTTGGAGAAGGAAGGGGCAGAGAGAAAGAAAGAAACAGCGATGTGAAAGACACATCAATTGGTTGCCTACAGCAGGCACCCTGACTGGGGTCAGGTATCAACCCACAACTCAGGTACCTACCCGCCTTTAACTAGTAATTGAACCTTTGACCTATCCATGCACAGGCCAACACTCTAACCACCGAGCAACACTGCCCAAGGCATGGCATGGTTTATGAATTCTTTCATCATCTAGTATTCTCACCTGTCCTAGTAGGGTAGTATCCTTTTTGTAGTGCCATAAAGACAGGAGCCTTCACCTCTTTCCCTCTGTCCCTCGTTCACCATGTCATCACACCCCTTTCACTGGTTAAACACATAGGAGAAATTGCAGAACACATTTCTTCGTCACACATATATTATTTCTAAACTAGTTAACAGGGCATTTTCGCAAGAAAAATATTTGTTTGATACAGAGGAGATTTGTAAAATGCTGCAAATAATAATCATGTTAAAATTGTTATGTAACCATTGTATTTAAATGTGAATCCCTTATCAATCTAAGTGCTAAATCAGGAGTGTATATTAGATAATTTGGGGGGGGGGGGAAGAAAAACAACAACAACAACAACAACAACAACAACTTTGTTTAGCTGATGGTTTGTCCAAGTAGAAAAGGTTTAATTCTCCTTATCATCATTCCTACTATGATTATATTACTTCTTCAAATTAAACTTGGAATCTATGAAGTGTTTTGAATGGTATCAAGAAGACTAACTTAGATACATAAAGAATTGTTCCATTTTAATACTCTCAATGTGAGAGTGCATTATTATGTCACTCAGAGATACAATAATGGACTTTTGGACTCCAAAGATGTAAGGTTTTAGGAATGAAGAAATTGTCGTTTTCTATTAGACATAATTCATGACACCAATATAAGATTTAAGTACAGTTTGGAGAAATAAAAAATGATCTTTGCTCTTTAGCCTAATTAGTTTCTTTGACAGCAAAGCTATTGTATTTTTCAAAAAGAAACAAATGATAGGAACATCATTATCCTGATTATAGGCTTCTAATGTATTACTGATATTCATATTACTAAACAAAATACAAAGATTTGTATCAAATGTCACACTGTGATTAGAGCAAATAATTACAAAATACATTGAAAACCAAGAGTCAAATAATGAATTATTTGTGGGCAGAGCCATCTAAATTTTAATTAATTAATTATAACTGCACAAACTTCATAATCAAAACACAGAATGTTCTGGAAGATAATGTGGTGTTTGTCATTTTCATTCAGTGAGAGTATTAAGATTAATCAATCCACAAATAGAATAACTAGTGTCTTCCATGGGGTTGTCATGTTTTCCTAGGTATTTTTGATAGGGGCAAACTTTGGGAGTAAAAGTTGGGTATGGAGTGTAATTTAAGCTGAATAGCTCTTTTCCACAAATTTGAAATGCTAGAGCCTATTATAGGTATGGTGCAGGTTTGGTTTGAATATATGCCAGAAAAAAATAACACAGATAATTTTCTTTTTAATTTAGACAATTTTTTTCTAACCAGTAAGTGTGTATTTTGGTGATTGTTTAGAAGCTATTGATACGCACTCTTGATTAAAAAGTCAATAAAAGAAATTCATTTAAATGAGACTTTTATATAAACTTTGGTGACAGTTATCCATTTCTATAATATATAATTAAAGCTAAGTATGATATATAACAATATTATTCCCTGAGAATTTGTACAAATAGAAGACTTGGGAAAAAAAAACTTTTACAATAATAATTATTGACCATGAATTATCCTTAGCCTATTGGAAACCACACTAAGAAAAAAAAACAAACCTCTGAACGTGTTATTTATGCATTTATTTTTATTTCATATTTCACAAATTTATTAGTACTGTGTCTATGTCCACCATATCAACAAGCAGAAACTTCTGTGTAAACTTATGTCATCTTATGCACATTGCTAAGATTACAAACCATAACCTTCTGTCTCTAACACAGAAGCTTTTACATAAAATAAAGAATATTTTGCAATATTTTGATGAAATTTAATAATCAATGCATATATATATATATATACATATATATATATATATATATATATATCATATAATAGGAAGCAATTTATGTTGTATCTACTCAGATTCTATATATAGAAATAATTTTTCTCCCAGTAAAATTATATTTCAAAAGGGTAAATTAGCCCTGACCATTTTGTCTCAGTGGATAGAGCATCGGCCTATGGACTGAAGGGTCCCGATTCGATTCAGGTCAAGGGCATGTACCATGGTTGGAGGCACATCCCTAGTAGGGGTTGTGCAGGAGGCAACTGATAGATGGTTCTCTCTCATGGATGTTTCTAACTCTCTATCCCTCTCCCTTTCTCTCTGTAAAAAAATCAATAAAATATATATTTTAAAAGGTTAAATTAATAAAGTACATCATCAAATATATCATCTTATCATAAAGCACTTCAGGTGGGAAATATGGCTCAGACTTGTTTGGAATTTGAATGGATAGGATTCAGAGAAAAGTTGTTAATTAGTGGAAGTACATTGTGTGCTCTAATTTTAGCCATCTAAGCTAACCTATTTAAATTAACTTTCAAGTATCAAGAGAATTGGGAAGATTGTATGGCAGTCTAGATTTAAAAAAAAAAAAAAAAATTAAAAAAAAAGACAGGCGAGATGTCTAATTAGAAAAGTAAAAAAAAAAAGGAGGTGGAGATGTCAAAGTAATAGTCAAAAGATACCTATCCTGAAGAATAATTTGAAGTTTTTGAATATCATAGATCCATGAATTCTAATTCTAGATTCCTTCTTTTCTACATAATCATATTTTTTGAGAGCCACTATCTAAGGTATTGTGAGAAATTCCAAAATAAATTTGCATGTGGTAATTTCTTTTTAGTGGAAGAGCTAAAATCAGTTTACATATGTCAATATCAGTACATTTTGTAAATGAGAAGGATTGAAACTTCAATACAGAAATGTATTTCAGGGCAAGGAATAAGGAATATTCACATCTGAAGAGCTTTAAAAATTCAGATTTTTAAAAATTCAGTCTTTATACTTTTTATTTCAAAAATAATATATGGTTATTTAAATAATCATAAATATAGACAAATCAGAACTAATAAATTAAAACCCCTTATAATCTCACCATTCAGAGAAAAATTAAGAACTTGGTCATCATTGCTGAATGAGACACTCTAATTAAAATCAAACATAAAACAGCCGAAACCAGTTTGGCTCAGCAGTATAGCGTTAGTCTGCGTACTGAAAGGTCCCAGATTTGATTCCAGTCAACGGCATGTAGGTTGGTTGCAGGCACATCCCCGGTAGTGGGTGTGCAAGAGGCAGTTAGTCAATGTTTCTCTCTCATCGACATTTCTAGCTCTCTATCTCTCTCCCTTCCTCTCTGTAAAAAATCAATAAAATATATTTTTAAAAAAATAAAATCAAACATAAAACATATATAGTCAATGACAAAATATTCATATAAGGATTGTTTTGTGTAGGTTCTGACTCAAATTTGTAAATGTAGTTTGTATCTTGATCGGAAAGGAAATTTTTGTTTATTTGTTTTAAGAAATGATGACACCTACCCACCCCTGTTCTGAAATGTGCAAATGTGCAAACAATACTTACTGAGACTGACTATAAGATTAAAGGAAAACAAGGGAGTCACATCCTATATAATACATAACCTAATATGCTAAATGCACAGACATCCAGTTGGCCATTCAACCAATCAAAATGTAATATGCTAATGATATGCTAAGGTGCTCAACTGCTCATTATAACATGGACTGACCACCAGGAAGATTACACTCTGACCAATAGGTTAGCTTGCTGCTGGGGTCCAGCTGATCAGGAGTGAGTAAGATGGGCCGGACCATGCCCTGGAGACCTCCTGTGCCCCCCCCCCCCCCCCCAGCTGGCCAATCTCCCATGTGCCTTCCTGGTCCAGATCGTGTACCAGTGGGGTCCCTCAGCCTGGCCTGCACCCTCTGGCAACCTAGGACCCCTCACCTCAGGGGATGTCGCAGAGCTGGTTTTGGCCCAGTGGCAGAATGACTGCTGGCTATGATGTGCACTGACCACCAGAGTGTCAATATAGTCCGTGTGCTCCCACAGGGGGAGTGCTGCTCAGCCAGAAGCTGGGCTCAAGGCAGGTGTGCACAGTGGTGGTGGTGGGAGTCTCTCCCATCTCAGTGGTAGCATTAAGGATGTCTGACTGCTGGTTTTGGCCTTTAGGCCTGCTCCCCAGCAATCAGACATCCCCTGAGGGCTCCTGGACTGCGAGAGGGCACAGGCTGGGCTAAAGGACCCCCCTGAGTGCACAGATTTTTGTGCACCAGGCCTCTAGTTGCATATAAAATGAGAAAGCTACCAAAAGGTTCCTGCTAAGGTTGAAGACGAACTAAAAGGAGAAAGAAAAATGCATCTCCAAGTCTACTGGAAAGAAATATCCATAAATTAAATATAGAAGAGTAAACTTGCCAATTAATTGGCTTATAAGATAAGCATGTTATAATGAGCAGTTGAGCACCTTAGCATATCGTTAGTATTAGCAAGTCAGACACAGTATTTCCCCCCACTTTTTATTAGTAAAAACACGCTCTTTGGGTTAAAGGAACAGTTATGGTATGAGTGAGCCTCAAGTGCAGAGTGACAGGAATAAATTATATGCAGAGTGTTCTCGCTGGGGTTTCACAAAATTAGGGGGTGTTTCTCCCTCTCACATTGTTCCTGACACTGAAGCTAATTCAGAGCCTTCTTAGTCTAGGAGTTAGGGAGAACAGAAGGCACAAGGTCATATGTTTATCTCTGCTAAGTTAGTAATGGGCATTGCATGTAAACAAGGCTGTATCATTGTGCCTCAAGGTCCCCCTGACTGAGGTATCATATCTGTCAGGTGACTCCAAGCTCTCCTAAAACCATTCAGAATTTTGTTTTAAATTTTGAGCTGCAATTTTTATACTCTCATTTCATGGGTAACACTTTTGTTTTTTTTAACTCACTTTAAAATAATCATAGTCTCAGAGCAAATTGGGAAAACAACATAGGACATCCTTTGTACCCTTGGCCCAGCTCCCCGAATGGTAACTCTTTACATAAACAGCAACACAGTAGAGATGGCATTGGTAGGACTGTTTGGACCTTACAGGGGATCTTTTGCAAAACAACTTGCTTTTTCTCATTTGCATATTGATAGTGATATAAAAGTAAGGTGGAAGGATAAAACATTTTCTAATCAGGAAATCTGCATGGAACCATAGATTCTGACTGTGTTACACCTCAGTAACCTTTAAACATGGAATCCAGTGGAAAGGATTATGTTAGTATACACAGGTATGTTATGGTAATCATACTTTAACAACTAAGTTTACAGGGGTGAGACCAACTTTCTTATCTATGTGGCCTGGGGCTAGCTAATAAAACCAGGAAATAAAGCAACCAAAAAACAAAACAAAACAAAAACTGGAAGGAAAAAGAGAAACAGCCACTAATTAAAAGCAGAGTAATTGTTAAATCTTGTTCTCACAAAGAACCCTATTTAAGAAATAGATGAAGGAAGCTAAGTATCTTTTCTTTTGCATCTCCCTCACTGAGCCAGTAGCTATTGAAAAAGTGAGAAAATGAACAGCAGTCATAAGAATTTAGAGGAATGCATCAGAAGTAGTTTTCTCCCTCAGTGTAAAATCTTAACTAGAATATCCATATCAAAGAAGAGGCAGGAGCTTATTGAAAAAAGTCCTCAGCATGAAGGAGTAGGAGATACTTAATCTAAACAACATAAACGTCTAGTTAGGCAACTGGGAGTTATCATTTGAGGATATTAGTCATGAGGGGGTTAAAACATTTCTTCTCTTGGGATAGTTTTCAAATCAAGTTTTAATAATTATAGTTATTGCTTTTGGTTAAGTAATCAAAGATAATATTCGATTACTGTGCATTTTGCCTCCAATCTTAGAATTAACTAATACTGAGGGCTTACTCTGTGCAAGATTTTATGCTAAGGCCTTAATGTACAGCCTCTCATTTTATCCTTATGAAACTCTGCTGAATTTGATATTATTACACCCATTTTAGGGATATGAGTAGTGGAAGTTGGTGCCCAAGGTCTTATAATGATGAAGTAGTGGAACGAAGATTTGAACCTTTGCTTCTAACTCCAAAGATTGTGCTCTCAACTACCCTACTGTATTTATCCTTCTAGCTGAAGCAACAAATTGTATAGAAAACTGTTTGAGTTGAACAGGTACTATTACATCTTTAAGTACAATACATCATTTGAGAATACAACCTTATAATAAACCACTACCTACCGCTGTAATTGATGACCATATCTTTCCAATTGCATGCTATTGTTTTTAACTCAATTAGTGCTTCAAAAGACAATCAAATACTTCATCACATAGGAGATTATGTGGCATCATTTTAAAGACTGGGTGAAAATTTCTAAGGTCTTAAGGCATGCAGTCAGAAAATGTTAGCTCTCTGTTGCCATCAACCCCATCGATGCTGGATGCCTTATTATCCAGCAATAACATGTGCACCTTCCCCAAGCAGTATTTACATATGTAGCTACTTAAAGAAGGCACCCCACTGGTATAAACACAATATGATTTGCTAAATCAGCAGGGCGATATGGATTAACCCCCAGAGAGAGCAAGTCTGGGGTCATGTACCAAAAAAATCCTACTCAAGGTCAAAGATCTTTACTGGAAATTCTGAGCTGGAAGATTTTGCTGAATTTTGTTAACTCAGCAGTGCACTAACAATGAGCAAAAGACAAAAAAAAACTCAAAGGTCAGCATGTCTTTTGGGTAGTTAGCAAGCAAGTAAGCATTTCAGAAGCAAGATAAAGAGCCCTGGAGCATGACCCTATCTAATCCAGGTCTAATTCAGCATTACGCCTAAGTGCCTTTGCCTGTGCGAGCATCTTAAAACAGAGCCTCGTCCATTTTTCTACCCCTTTAATTCCCGGTCATCCTTCACATATGATAACAAAGTGAGAATTATATTAAGACTGCAACAGTCATGTTTTTGAGCAAAGCAGCATCTCATTGAAATCTGCTAACAACTCAAAAGATTTATAATTTTCAGTTTTATAGATGTGAAAAAATTGAGTTTTTTGAGAGATAAAATAATTTGCGTAAGGTTTCATAGTTCATATGTAGCATAGCTGTGTTTCAAATGCAGTCCTCTTACATGTGACTTTGAAATTCTTAATATGTATATATATATATATATATATTCAAGACATAATAGCATCTTTCGGTAAAGTCATCCTTATTTCATTGTCCAAGTCCCTATCACACTTACATCCAGCAGAGCTGGGGATTGTACCCCACACCCCACCCTTCCCTTTGTGCTCATAGTTCCTAATAGATGCTGCTTTTTAAAAAATGTATTAAATATTATGCTAGGTGAGATAAGCTAAACTGAGAAAGACAAATATCACATGATCCCACTTTTTTGTGCAATCTAATGAACAAAATGAATTTACCAACAAAATAAAACCTGAAGCATGGAGACATGGAAGAAACAGACATACTTCAATGAGGGTTTGGGGGGATGATAAGAGAAAATAAAATATTTTGCTAAAGGCCAGGTGCACGGAATTTGTGCACTGGGGGAAGGAGTCCCTCAGCCCGGCCTGCACCCTCTCGCAGTCTGGGAGCTTTCAGGGGATGTCCGACTGATGGCTTAGGCCCACTCCCCACCATGGGTAGTGGGGCAAAGCCATCAGTCAGAGATCCTGAGTGTTGCTGCAGAGGCAGGAGAAGCTCCCACTACTACCGCTGTGCTCACCAGCTATGAGCCCAGCTTCTGGCTGATCAGTACTCCCCCTGTGGGAGTGCACTGACCATCAGGAGGCAGCTCCTGCATTGAGTGTCTGCCCCCTGGTGGTCAGTGAGTGTCATAGTGACCAGTTGTTCCACTGTCACACTGAAACTGGCTCTCCAACATCCCCTGAGGAGTTCCAGATTGCAAGAGGGCAAAGGCCAGGCTGAGAGACCCCACCGGTGCACAATCAGGGCCAAGGAGGAATGGAGGAGATTGGCCAGCTGAGGAGGGACCGTGGGAGGGCTGCAGGGTGTGTCTGGCCTGTCTTGCTCAGTCCTGATTGACCAGACCTCAGCAGTAAGCTAACCTGCTGGTCAGAGTATCTGCCCCCTGGTGGTCAGTGCATGTCACAGTAAGCAGTTGAACAGCCTTAGCATATCATTAGCATATTACACTTTGATTGGTTGAATGGCTGACCAGAGGAGCAGACACTTAGCATATTAGGCTTTTATTATAAGGATATGCATAGTTTATTTATGTGGGCAATAGGGTAGTGAAGACCTGGGCTGGGGATAGTTGGGGCTAGGAGAAGGAAGAGGAAGTAGAGAGGGATGGGAGATATCTGTAATACTATCAACAATAAAATATACTTTAAAAATGTTTATTGGAATCCAATTTTTAATTTCTATGTCTTTAGGAAACAACAAGTCCCTTGAATGCAGGAATCATCTCTTATTTTTTATCCCTGGTTGCTCTAACAAATTAAGTCCATAATGGATGAAGGATTACTTAGATTAGATAAATCAAGGAAGCTTTTACAGAAAAATAGTTATTGAGGAGAGCATGAAGGCCAAGGTCCAGGATAAGGTGAGGTAGGAGAAGCAGCATCCCAGCTAGATGGAACACACTAAGTAAAACACAGCCTTGGCACCCTAACTGGTTTGGCTCAGTGTCTAGAGCATTGGTCTGTGAACTGAAAGGTCCCAGGTTCTATTCTGGTCAAGAGCATGTGCCTTAGTTGTGGATACATCCCCAGTAGGAGGTGTGCATGAGGCAGCTGATTGATGTTTCTCTCTCATCAATGTTTCTGACTCTCTATTCCTCTCTGTAAAAAGTCAATAAAATATATTTAAAAAACAAAAACACAGCCTTAGAAATCCATTGTGCTTGAAAACACTGAGTAGTCATTGTTGATTAGAGTGAGAAGCAGATTCATGAAAGTGGAGATGCTAAGAGATAGGGCAGATAAAGTACCATGGAACTGCTGATAAAGAAGCTTACATGCAGGCTGGAGAATTAGGGTATTATTTTGTTAGTAAAGGAATCCTCAAAACAAACAAAAACACATGCTCAGATTATTGTTTTAAAAGATGATCTTTGCTTGCATTGTGGAATGAATGAGTTAAAGCAAATTAGGAGACCAATTATTAGGCTGCTATAAAAGTAAAAAAAAAGAAAGAAAAAAAGAATTAAGAGCTGGAATCAAAGCATTAAAAGTGAGGGTGTAGAGGATTATATTAATCTTAAAGACATTACAGGGGCAGAATCCATGGCATGGGTAGGGGAGGGAATGTATTTAAAATATCTATTAATATGTGATAACCCAGTCCAGGCTGGAAGATGACACTACTCATAAGACACCCTGGGTGAAGACCAATTTGAGGACTAAGCAGTGCAGTTTGGGATGTGTTTTGTTTGTGCTACCTGTGGGATTTATCATGAGAGTGTGCCCAAGAGAGTATTGGGAATTCAACACAGAAAACAAAAAACATCAGAACTGAAGAATCCCACTTGGGAGCCACCAGAAAAAAAGGAATGTTGAAACTTTTGACATCAATGAGCAATACAGAGGGGAAGCCACTAAATGTAGTGCTTCAGACCTCAGTGCTCATTTTCAAGGTAGAAATGTTCTACCTGGGGAAGAGGATCTGCTATTCTTCCTCATTGCTATATGTCCAGCAAGTGAGATGTAACCCCATGCACATAGTAGGTACTCACTATGTACCAGTATTTAGGGCGGCTGAATTAGCTTTGTTGGAAGACACTGAATGAGAGTAACAGACAAAAAATTCTTAGGAGGAAGGAATTGATCGGATGACAAAATAGTAAAAAAGCCAAGAGAAGATGGAACCCATGATCCAGAGAGAGCAGGTGACAGGCACCAAAGAGAAGACTCACTCCGGAAAGGAGACACCATGCTTAGAATCAGGAGTTAGACAGTTTGGGCTTAGCTTCTCTTTGCTGTCTCTGAGCTTCAGTAATTTATTCAGACTCTCTGAGCATGAGTTCACTCACCTGTATGATGGTGCTCAAAAGCCTTGTAGAGCAGCAGGTGGTTTCAAGTGAGGGAAAACAGAGAGTGAGTGACTCAGCTACACGTGACTAAAAACTCAACGGCTGTAACATAGATATAATCATAATTGGAAGTTTATCCTATTCTGACTTAATTGCTTCAGGGTTATCATGGCGAGGAACTGCCTAGGTTTGGAACGTGGATAGTGAGTCTCACAAGAGAGGAAGGGGCCTTCCTGAGATGACTAATCATACTCAGTTTCTATTGCTGCTGCAGCCACAAAGCTAGTGGCTGAAACAACACAGATGTATTATTCACTGCTCTCTAAGGCAGAGGTTCCACAAGGCAGGGTGCTTTGGGAGCCCTAGGAGAAGTTGTGCCCCTGCCTTTTCCAGGTTCCTGAGGCTGCCCACATTCCTTAACTTTGGTCCCTTTTCATCTTCAAAGCCGTCGGTACAACTTCTCTTCATCTGTTGTCACGTCTCTCCACTACTTTCTCCCTGAATACCAACCTTCTCTGCAGGAGACAGCAATCTTACTAACTTTTACATTTCCTTACAGAAATAGTTATATGGGTAATACAGTCATTTAGTCTTTGCTCAAATGATCAATGCACATACTGGTCTATAACCTTTTTTTGTGTGTTCCTTTTTCCATTTTATTTTTTAAATTACTGTTTACATTCAAAATTATTTTGTATTAGAGCAGAGTGGTAAGGCAGTCATATACTTTACATACTTAATATATGATATATATTGTAATACATGGTTAAAAATCCTATGAATGTGTGAATGTAATAAGGAAAGGGGATAAAAGAGATGACATTTAACATGGTTACTTTCACCGCCAACAAACATTTTATGAATCTGCTGGACATAGGGTATGGTGCTAGCTACTCAAAACATGAAGATTTTAGTTAAATGGCTCTTTCCAAATTACTGTTTGTAGTACATATTGCAAATGTCACTTTATCAGATGGCCACAAGCAAAATTAGTCATCTGTCTTCTCCCAAAGCATGTTAAAAATGGAAACAAATCTGTTTGCATATCTATCTCAACAGGAGATGGGTGCCTAAATGTCAAGGTTTACTTACTTGATTATGCTTCTGTCCAAATATGGCAAAATATCAGGCACTAGATAGTAATTGTTTGTAGAAGAAATAATAGATGTTAGTTATCTGGACTTGAACAATTCTCTCATTACAGGCTCACTTCCTTTTAGTATTTAAAGACTAGATAGTCATGTGTCATATACTTTATTGTTAAATGTTTCTATTTTGAAGAAAGAGTTTGACTTTAGTATTTGTCTCTTTAAACTTTGCACATGTGTCAAACACAAGGCCGCGGGCCAAATCCGTCCCGCCAGGCCTTGCAATGTGGCCCGCACCGCGCTGTCATCACTGCACTCCGCTGCGTTTCCATCACAATGACAGTTTATGACTGTTCAGTAAACCATTCGGCCCGCGATTTAGGCTGGATTTTAGATTTTGGCCCCTTCTCTGATTGAGTTCGACACCCCTACGTTTAAAGTGTTATCTATATAATAAGAGCCAAGCAACCATTACGGAGGAATAAACAGAATGACCAGTTGCTGTGATGGGCACTGACCACCAGAGGGCAAATGCTCACCGCAAGAGCTGCCTCCTAGTGGTCAGTGCACTCCCCACAGGGGGAGCGTTGCTCAGCCAGAAGCCAGGCTTGTGGCTGGAGAGCACAGCGGTGATGGCAAGAGCCTCTCCTGCCTTTGTTGCAGCACTAAGGAGCAGCAAGCAGACAGATGGTAAGGAGTTGGGGGTCCCAGACTGCAAAAGGGCTCAGTAGCCCCTCAGTGCACAAATTTTGTGCACCAGGCCTCCAGTAATTAGCTACAATTATTGATGTTACATTTTGGGGCAGTTTCATAGGATGCCCTGTATACATTTTATTTTCACTTTATGCCAAGGACCATAGTGTTCTTTAATATTTCTCTTTGTGAGAACTAATGATATAGAGTGATTCACCACCTCTGGCATGCCATTTTAATCTTACATTAAGAAGAGTGGTATTAGGCCCTAACAGGTTTGGCTCAGTGGATAGAGCATTGGCTTGCAAACTGAAAGGTCCCAGGTTCAATTTCCGTCAAGGGCATGTATCTTGGTTGTGGGCACATCCCCAGCAGGGGGTGTGCAAGAGGCAGCTGATTGATGATTCTCTCTCATCTATGTTGATGTTTCTAATTCTCTGTCCCTCTCCCTTCCTCTCTGTATAAAATCAATAAAATATTTTTTAAACAAAAGAAGAAGAAGAGTGGTATTAGTAACTTACTCTATGAGAACAGGAGATTTTTAACATAGAAGATTTGGAAAAAGTACAAAGCATTTAAATAATAACTATATTTTATTGACCTCATAATAGCACAAGTTGATCATGCACATGTGACATTTATTATAATAATATTCTGTTTTAAATTTTAAAGACATTAAATAAATCTATTGGGATATAAGTTAGAAATTACAGATTGAGTTTGAATTAAATTAGAAGTCAATAACTGTTTTACAACAGAGTTGCCATCTACAAAAGCCAAGAGTTTCTCAATATTAACATTGTCATCATTAGTTACCTATGGGACTCCAGTTATTAATGTAGATAACTCTAAATATTTTTCTTAACTAAGTTGTCATTGAAATTACAGTCTTAAAAATTCAAAAATTAAAGCTAGCCAAATATGGACAAATTTGAATTTCCCTTTTGCAACCAAAATTAGAGTATAATTATTTATTATGTAAATATCTTGTAAATATCTATTCGTGATGATAATGTGTGAAAGAGACGTATTTTGTGTCTGTCAGTCAACATGAAAGGGTAATATTTTTGTGGTTCTTATACAAAAGTGACCTATATATTCCCCAACATGTATTCAATGTTTATAGAATTTTGGCTTCTTTCTGTTCCCTGATTTGTGGTAGATATTTCTTTTGTGACTTTGGGAAGATTGCTTCATGGTTTTGAGTTTCATTATCTCCATCTGCAAAAAGAGAGGATTAAGTGAAATAATATCTGTGATAAATTATTGATGATCTATTAAGCTAAAAAATATTTAAATACTATTTTATTAATTGAGCAGGCTAACTCAAATTAGGGGCTATTTGAAACACATATTTTGTTTTTCAAAGATGGTTTGGATATAGAAATATTTTTTTTGAGGAGGCATTATGAAAGTTGTATTTAATTTCTGTAATTTTGTATTGTCTAAACTAAGTCTTGTCAAACTATTGTTTGCTGCCCAAATCTAGACTGTGGCTCCATGGTTTTTAGAGTTTTGAATGCTTGAAAAAATAGATTTTTAACATAAAATATTTTGAAATTAAAATGTTCTTATTCATAAGGTTATATTGGAACAGGTTTATTCTTATTTTCATACTGGAGGCCCAGTGCATGAAATCTGTGCACAGGTAGAGTCCCTAGACCTGGCCAGTGATCAGGGCCAATGGGGGCCTTCTGGGTGCCAGCTGGGGCCTTCCTTCTCCAGCTGCTGGCCTTTCCTTCATTTCATGCTGCACCCTGGTAGTCAGTGCACATCATTGCAAGGGATCAAACTCCCAATCTCTGAGTCAAACTCCCGGGGGCACACTTTGCGTATTAGCCTTTTATATGTATAGATTGTCTATGTCTACTTTCATGATATAATGCAGGACTGAATAGATGCAATAGAGAAAATATGGGCTACAAATCCTGAAATATTTATGATCTGGCTTTTTAGAGGAAAGATTTATAGGCCCCAGTATAATCCTTCAACCATTACCTGAATTAGAAGATGAAAACAGCAGATATTCTTTATAAGCTTTGATTGTCAAAACTATCTAGAAAATCTGGAAATAGAAACAGGACATTTTTTATGGTTATGTCAGGGAAAAGGAAAAGAAAATACTTAGAAAATTAGAAAACTGGGAATGATAAAATTACTTATATGATTTGATTGAGAAAAATAGAAAAGCAAAAGTAGGGATGTGACCATGTATATGTCATCAAGTATGCTTTGAAAATACACCCATTTTTACAGCAGATTGAAATGACCTGAGAAAGAGCTGAATCATAATATCTATGGTATCTCTGTTTCTATAAATGCTGGAGACATATTCAGTTCCACAGAAGGATCACATTCTGACATAAATCTATGAGAATAACTTACTGAGGCACCACTAGCTCTGTGCACCAAATCTGTGATATTTGTACACAGTTTGTGTTTGAACTTTGAAACATTGGCATTGTATAATCATTGAAATTTGTTTTCTATTTTGATCACAATTCTTATAACTCTTCAAATATATTATTTTTATCATTTGGCTTTCAGTGCAAAGAACACGTAGCTTATTGAACATATGTGCAGTGTGCACATTGAAGTCTTATTTCCTAAACAATTGCTTCCAGAAAAAGGCTCTTCCAATGTCTATTTCTCTAATCCATGAGACTAATGGATGAAGACCCTATTTGTGAGTTGATGTGGATTCATCACTGACCCATTTGTACTTAGTGTTTAAATGAACCACATTTCCAAAATTTGAATGATCCAAGGTTCATAACTTAGTTGTAGTAGGCTGCTAAAGGAATGAGTAATGATTTGGTTGAATTATAATAAGGAAAAGTTAAAAAAGCTTTTTAGTGGTAATTCCAGGAAAGAGATCTTAAAGCTTTGCACTTTACCGACCGTATTCATGCCGTTTATTCTAGAAGCTAGGGAGAGAAGGCTTTTGAACTAAGTCTCATATAGTAACAATAACTGAAGACAAATGGACACATCACATTAGTATATAATATACTCTCTCTAATTTGTGGTGTTTGATACTGAATGTCTTTATGATTAACTGAGATATTAAAATCTACAAAAATTATGCTCAGAATAACAAGCAAGTGGTGGTTGCATGGACTTCTTGCATGACACACCAGGATTCCTTTTCATCATATGTGTATGAACACATATATACACGAATATGTGTGTCTTATAGAAACAGAATTAAATTTAGGTATCAGCATGTTCCATTAAATTTAGAAAATCACCAAGGAGGAAAATAGAATACTGTGAGTAGATTTTAGGACATAATATACACTTTTCAGAGAAAGCTTCTATAGAGGATTTTGCAGTGGGGAGTGAATTCCTCAAGTTAATGATACACAGTGGTAGAGATGGAATTCCAAAAAGCAATTGTTATGGAGTTTGAAAAGATAAAGATACATATCTATTGAGTGAAGTCTAACTTATATTTGGACACAAGCCCCAACCCCACTCGAGATGAATGAGATCCTAAGACACTTCCATTCTCAGAAAACTTATCATTCTCTTTCAATTTGATTCTTTCCCATAGTGGAAACAATATCATGCACTCACATTAGGTGATAATTCTCAAAATACACTCTGGTTTTAAGTTCACTGTAATACTGTGCAATACATAGAATGCCAGTACAATTTGTATTTTTTAATGAAGAGAACTAAGATTTAAATAGATTACTTGATTTACCTAAAGTTACAGTTTTATGTAAAATTTAAATTCAAATTAATTTTCATTGACCAGTGTTCTTTGCATTATAAAACAATGGTCAGGCAGTCTCGTTTACCCTTTTAAAAACCCTGATTCATACCTGTCCACATTAAAACAAACAAACAAACAAACAAACAAAAAACAATGTAATCTAGTTACTTTTTAAATTTTCTTTCCTTATGTTATTGAATATTAAAATATCAACTATTTTTATTTCTCCAAATAAATAATGATGCCACATTATACTGACTATGGTTTATTTATTTATCTAAAATCCCTACAAACCATGGAGAAAGATAACCAAATGTTTCATATGTATTTATATATTTCATTCATTACATTTTATCCACTGTGATTCTAGCACATGAATAAACCACATTATATCCAAATGAGTCTAAGTGTATTAAAGTTAATTTTCCTCAATTCTGTGATAAAGACATGTTTTATACAAGAAAGAATGTACTCTCACCTATCAGCTTGTGATTCTTACCTTTGGAACAATAATTTATTAGTTTTCCTTTAAAAATACTAATAGTAGAGTCTTTTTATTTGTACTCATTCTCATTTTCTTTGTTTGGTGGTAAACAGTAGGTATTTGATCAGTCTTTGAAAGAAAATTGGTTACAGAAAAATAAAACTTCATAACTACAGCAGAATATTACAGGTTTGAATTGATTTCTTCTCCCTTGAATTAAACCTTCCCCAAAATATTTCCCTGGAGGCTTTTGATGTAAAAAAAATAGTTATTCTCATTTTCTCAATTATAGATTATAGCAGGAGGATGGGTACAAGGAGAAATGATGACAGGATTTTCTCTTTCAGAAATGTGTGTCCTCCTGACAGTTTAATTTCCTGATCTCTGGCACAGATGCTTTGATGGTATATTTTCATTGATTCTAATTAAATGTCAGGCTCATAATTTACTCACATGGTTCCCTTTTCTATGGCATGAGAAAGAAAAAAGTAATGTTTTTTTCAATTTCTCTCTAAATTGACATCAATTTTGTTACAGTGTTGGTCAAATAAGACTTTTGGTGGTCAATGTGCTTCCCAAAATAAATGTGTCCATCTTTAGTGGAGCTTCCAATCAGCATTCTTAACAAATTGTTTTTGGAAAATTGTGCTAGCTATAGTATTGTTATATATATAACTTGACCCTCTCAAGGACTTCTAGAAAACAGTGTTTTATTTCATTGTTAATTTCTATTGTATTTACCTCTGCTATATGGCCATTTAATTTCTGTGTCTCATTACACCTGCTTCCCTAATTATTGATTCAATATTAGTTTCAGTAGAGCACTCAAAAAACATTTGTTATAATTTCATCATACAAGCTTATAATGTACCCTAGAAAGAAGCAAGGATCCATTTAATAACTGTAAGTTAAAGCTATACTTATTTAATGGATTCATTTTTAAAATAAATATGCTAATTGCAAAAAAGCTGAAAAGCATACATTTAAAAATATTTTCTCAGATTTATTCATTGTAATTATTGTTGATGCTTTCTGGAAGTTTAATCTAATTTAGTGATATTTATTGTATCTTAAAACTTGAACTATTAGAAAAAATGTGGGAACATATCAATTAACATTCAGGTGACCTAAATGTTTCAAGTGACTTAAAGTAATCAAATTGTTTGTTTATGAAACATTATTACCAATTCATGGTCTAAATAAAAGTTTTGAAGTGTTGTGCTTTTGGAACAAATGTAGGTAAATATATTTCATATTCTACATTTATGGTTTATAAGGAAGTATTATAACACTGAATTTTAACCATCTTGCATTTATATTGAGTGTTTTATTTTCCTGTAGGTTGTTTTATTGTGAAATTATATATATATATGTGTGTGTGTGTGTGTGTGTGTGTGTGTGTGTGTGTATGTATATGCATATATATTTATATGAATATGTTTTCTGTAAGTAGTAGATACATACTTAGGCTGTACAATTGTCAATGTTGATAAAATGATTAGTAATTACAGATGTAGGAGCATATTGCAGAGTTGCTCAAATTGTGTCACATCCAAAGGGTTTTAAAAAAATTGTTCAAGTGGGTTTTGAAGTGATGAAATAGATTCTGTTGGAGGTTCATTAACCTTCTTAGACTATTGGGGCATCATTAAGACTTTCAAGATGGTAATTTACTAAATTGCCAGTATGAGGCATATAAACCCACTTTTTTGTGTAAAAGTATCAAACTTCCTCTTGGGTAAAATTTTATTTGTCAGGAAAGTCCTCTTTCCTTTTTATTTCAATTACTTTACTCTACTTATTTACTAAAACTTTGAAAAAGCTTTGGTTCCACATCTCAATCCATCTTATGTCTTTCTTTACTACATTTGAACTTCATAATTCTGGAAATGGCAGTTCCCTTGAGTTGGAAAAGCTCGCAGGACTAGAAGCTTTTTCCTGAGTTCCAGCATATTTACAAAGCAGTAATAGTCTTGGTATTACCCTATTATAGTTCTCTGTGGAAGCTTTTACTTTAGCCATGAACTAATACCATACTACAGAGTTTACTATCTATAGTAAGTTTTCCTGGATTTTGTGTGCATGAAGAGTTGAAAGGGAAGTATTCACCAACTGCTGTGACAATAGATTGCTTCCAGAGGTGGATAAGAAAACATAGGTAGAAAACAGAGGTGGATAAGAAAACATGAAGGGCTCCAGGTCACAGACAGGTCTGCTCCATCAAGCCTGAGAGGACACCAGGGAGAGCCATGCACTAGTAAACAGAGCAGTGAGGTAATATTAGAAGATGGACTAGCAAAAATGATTGGGGAGAAAACTGTGTGAGAGAGCCTGGGCAGGAGCTGATGGCTGCATAAATGTTAAAAACAACCCAGACCTTTGAAAAGAGAAGTCATAATGTTAGAAACCAATAGTAGAAACAAAAGGAAAAGTGTTGATGTTCAAAAAGAGATATACCAAACCATAAGAAACACCACACACACACACACACACACACACACACACACACAGAGTGTGTGTGTGGTGGGGGAAAGTGTAGTCTTTCTGTGAGGTCATATATTTCTTTCTCAGCCCTGAAGGGTACGGGATCTAGGACCAAAAGGAAACTGCCCTAATTGAGATCTGAAGGGAATTAAAATGCAGTTCAGCATTCTCTTTTCTGCTTTTAGTTCACAGCCTCTGGGCAACTGCCAAGCACCAGTAAAAAGCTCGCTATCTCAGGGTGCATAATTCTGGGACAAAATAGGCAGTAAGTGCAAATGAGACCTTGACCAAAAGTTTTATATTTACACAGATCTGTTTCCCTATTCTGTATGCTGAGTTGAAAGAAATGCTGTCTTATTTAGACCTCAGGAGCAATTATTTGTGTTGTCTGAGAGAGAATTGGAAATTAATACGCCCACAGCAGGAGAGATGTAGGTACTCCTGGCTTAGGTTATTTACTCAGTAGCCTTTTAAAAAAGTAAAAACCATCTGTTAAAAACCTTTTAAATGTTTTGTTATCAGAATGAATATACAAGGGAATGATGTGAATCTTCCAATAGAAACCTGCAATAATTTACATAATCTTTAAAATGACTTTGGATGTAGCTCATGCCTTTTATCAGTTAGCACAGTCTTATTTTCCATTCTATAGTCTACAGTTGGGTTCAGTTTTCATCTAAACACTCACTGATCAGCTCCATTGCATACTAATATCTTAGCAAATGTACCTATGTGCCAAAACAGAGCTTGCTTCCTCTCAGTCTTTAATTCTCATGAAAAGATGTAAATAGTTGGAATAATATACTATGCAAATTAGGCCAGGAAACCATAATGGACATGACCAGCTCAGGAGGAGGGGCTGGGCATGGCCCAGAGCCTGAGAGAACAACAGGCAGGGGAGCGTGACCAGGTGCCATCGCTGCCCGCTGGCCCCAGCAGTCCCTGTAGTGTGAGAGGAGAGGCAGGGGTGTGTGGCCAGGCCACCAACACTGGGAGAAAGCACCATAGCAGGCCCGCCTCTACACTTGAGCCGCAGAGGAAACACCTTTTCTGATTGCTCATTGGCTAAGCCCCCTACACCCCACTCGCAGTGTTCTTGGTAACTTGGGTAATAAGAATCCAAGAAAGTGATCTAGGGTTTTTCCGCCACACTCCTGGAGAAACAAACAAAGGCCTGCTGCTGGAGGGGCTAAGAAATGTCATATCCTGCCCTAGCCAGTTTGGCTCAGTGGATAGAGCTTTGGCTTGTGGACTGCAGGGTCCCTGTTCGATTCTGATTAAGGGAATGTACCTAGATTGCAGGCTTCTCCCTGGCCAGGGCCCAGATTGGGACTCATACAGGAGGCAACCAATTGAAGTGCCCCTCTCACAGTGATGTTTCTCTCTGTCTTTCCCTGTCTCTTTCACCCTCTCTAAAATTCAATGGAAAAGTATCCTCCGGTGAGGATAAAATAAAAAGAAACAAAGAAATGTCATATCCTGTGAAAGAGGCATCTTGAAAATGCCTTAAAAAAGTTGTCATTTTTTCCTGGTGAAGGGACCGGAGTCTGTGTTGATGAAAACACCTTGGTGGCTGGCAGTCACAGCAGCAGCGGGGTGATGGGGGTGGTTTCTTCCCCTGATCAGCCTGCAGAGGGAGGCCAGCCTGCAGTTTAAGCCGTCAGTAGGACATCCCCTGAGGGCTCCTGGACTGTGAGAATGGGCAGACTGGGCTGAGGGACCTTCCTACCCAGTCCTATCTAATAAAAGAGTAACATGCAAATTGACCATCGCTCCAACACACAAGATGACTGTCCCATGTGGTCAAAGATCCTGCCCACATGTGGACACAATATGGCCACCACAATATGGCCAGCAGGGGGAGAGAGTTGGGAGGGACCAAGCCTGACAGGGAGGGAAGTTGGGGGTCATCAACCCTGCACGGGATGGCAGTTAGGGGTGACCATTTCAGCAGAGGAGGGAATTTGCGGGCAAACAGGCTGGCAGGGGAGCAGTTAGACATCAATCAGGCTGGCATGGGAGTGGTTAGGGAGTGATCAGCCTGAGAGGCAGAAGCAGTTAGGGGCAATCAGGAAGGCTGGCAGGTGAGCTGTTGGGAACCAGCAGTCCTGGATTGTGAGAGGGATATCCAACTGCCCATTTACACCCTGTGGGATCTGGCCTAAACGAGCAGTCAGCATCCCTCTATGGGTCCCATATTGGAGAGGGTGCAGGTTGGGCTGAGTGGCACCCCCCACCCCAATGCACGGATTTTGTACATATTAGACACACACACACACACACACACACACACACACACACACACACACACACATATATATATATATATATATATATATATATATATATATATATATATATATATATATATGCTTAGTATGCAAATCATACCCATAGGAGACCAATTGCTTGCTGTGATGTGCACTGACCAGCAGGGGGAAGTGTGGAATGATAGAAGACTCAGGCCTGCAGCTGGCAGCTGGGGAAGGGAAGCTCAGGTTGGCAACCAGAAGGAAGGCCCAGGAAGGCAGCTGGATGGCCCTGATTGGCCTTAATTGCCTGCCAGGCCTAGGGACCATACCCATGCACAAATTTTGTGCACTAGGCCTTTAGTTGAGTATAAAGAGGTGTGTTCATCTTTGCATGTGAACAACTCATCCTTTGTGTCAGAAGATAACACTGCTGCATCTATGCTCTGTTATTACTTAAACTAGGGGTGTCGAACTCAATCAGAGAAGGGGCCAAAATCTAAAATCCAGCCTAAATCGCGGGCCGAATGGTTTACTGAACAGTCATAAACTGTCATTGTGATGGAAACGCAGTGGAGTGCAGTGATGACAGCGCGGGGCGGGCCACATTGCAAGGCCTGGCGGGACGGATTTGGCCCGCGGGCCTTGTGTTTGACACATGTGACTTAAACCAACAATACTCTCTATATTGGGGAGGGAAGGAGAAGGGAAATAAGTCTCAGTGAGTTGTTAAAATAACTCCATTGTCTTTAACTTGTTCATGTAAGCAAAATATATCTTTCAAATCTGATTGGTAATGTGTGTTATTGTCTAGAGTGGCAAATGTTTGGTAAGGCACATATCATTGATAAGTATGATGCTTGATTAACTATGCTTAAAAGTAATGTATTTATTAAGTTCATGCATTGTCATCCAAACTAGCAGGGAGGAGCCCAAAATGCACCTGGGAAAATGAGTTCCAATCATGGCTACATCTTAAACTCTTCAAACTCTATTTGACTTCTGAACAGATGCTTATATTTAAATGAAAAACCAATGATCTATGCTAAGTAGACTGGATGAAGCCAGGGCTGGGAGGGAAGTCTGGGTCCAGAGTGCTAGAGCGAAGCTGATATAGGCCGACAGTGGGAAGGAAGGCCTACTTGTGCATGAATTTCGTTCACTGCGTCTCTAGTATTGATATAATAACATATTTAGACGAAAGAATGTTCAGACTGCAACCATAGAACTAGTTCTCTGCTCTGAAGATATTTATATTATCACAAGGGAAATAATACAGGTATTTCAAACACTACACATTTGTTCTCACCAAGCTAGTCCAATAGGCAATTGTGTTTATTATCTAATATACTCTATTGGTGAACTATGAAGGATAAAATTGGCAGCACAAGCAGTGACTTTTCTAGTCTTTTACACTCCAGTCTGTGGTTAGCACTTATAATTTCAGTTTTCAACTTAAGTATAGTGAAATGTCAATGGAAAATCTATGATGCCTCTACCCCATGCATTTGTGCTATGTTCCTACATAATATTTTGACATCCCTATACTCAGTTTTTATTCTCCTTGGGTTTTATTTTAATTACAAACCTGAGTCTGTCAGAACAGAAATGGTTCTTAATGGTTTGACCATGATGAATTACTTATATTATCTAGTGCATCTTCATGTAACATGACCAGCTTGCTTTACAAAACAGATAAAAATTTAATTTCTTTGCATTGTCTTTCTATATTGACTTTGGTGTGCTGTTGGTTAAGCAGTAATCTTTTCTGAGAAATGGCTTATTGTTGCAACATTTTAAGCAAATCAATTGCCTTCCTGTAATGCAATAATATTACACTTTGCAGGCAACCATTGCTTCCATTGTACATGACACAGTCAATTTTATGAAGCTGTAAACATTCATATCAGTGCTATTTAGTTTATAGTAATACAATTTGAAATGGAGAGATTGGCCAAGTTATGTTAATATGTTATCTAATAAAGCTCAATATATCAGAAGCTCCTTGGAAAATAGACATACAGGTTTCAGGTTCAGAGGTTCAATGAAAGAATCAGAGAACTATGGAAGAAATATTGAAGTGATAAAATGAATTATGAGTCCATCTTTGCACTATGAAATACTTGGTAGATTTGCTATGCTCTCCCCAATGTGTTAATTATTCAGAGAGTAACTCTTCCTATATTCTAGAGTTGTATCCACCTAATAAAGCTATATTCACTTTCTAGGCCTATGTTTCCTGATACTTTTTCTTACACATCTTGGTTAAAATGCCTAACTAAATTATTCTTTTTAAAGTACATCAGGTTATGATGTCTCTTTACTTAAAACATACCAAGGACTTCCCATTGAAATTAGAATGCAAATGTCTTGAGATGGCTCTAAGGTCCTCACGCGACCCATCTTGACTTAACTTTTCTCCTGCCACGGTCCTCTTTCCTCCCCTGTGGGCTTCCTCTGTTCTTCAAACATGCTTTGCTAATTCATTCCTGTCTCTAGGTTTGGAATACTCTTCACCTATCATTTGGGCATCAATTCAAATCATACTTCCTAAGAGAGATCATTTCAGATTACCAATCAAGCCTTTTTCTCTCTCTAGTTCTTAAATTCCTCTATATTGTTATTCTCTTTCATTTTCTTCATGGCAAATTGACATTATACAAATGTATTGGTTGTTCTGCTCGATTATTATCTGATAAGAACAGGGGCATTGACAGTTTACTACTATAGTCTCAGCACCTAGAACAGCACATGTAAGAAACATTCAACAACCATTTGTTGACAGAGAAATGAATGAAAAATGAATACCCATTCCAAGTAAGTATTTGAAGAGACCATTACCCTGGGGTCAGACATAGACTCAGTTGGCAGGTAGATAGAACAATTCTGTTGTGTTCCCTTGCTGTAATAGATGCACTTTGGTGATATTGACCTTTATATGAAAACCTCATTCTCTATGCCTCATGCTCTTGTACTCCAGAGCAGAGAAATAACCCAGCCTATAATGTTATTAATGAATCAACCTTATTTAAAAAAGAGTCATAGACATTACCTACACTTGAAGCCACTTCTGCATCACTTATAGAATAGTGCTTTCTACTAAAAAGTCAATATTCCTGGATTATTATTACAAAGACCTTGGTTTCCTCTTATATAATTATAATTCCAAGGACTAATCAGATTGCTATTGTTAGAATTACAATACTTATGAGATGTCACCTTAAAAGTTCACAATAACTCCCTTTTATTCAGCAGTTTAAATGGTTTTCAGACAGTATATCATTATACTTCCCAACAAACTGCATGAGATCTTACACAGTAGCTTTGAAATTACTGCTTGTTGTCACCACTATATACCACCATATAAACAGTATGTGGTTTGTACAGTAGATCATTTTTCTTGTTTATATTCAGCAAGCTCTCAGGGCTACCCACTAACACCAGCTGTTAAAAATGACAGTAGTATTTTATCTCTCACTACCAGTATTCTTTATGTAGAATTTCTTTTTATAAACAGTACATGTGTCTGAATAATGATAAAGGTCAATATGATAAACAGTAGTATATTTTTCAGGATTCATTTGCAATATAAAATGGAATGCAACTAGAAAAATTACATGGGTAAGTCAAATATAGGGAGAGTCAGATTCTATACCTAAATCCAAGTCAATCCTATTATTCAGAAATATCTACAGGATAGAATAAAGATTTTCTTACTAAGAGGTTGTTCAAGGTGAATTCTGGAGAGGTATATGTATATGTTTTATATATGAGGATATAAAACTAATTGAGTTTCAAAAATCCAAAAGTGTTTATTGATAACTGCTTTTCTCTTTTCTCTCTCACTTTTGTCCGTTCTTTTCTTCTTATGTTTTTATAAAATATATATTTTATTGATTTCAGAGAGAAAGGGAGAGGGAGAGAGAGATATAGAAACTTTGATGATGAAAGAGAATCATAACAGGCTGCCTTCTGCACCCCCACACTGCAGATTGAGCCTGAAACCTGAGCATGTGTCCTGACCTGGTATGGAACCTTGACTTTCTGGTTCAGAGGCCAATGCTCAAGCAATGAGCCACTCTGGCCAGATGCTTCTTAAATTTTTCTTTTTTCTTCAAGAAAAAGCAGCCCCCTCAAGGATAAGCACTGTATCTTTTATATCAAAACATAGTAAGTTCTGAAAAGAGTCAGCTAACTAAGAATGAAATAACTTTCTCAAGACCATTTTCTCTGTTTAGAAAGCACAGATATACTTGCTTAGATTTATCACAAAAACAGAGTTAGGAAGTTTGTTTTTTAAGCCTGTGTATTACTCTAGTATTTAGGTACCACATCACAGTACTTAGATAAGAGTCCCATGATCAATTAATATAAGTCCAGGCCACAGGGAAAACCTCAAGGTCAATGTGATTAAACATTTTTCAAATAAAAACAATTGACAGTAGCTCAGGATCTAAAATATTTTATGTTTTATCCAAATACCTTAGCTAAGAGTTGTATGCAGTAAAAATGAAATTATGTAAAGTATTATTTGTTATTAGATGGTAGATATTTATATGTGGTTTAAATAAAACATAAATGGTACTTGAATATAGAAAACTCTTATAAAACTTGTCTTATCGACACATATTTTTTTCTCATTGAAACTATATAATAATATTGAGTCATCTTGTAGCTTCCAGTGGCTTCCAGTACATCTTCTAGATGTACAACATCTTGATTTCAGTTACTTTAATACTGGAGGCCTGTTGCATGATATTCGTGCAAGAATAGACTTTCCTTCCCTTGGCTTCACTGTCAGCTGCCTGGGAGCCAGCACACCCCTGCTCCTGGCCCACCCAGGAAGCAGTAACTCCTAGCTTCTTGCTGGAGCACTGCTCTTGTAGCTCAGTCTGCTGGCCCCTTTCCCCTCATAGCAGGCGTCATGCTGCTCCATGCCTGTATATGCAAATTAATCTCCATCTTTGATGGGTTAATTTGCATACTCACTCTGATTGACTGTGTGCATAGCAGAGTGATGGTTAATTTGCATGTTTCTCTTTTATTAGGCAAGATTTCCAGGGGTGATACTACATTAGATTTTATATGAATTCTAATTTAATAATTAAAAAAAAGACTTATAGTAAAGAAAATAAAAAGTTTTCAAATTATATGTCATGTTATTTGAATATAGCATATGTATAAGTGAATTTGTACATGTATTTATATAAAAATCTTTCCAAGATTCATGACTGCTCCATTGATTGGGAGGCTTAGAGAAATTTTTAACTCTGTTGTGAATAGTGAGAAGCTTTTTAAGTAACAATTTATCCAGAGGTCTCTTAACCAGTCACCCTATCTGGAATTTATGCCCACTTCCCCTGAGCAACCACAGCAAATATCTATTAAATTCTTTTAACACATTAACTATTAAATTCACTTAACACATTATCTATTAAATTCACTTAACACATTATGAGAACCTCCTAAATTGTCACCCAGGACCCATTTAATCTAACTTTATACCCGAAGCTAACACAGTTGGATGTCTTGTCTCTAAGTCAAAGTAGACAGAAAGAATCCAATTGGATGGAGAAGAGGAAGTATAATAGAAAAATCTAGGGCAGTGACCAGTAAGAAGTGATGACGATGAAAAAAGAATCAGATGCTGGGAGCCAGGCCACTGCTTTTAAAAGTTTGTGTCTGTTTTAGAAGTGGGACAGATATCCCCGTAGACCTCACCTGAGCCTTGCAGTTCATCCCAATGACCATCAAGGACTAACTTTAGAAGGCATATTATGTAAATTATTTATAAATGTGAGGAGAGTTAGACCATAGCTCTGAGTCATCAAGATTGGATTCAGTTTTATTCACCATACTCCATCTATGAAAACAGGAAAATTGTAATATATTCTATAAATGTTTACAACAGATTGAGGTCCACTTTTCCCCCCACAAAGTTTGGTCCTTAAAAGGATCCATTTCATTTACCTGAAATATTTATTTTTCTAAAACTATTATTTTCTGTATAGCATAGTATATTTTTCATAAGTAGAAAACACCATTTATTCATTTTGGCATGCAGAGCAATTAACAAAGTGTCTGGCATGTAGGTATCTAACAACGTTTGTTAACTAAAATTATTGAGTTAATTTTTATAGAATTCTAATTTTGTTGGTCAGAGACAGTTGCATTTATCAGCAAATTCATATAGTTCAATATAATAATCTATAATTATGGCAAATAAATAAACTTACTAACTTGTCCAGTGACTAGAGTTGGAAGATTTTTGTGAAAAATGACCATATTGGTCTGTTAGATGATATGAAGGCCAGAAACAATGTTTTTTTGGTATCGTGTCTCTACATGAAAGCAACTATAAGCAAAGTCTGAAGTGAATGACAAGCCAACCTTATTATACCTGGTACTAGACTCCTAGAAGATAATCCCCTTAGTGTTTAAACAAAGACAACACCCACCTTCCCATGTAGTTGAGGGATGGTTAGTTTGGGCCTGGAAAGAAGCAGTGGGATTCTGCTTAAACAAACAATCACAGAATCCAATACTCGGTGTCTACTAGGTGACCAGGTTTAATCAATTATTAATAGTTATTTTAAATGCATTCATATTATTCTATCTGTAGATACCACTCTTGATACTACATAACCCTGAAATTGGTAAATTCTTTTTTGACTCTGGCTTCTAAAACCTTTAAGAAACTGTTTACATGCACAAGCAATACAATTTTCACTTTTCTAAATAGTTCGTATACCCTTTACTCCCATTTCTTTTTATGCATTCAAAGAAAGGCATGAAATATAGATACAAATGGATGTGGATACAGCTCTGAGCAGCTTGGGCACAGAATAAACTATAGTGATGATTTGTTCTTCCAATAAACATTCACCAGGCACTGATACTGTTCCACGTACTTTAAAAATATACTCCTACTGGGTTTATGCTGGTGAGACCTATAATAGAGTTCAATCATGAAATGGAAGAGCAAGTAGAAGGCAGTATGAACACTATTTTAATAGGCAGTTTATTGATTTAATTTTGTGTGACAAACTTCAAATTTGACCCACTTAGGAGGGAGAAGCGGGTAGAAAAGTGAGTTATAGAAGAATATTTAATTGTTTTCTTTTCAAGGTAGGATTACAGAGCCTAGTAGAAACCACACACACATGGAAGATAGTGAAAAGCAAATCAATTCATGAATATTACAAAATAAATTAACAAAGAAGATAGATATATTGATAGGAAGCAGAAAATTTTTAAAAAATGGCAGGCTCAGGAAAAGAAAAGGAATGATAAAAGTAAAAGAATAAAGACAAACGATTTAAAAGAGAAACAGGAGGTGCAGCAGACTGCAAAGAAAGGCCTGGGTGTCAGGATCAAACATAATCAAAGCAGGAATGAGGAGTTTGGTACTTGTCAGAGTGACAAAGAGTTTGTAGATTGTAATAAAGATAGTGCAGGACACTGCTAGATAAACAGTAAAAGCATAAGGCAGTTCTGGAGAATCTAAATTGAAATTAGCCACTCTCTTCCTGTTATTGTCACACTAGAATAATTTAATGCTAAGTGGTGCTTAGCTGTAATCAGCACTTATTAGATCCAGAATTTGAAAACTGCAATGTAGATAAAATGGACTTGTGGGGTTTTGCCTTTCTTTTGTGAGACCTGAAAATTTAGGAATATCATTCCCTAATTATTTATGTCTCTCGTTTAAGTTGGGTCTGGCCATAACTCACTGCTTAGTTAAAAGAAAACATTTTAATATGCTACAAAAGAGAAACAGTGATTGAATATGGTTTTGCTTAAGTCATTCTTATTTACATTTGTGGGAATATATAGCTATTGTCATCTTAAAACAGCATTTCTTTAACTTAAAGAGACAGTACACAGAGCAGGTAAAAACAGAGAATTAGAAACAAAATGCTTGGTTTAGAAGACTAGCTTTGTTGCATACAAGCTGTGTAGTTTTAGAATAAATACTCAAACTATCTGTGTCTCATTCAATCTATACAAATGTTGATATTACTCATATCATCTAGTAGTATGAAGATTAAATGATTTAGTTTTAGTTGTCAGATTTCACAAAGAAATAAAAATAAAACAAAACAATAAAAACTCAGCTAAATTTGAATTTCAGATAAAGGATAAATATAATTTTCGTATAAGTAATATTTATACCTACTATGAGACATAGTTATGATAAAACTATTTGTTTGTTTGAAATTAAATGTTAAATATTTTTGCTACCTAAATATTTTTATATTTTATTTTTTCATTTTCTACATTTTATCTGACAACTTATATTTATGGACTTGCAATATCAGTTCTGTTACTTAGGACTATACATTGTTTTCTCATATGATCAGTAAAATAATTTCATCTGCATATCAGTTCCTTTTCATTTAATTACTTTGTCAGAATCAATCCAATGTAATTATTCTTTACATGCACATCTTCTGGCAAGTGCTATGAGTGACCATTGAATTTATAAGCATTTAATAAATTGTCTCCAACTTCCCAGAGTTTCTTGAAAAAATAATTGTACAGGGAGATAAATTTTAGTATTAAAAGAATCTGAATAGTTGCTTCCTGTTGGTGACAATGAGAAATCTATTACCATTAAAAATTTATCTAATTTATTCCACAATTATAGCAATAAAGAAGGAAAGATATTTGAGACAGAAAACAAAGAAACAAACAAACAATAACCAAACCAACTAAAAGGCAGCCATTCTTGTTGTCTACCCAGGTATTATTTCTATCAATTTCCTAATTCAGTGTCAATTGTTCAGTATATTAAAGTGAGAAAAACTAAGGTTTCCTTCCCTTTTTCCTTCAGATGACCTTCTCTTTTGCTTTGCCTTTATTACTGAATCCCAGTGTTTGTTTTGTTTTTGTTTTGTTTTTCTTTTTTTTGTGTTTATTTGTTTGTTTTTTGTGGTTTTTTTTTGTCTCAGCTGAATATGACTCAAAACTCACTGGTATGCCAAGAGTTAATTGATTCTGGGTCAGTGTTGTTAATTTAGGGCTTTAAAATTTATAAGAGACTCTTAAATATGAAACATATTTGAGAGCTGAAGAAAGAAGTTAATATTGGTGAAAAACAGGTATTTTAGTCCAGATGATTTGCCTGTATACCTTTTCATCACACACAATACATTTAAAAGTGTGAAGTGAAAGCTTAGATCATTGCTAGGTTATTCCTTTAAAAATTAAAATAATTCCCTGAAGCAAGTAGCAATTTAAAAATTCCTTTTAATAAAATCAATTTTGTTCTTATAGCCATAAACCTTATCTTTTTTAAAATTTATGAATAGCTAATAGTATTATTTCACGTTTATTGTGGAGACATTATAGCACAGAGAAGTGGCTTGATTAGTCAGACAGGGCTAAGACTTAAAATGAATTCTAATGAGCCCTCGTCCATTGTTAATAGGTATTGTCTCTATGGATATACTCCACTGCAATAGAAGAAGGAATAATTCACTCAGAGGCCACTCAATTGCTAAAGTAAAAAAGGCAACATAACATGTCCACGGCTTTCTCGGGAACTTTGGAATGGGATACAATCGTTATTTATTGAGCACCTATTGTGCACAAGGTGTTGAGGTAGATTTGGGACTATGAAATATACAGGCCTTACCCTTGATGATGGTACAATATAGTGGAGGAAAGAGACATCTGAAAGGCATTCTTTAAGCTAATTAAAGTGCCCTTAAATTGTGCTTCCGGGAGTCAAAGATCACATTTAAAATACTTAACACTGCAATGAAACTGTTATACTGAAAAATAATTGATACTTAATCTTTTTTTTTACCAGACGAATGATCTTATGGCAGGTTTCACTGGAGACAATGACAAGTTGACAGCCATCAGTTTTTTGTTTCAGTGTTTGTGCAGTGATAGCACACAGTGGGTGTTCAGTTACCATGTGCTAAATTTTGGAAAGAATTCATGAATCATAAGAAAGTAATGGACCTCACTTGGCTATTAGGGTAGCAAACAGAACATATAATTCTTTTCCCCAGATGCTAACAAGTGTCCTTCTGCTCTGGATGGTTAATATTATCTGTACCTTTTTTTTTTTTTTTAAAGTATGTGGCATTTTAGATTAAATAAAGGAAAAGGGATTTTTAAAAAGTATTTGTAACTTGCTACCTCTTTCATTTTATTTTGATATAGTTTGTCTAAAGGACAAAAGATTACATATGGCCATACACATATTTATTATTGTTGTTAATGATTTATTGATTTCTTATGGGTATTGGGCCCTATGAAAAATGCTTATTTTTTATTTTTTTAAAATATATTCTATTGATTTTACACAGAGAGGAATTGAGAGGGACAGAGAGTCAGAAACGTCGATGAGAGAGAAACATCGACCAGCTGCCCCTTGCACACCCCCCCACAGGGGACGTGTCCGCAACTAAGGCACATGCCCCTGACCGGAATCAAACCCGGGACCCCCAGTCCGCAGGCTGACACTCTATCCACTGAGCCAAACCGGTCCCGGCTGAAAAATGCTTATTTGTGTTAACCCATTGACTCATTGCAACTCTTGGCAATTAGTGTCATTAAGATTTTCTAGGTAAGACAAAAATGGTTTAGAAACATTAACTAAGATAACTAGAAAGTAAATATTTTAAATCAGTCTCAAGTTAGCCAAACATAACAGAAAAACTATCTTCTTAATGACTTTATTTTGCCATTTTAAAAAACCAAGCACTTGATTTAAAATATTTATATGTTCTGGCTCCCTTTATCATATTAACATGTACTAATCTTATTCGGAAGTATACATAATGTCATCCTCATTTGACTTTCATGCCCTAAGCACTTTTAAATTCTGAGATTTATGCCACTTAAATTATTATTTTAAAAAGTGATATGTTTTGATTTCTATCCTGACCTTACTGGATAAAAGTTGGTTCTGTAGTTAAAGAAAACAAGCTGGTGGCCAGGGAAGATGCAGAGCTCCCTCAACAAAGAGATGTTTTCCAGGGTGGATTGAGACCACTGAAGCCAGAAGAAAAATATTGACAGATCTGACAGTCATCTGTATCTCTTTCCATGTCATCATCTCATTGGTGAAAAGAGGTTCTCTTGCTCTGCTCCATGGAAACAGATGTCAGGTACTGAAGTGGTTGCTTACAGATAAGATGGAAGCACTTAGATTGCAAAAAGCAGCTTGCAGAAGGCAATAGATCTCAAGCATGGACGTTTAGCTAACTTATGGAAACAGAACAAGTAGCCAGCAGCAGATGAACGGATCAGAATATGTGATACATTTACACAATGGAATACTATGCAGCTATAAAAGAGAAGGATCTCTTATCCTGCAAGGCAGTGCAGAGGTACCTGGGGAGTATTACCCTAAGTGAAATGAGCCAGTTAGAGAAAGACATGATGTCACTCATATGTGATATCTAGTGAACAAAATAAATTGATGAACAAAATAGATCCAGAAAAAGAGGCATGGAACAGACTGATGAATCTCAGAGGGAACATGGGAGGATGAAAAGGGAGAGGTTGACCAAAGAATTTACATACGTATATACATAGCCCATGGACCCAGACAATAGTGTAATGAAAGACTGAGGGTCATGAGATGAGAGGTCAGTAGAGAAAAAGGGGTACACCTGTAGTAATTTCAATTATAAATATAAATTTAAAAAGTAAAAATAAAAATAAATAATAGTAATTTTTCATTGTTTCAGTCCTGACTCTTGGTTTTACCTCCTCTTAGCTTCCCACACATGGTCTATTATTCACATATTTTATGTTTTCAATATTTGAACGCTTGACTTATATTGGTCCTTTTCACTTTTCAAAGATCTCCTCAGGTCCATCTTTTTATTAATATCCATTTGTTTGTTTATTTATTTATTTATTTATTTAATTTTACAGAGGGAGGAAGGGAGAGGGATAGCACCATAGAAATATTCATGAGAGAAGGACATCATCAATCAGCTGCCTCCTGCACACACCCCTATTTGTTCCAGGGTCAATGCTCAACTGCTGAGCCAAACCAGCTGGGCAGTCCAATTCTTGCTTAGTTCACAATTGTTTTCCTGAATGTCAGCAGTTTCTTTAATTTATGAAACAAGTAAAATATTTCTAGCCCAAGATGAAGATCAGGTCTGATGTTCAAGATGCACTTCTGTGGATACAATATATTCCATCTTACCTCAGTCCAATGAGAACCTAATGCTTAGGCAACATTCCCCTTCTACCATGTTCTGGTTCTCCTTTCATCTGCTACTCATCTGCTACTCAAGAAATGGATATATTACTAATTTTAATTCAATATATACCTCTAAATGTTAAATTTCTTATTTGGATTTTATATCTGATTTGATGCAAAATAAATAACAAGTAAGAAAACAATAGAATATACATATGCCTGCATATCTGAAGCACTAAATGTCTAAGTCTGTAAATAAATAAAAGTCATGCAATTGGTATAATTCACATTCTAAACTTGGTCATGGTAATAAGAACCTTATTTCCAGTTAAGGTTTAAAATGTTCACACTGCTGGTTCCTAGTCTCTGAAAATTGGGGCAGGGTGGGGGAGTGGGGCAGAGACAGAAGGAAGAAAGGAGGGGAGAGATGGAATGGAAAGAAAGGACTATAATTTGTATATTTGAAAATACGGATAAAAATGTGAGAAATTATGTTGGTTTGAGATTTCTGAAAGCCAGCTTTTAAAAACTCATGTGCCAGGGCTGATGGAGCTGAGGGAGAGGTGAAAGGGGGAAGCAGACAGTGTCAGGCCCAGGAACATGAAGCTGCATCCTCCAGGTAGCATTGCCACCCCTAAGTCATTCTTAGGAAGAGGTAGTGTTTAATTTTTATTTATTTCTGTAGGTCAATTGTATGCCTACAGCAAGACTTGTGAGAGAAAGAGAGAGAGAAGCTGAGCGTGAATTGTGCAGTAAAGATTTGCACTTTAAGTACCCTTCTTCTTTCATAAAGGGGAAAAAAAAAATGAGTGAAAAGTTGCCATCACCAAGGGAATCAGATAAAGGGACAGGGGAGGAGAGCCTGCCAACAGCTCCCTGACCTGGTTTATTCCTGTAAAAGCGTCCAGGCAACAGGAGCAGAGAGAAAGGAGAAATAAAAGAGAAGAGGAAAAAGGACCTCGGAGCAGCACTCTTTAAGGTTGTGCTAATGGAAAAGGTTGCAGATACTATGCATTCGCTTTTCTGGTGATGCTTTATGATCTCTGTCATCGAGGAGGGGAGACTCTTTTGCAAATAAAAAACAGAAGCAGATTTATCCTTTTAAGTCCTCTCCCCTAACACTTTCCTGTTGATGTCATAATTGAGCCAGTTGGTCAGAAATAAGAAAATAATTTGTCTGAGGTTTATTGTGGAACCAAACCCAGAATTTGGGTTTCCTTTCAAAAACAACACCAAGAAAACTGGCCTGAAAAACATAATGCAAAAATGAATAGAAATCAGAATGAATAGAAATTTAAAGACATAGGGGTAACTTTTAAAAACCAACCCTACCCTCATGTGAACTTCAAGTATTTAAAATGGCTTTAGTTCAATACCTCGAATTTTTCAAGGAAATGGCGATTCTGCGTTTTCTGAGAAGGATGCACCGACAGACCCTTCCTGATTCATCGCGGAGCAGCCGTGCACAATTACCTGCCTTGTTCTGTCCCCCTTTCTTTGAAATCACTGGTATTGGTTTCATCAGAAACCATTTGCCTTATTCTCACTTAGCACTTACTATGTTGCTAAAATCTCAGAATCTTCCAGTCTGAAAGCGCCATGAATGAGTTCATTGTTGAGGTCCAAATGCACCCAGTTTCTTTATTCTACTTCCACACTGGCCTCATTGTGACAGCCCAAAATGGCAGCTTGCAGGGGCGAGAAGCAAGAAAAGATGCGGCGGCCTATTTCTGAAAAGCAAATGGAAAATACCTTCTGTTTAACGGATATATATAATATCTGTATCTACTTCTTCTACCAGAGTACATGGAAGGCTCTTTCTTTCCCCAACAGAGCGTTTTTAGTAAACAAGATCAACCGATGTGGACATGGCAAGCCTGTCACAACCCTCATGCCCTATTGCTGATCCTATTTCTTTGCTAAGTTTGCCCTAGTATCGTGGTTGGCAAACCGAGGCTCATGAGCCACATGCCTCAATCAGATTGAGGTCGTTTTTAGCAAAGGCCAGTCTAGGAGTACCCTAATTAAGTTAATAACAATGTACATACCTATAGAGTTCAAGTTTTAAAAATGTGGCTCTCAAAAGAAATTTCAATCATTGTACTGTTGATATTCGGCTCTGTTGACTAATGAGTTTGCCGACCACTGTCTTAGTACATTAGGTTATTGGTAAGAAAGAGCACTACCAAACTAGGGAATTCCTTTTTTATTTTTATTTTATTTTTTTATTCAATTTGAGTTTCCATTATACCTACATCCAACAACCCTTTATGTAGGTACATATATGGGGCCAGAGATCCCTCCTGAGAAATTTCCAGTGACTTTTACTTCAGTTTGACATTGGCTTTCAAGACTTTCCAGGTGTTGAGAATATTCATAAATTTGAGTTTTAATAGGTTCATCTTGATTTTCACAAACTCAAGTAAATAGAAGTGAAATATGATTGGATCTTTCCAGCTGGGAGAATAGCCTGTCACAACCAAAATGTTGTCTGGACACTGGCAATACTTCACTAAGAATTCAGCAATCAATAAATATTGTTTTTATTTAATTTTTAATTTCCATTACATGTATTGGAGTGACATTTGTCAAAATTATGTAGGCTTCAGGTGTACAGTTCTACAATACATCATATGTATATTGCATTTGTTTTCACCACCCCAAGTCTAGTCTCCATCCATCACCATTTATCTCAGTTTTATACTATATTACGTCCCCTTACCACTTCCCTCCCCTCTGGTAATTACCATGCTGTGGTCTGTGTCTATTAGGTTTTTTGTTGTTGTTTTGTTTTTTGTTTTGGTTTTTTTCTTTCTTTCTTTTCTTCTTAATCCCTTCACCTTTTCACCCAGCCCTGAAACTCCCTCCCCTCTTGCAGCTGTCAGTTTTTTTCTCTGTAGATTAGTTTGTTTCTTTCTTTTTTTTTTTTTTTTTTTTTTTAGTTTATTTTGTTCATTAGGTTTCACATATGGATGAATCATAAAGTACTTGTCTTCTCGGACAGGATTATTTTACTTCGCATAATGCTCTCTAGGTCCATCCATGCTGTTGCAAAGAGTAAATTTTTCTTCTTCTCCTTCTTCTTCTCCTTCTTCTTCTCCTTCTTCTTCTCCTTCTTCTTCTCCTTCTTCTCCTTCTTCTTCTCCTTCTTCTTCTCCTTCTTCTTCTCCTTCTTCTTCTCCTTCTTCTTCTTCTTCTTCTTCTTCTTCTTCTTCTTCTTCTTCTTCTTCTTCTTCTTCACAGCTAAGTAGTACTCCATTATGTAAAAGTACCACAGCATTTTTATCCACTTATCTGTTGATAGGCACTTGGCTTGCTTCCAAACCTTGGCTTTTGTAAACAAGACTTTAATGAACATAGGGGTACATACATTCTTTTCAATCAGTGTCTCAGGTTTTTTGGATATATCCCCACAAATGAAATTGCTAGGTCAAACAGTAGTTCCATTTTTAATTTTTTGAGGTAACTGTATACTGCCCTGTAGCTGCAGCAATCTACATTCCCACCAACAGTGACAAGGGTCCCCTTTTCTCCACATCCCCACCAATACTTCTTGTTTATTGATTTATTGATGACAGCTATTCTGACAGGTTTCAGGTGATATATCTTGTGGTTTGAATTTGCATTTCTGATGATTGCTGGCATTGATCATCTTTTTATATGTCTCTTGACCATCTGTCTGTTCTTTTTGGAGAATTGTCTATTTAGGTCATTTGTCCATTTCTTAATTGGATTATCTGTGGAGTGTGTTTTTATTTTTTGTGTTGAGTTTTATAAATTCTTTATACATTTTGGATAAGTTATAAGTAGGTAAGCATTGCTTCAAAACTAATTTTAATAAATATTATATCATATCATTGATTGAAATTCCACAAATGGTTAAACATTTTTCTACTTGTCATGGACAATATATTTGACATTGAAGAGCTGTGGATTCCAGCACATTTAACAGGTAGGTATCCATTTAAAACCAGTAACCATTAGTTAAATTTAATTGGCTGACTGCCTTATATAAATATTTTGAATGATTATTTTAGCTAATGTAAAAGAATAGCCTTCCCTTTAGTTTTGTCTCACCTCAGACAAAAAAATATTTTGAATAGTAAACATATGAAAAGCCCATAGCTTCATGACAGGGAGAGTTAACACCAACTTGAGCTTGGTTCTCCCATATTCTCAAATCTTCTTTGTAATGGAAATGTCTGTCTCACTTTTAGCTGACTGTGAGGAAGAATGCAGCCTTAACTTAATATTTAATCAATAATAGTGTCTCTCTCATCATATTAACACTCCTGTTGAAATTGGTAACTCTAGGAACAATACAAAACATATTAAAAACAACAAAAAAATATTATAAAAAATAGTTAGGAAACTGCTCTTCAACAAATATACTGGCTTGACATTTTCTTGCATTTTGACTCATGTTGGAGAACTTAGAATTAAAATTAACTGAGGCTTTCAAAAGATGGGGTCCCAAACAATAAAAAAAAAAAAATGTATATAATCAGCCCTGGCTGGTGTGGCTTGGATGGAGCATAGTCCTGTACAGCAAAAGGTTGTATGTTTGATTCCAGACCAGGGAGCATATTTAGGTTGTGGGTAGATGTTTCTCTCTCTTCCTCCCTCAAATCAATAAAATCCCTAGCTAGTTTGGCTCAGTAGATAGAGCATGGGCCTGTGGACTGCAGAGTCCCCGGTAACTGGACATGAGCACATGCCTGGGTTGCAGGCTCTTTCCTCAGTAGGGGGCATGCAGGAAGCATCTGGTCAATGACTCTATCATCATTGATATTTCTCTCTTCCTCTCCCGTCTTCTCTGAAATAATAATAATAAAAGTTCAATAATAAATAAAATAAAATAAAAACTTTTTATAATCAGAACTGGTATTGTATGTAGAATATTTTGATGTTCTACACACACAGTTATTTTCACAGACTCATCCTCTGCTTTGTGAGAATTTACAATGAATACTTCTAAGGTGAGGGATGGAGCTGCAATAAAGCTTAGTAGTTCAACCAGGAGTGTGCCTTCAGATTGGGGAAAATTGGGATTGGAACCTAGATATCTGGGATAAAAATCTAGACATCGGTTCTTCACACTATAGAGAATGAGTGTGAGTAGTGTGTGAAAAGTTCTTGTTCTTCTAAGATATGGTGAATACATAGGTTAAGAAGAGAGCAACTATTAGCCCCATGATTAATTTGTCACTAGCTATTAATTTTAATTAGAATAAATGTATTTCTTCAACAAAAAGCAATATGGAATAATAATACCTGGGATCTCTGCTATTTAGTTAGCTAAAGGGTCTTGTGTGATCTAACAGTGTAATTAGTATTTAAGACATCTGTAATGGTTCAGTACATCATCACATATATATAAACAGGAACAGGAGATCTGAGCATAATTAGTATATATAATAGTACTTTTAAAATATATTTTATTGATTTTTTTTTACAGAAAGGAAGGGAGAGGGAGAGTTAGAAACATCATGAAAAAGAAACATAAATAAGGTGCCTCCTGAACAGCCTCCCACCCTCCACCCCCCACTGGGGATGGGCCAGCAACCAAGGTACATGCCCTTGACCAGAATCAAACCTGGGACCCTTCTGTCAGCAGGCCCAAGCTCTATCCACTGAGCCAGACCAGTTAGGGCAGTATGTAATGTTTTATCTTGCTATAAGGATTTCATAGAAATCATCACCTTTGAAAATATTTCAATGGTTACACAAAGAAGAATGTTAGAAAGCAAATGTCCCGGAAAACCATCACAGCTTTGGGAAATTCCTCAGGTAAATTGCTCAGAAATGGGTTGTAAATTTGATGTAGGTTAGCCTCGATTTGAGATTGAATCTTCATAATGATAATTGAAGCCAAACAAAATAGGCACTGCATCCTGGTGTTTTCTGTTTTGTATTTTAAAACCCTTGATTAAACGCCACAGAATATAGGAATTTTAAAAGTCTTATTTTCCACAAAATAAGAGTCTTACTGCAAACTGAAAGTAAGATTTTTTTCTCTTTCTTTTCACATTCTGATAAGTATTAACCCTCAGTTCTATGCATGAGAATGTTCTTAACTGCAATTCACTTGAGTGTTCATGTTAATGTGACTACCCACTCATTAACACCTTGTTAAGTTACCCATGATAAACTCTTGAAATTCTTCTCATAATCACCATGCAAATTACGTATCACTTCATTTCCCCTTGTACCCTAGCCATAAGAAGCTTAAGAAATAAATATTACCTTCATGAATAGTCTTACTATTTAACATTTAATGCCAAAGTAAAAAAAAAAAAAATTACTGTCAGAATTTTTTGTCAAATGCTTCTTTAAGTGTTCATATAAAGAGCTTATCTGTGTTTCTTATTGCCTAATAAATATCTGTTGCATTTGTAGTAATACTAGCTGATATCTTACTACCAAAGAATTTCGGCCAGTAAAAATGTAGCTTGGACACTAGTGGATACTTAAAGAATCCCCTTTATGGCTTTGCCAGCGGGTTCCAGCCTATACCTTATAGCTCTAAAGTAGAGGGCAGTTTTCTCCGTAAATGGAAGCTCGTTCTGGAAAGGCCTTGTCTGAAGTCTGATTTTTAAAAATCAAATAATGATCTTGAAATAACTATCTGGGAATTGGAGTGCCCATGGTCTTCAATTGTCTGTTTGCATAGTTAGTCATCGGTCATGATTCATGCAGATATTAAACAAAGACTCGGTGCTGATTTCAAAGGCCAAAAAGAAGAGTAATGGCTGAGAAGTAGTAACATATTGCCCTGACTATATAATTCATTTAAAAGTCAGTGAAATTTAGATCACTTTTTAAATTTAAATATAAAGTTATATATGAATTTAAGTAAGCCACTCTTCATAGTTTTTCTATTTATAGCATTATTTAACTCTTCTCCATTCAAGGAAACAGTACAATTGAAATGAAGGAACTCATTTCTAAAAAGTTGATGATGGTTTTTAAATCCTGACTTTTAAAAATTCTTGAAAAATAGAAAATCATAACCAAATCTTGGCTACTAGAGTCTCAAATTTTCTATTCTGAGTTAGCTTTCTATCATTTTTAATCGATATAATGAATCATAGATTTTCAGTGATACTATTAAGTTATTCTTTCAAAGGAAACCACTTGTCAAGGATATTCTGTGTCCCAGATCCTGCTGGTGCTGAGGCTAAGGATTTAAAACAATTATAATGGACATGAATACATCTTAGGGCAGATATAGGAAAAGGACATAGCAGAGGTGGAATATTTTCCAGTTTTAGGAAGGCTTTAGCTAGTTTTCATTGTAGTAATTTATCAATAACCTAGATTATTATGCCTGTCTCGTGCCCTGGAATACACAGACAGGTGAAGCATGAGGCTGATGAAAGGGATGAATGTGAAAATCCTTATTAAACCCAAGTAAGACTATTTGGGATTTTTCTTGGAAAATTTCCCAGTCAAAAGTTGGTGTGTTTTTTGTTTGTTTGTTTGTTTGTTTGTTTGCTTGACTGAGGATGTAGTATATACAGGTGGTATGATCTTTAGAAAGTAACTAGACTCTTCTTAGTTTCAGTTTCATCATGTGGCTTATCAATTACATTTGCTGAGTTAAGAAAGCTAAGCTGCTGTAATAAAGAGGTTCTAAATTACAGAGGTTCGAAGGAAATAGGTTTGTCTCTTACAAAACAGTTTGGGATAAATGACCTCAGCTTCATGAGGTCATCCAGGAACCTGGGTAAGAGAGCTTCCTCTGCCTACTCAACACATAATTTCAAAGGTGTTCCAGTCCCTGTTGCTCTCTGACACTGAAAGGCAATAGACAATGAGTCCAGGGAAATATCTCTTTTAGAAGATGCATGGTGATTTATGGATATACCTTCTGCTCTCATTTATGGGGATTTAGAACCACATGGACTGCAATGGGCTGAGCAATGTATCATAGATGGCCAGGCGCCCAGGGGGAAAAAAAAAAAGAGGAAGTAGGGGAGGCATCAGCCGTCTTCTATAATGGTGTAGAAACACTCACTGCCACTAAACCATTGAAAAAAGGAAGCTGGTGTATCTGAAGCAGTTAGTATAGTTCAGAATATATGGTACTATTATCTGTCATCATCATAATTATGAAGGTGCAGGTGCATTAGGGCATAAGCTGATGAAAACTTGAATTCCATATAAAGTAAATGAATGTACTTTCCCAGAGGGAGAGCAAAGAGGAGAAGCTTACGGATTATGCATTGTCATCGGCATTCACTCTTTCTGTTTGAAGTTATTATGTCCTTAACTTCTACATTCTGTTAATCAAGCAGGCTTGAGAGAGTCATAGACAGCAGGCAGACAGCCCTGGTGGTGGTGTTAGGGGCTGTTGGGCGTGGAGGGATTGAGTAAAAGAGAGAAAAAAAGAAAACTCATGGACATGGACAACAGTGTGGTATAGTGGGTGAAAGAGGGCATAGAGCAGATTAATGGTGATGGAAAAGTAAAAATGTTAAAGTGAGCCCAACTGGTTGGAAATTTACTAAGTAGCTGATTTCTCTATTTGTGGATTATTTGGGCAAACGTACCTCAAAAGAAATTTTATTTGTAGTGATCACAGGAAAACAGGTTCCAAATAAACATAGAAATTACAAAATTATTCTTCAATTTTTATAGCAGCAAAAAATGAATTATAAGCAGTGTTAAAGTTATTCATTTAGCCAGAAGTTCTTTCATTTGTTCCAATATTCATTAGGATTCTCCACAGCTACTGTTGGGTCACAGTGGAGGAAGCACCGGTGCCTAAGCGCTGAGCAGCAACAAGGAGTGTGGACTAGCAGGCTAACTGAATAAAAGCATAACTGACTCCGGCAGTGAAAATTCAGCATTTAAAGTCTCCCACAAACATAAATTATTTTACAATAAAGTGGAATTTAGATCTCTATCTTCTTTATCCCCTAACTCTCCTGATGGATATTTGAGTTTTTAATTTTAAATTAGAGTGATATTAGAGTGGAGTTTTTCTTAAAATATTGATGTGGGCAGCTGCTGCTAATTTCAAACATAAATCTAAGAACATATACATTGCATTGTGATTAACTGAAAATCCTCCTGTAGTTAGGATGCTGTCTGTGAGGAAGATGGATTATGCTAGATAAGCCAGGTGTTTGTGCTCATAAAATTGTGATATTTCTGTTTTGATTGAAGACAAAAGATTGTATCTGTAATTAGTCAGCCACAAAATACCTATTAGAGAAATATAAATTATAATTAAGTCAGTGAAAAACAAAGATGTTATATGCTTTTATAACCACACAACAGATTTTGATTCTTTTCCCAGCCCAAACCCCTGAGGGAAAGACAGCTCTGTGCTATGAAATGAGAGAGGAAACCTTTACACTTAGAGTTTACTACTAGCTACTGTGAACTGGCTACCTTGGAATGACAGATCATTCAACTCATTTCTTGATAGTCTGTGTGTACCAACCATGTTCACTGAATTAAGCACAAAAGAGAATTAATTGAAGGAGATGGTTTTTATTCTCCCAGAATGTGGTGTCATGGTGTGTGTGTGTGTGTGTGTGTGTGTGTGTGTGTGTGTGTGTGTTTGGACAGGGGATATATGTGCATATATACAGGGGGGAAAGACTGAGGTAAAAGAAACAAGCCAGGTGATGGGGGAAGCCAATAACTGAGAAGGAATCATGATGGAAATACTGTTTTAGTTAGAATAATTCTAGAAGGCCACTCTGCTGTGCCTTGAGCAGAGCTCTATGTCCAGTGAGCTTCTGAATCTTTTGTATACTTTGGATAAGAGTGCTGGCAGAGGAATTAAGTGGATAGGGGAAGGATTTTAGATCTGATTCTAATTTTCCTCATTCATAAAATAGAAAGTGTATTTGTCCTTCCCAATGCACATGTAGGTAAAGGGAAAAGCATGTGATAATATTTGTAAACATAAAGGACTGTTTAAACCCAAGGTACTAAAGATTTGAAAAAACTTTATTTGTTTTGCTATTATTTCAAATTAAAGATAGGATGTACAAATGGAAGTTTTTTTTTGTTTTGTTTTGTTTTAAGGACCGCTTAGTGGAGAGCAAAAAAAAAAAAGGAATAGGATGCATGGTGTTATTAATATATGCTGAATATATATATATATATATATATATATATGTATTGTGAAATTAATAACCTAGCACTGTATTCTTCATCAAACAATTTTCTAACATGAATTCATTTTCTTTTGGTTGAGATTTCAGTTAGATATTTATAAAAATGTTACATATATAAGTGTAATATACATAGAAATATTATATAGAGATATATGATGTAATTTACAAATAAAATATATTCTTTTCTATACATGAAATAATAACTTTTGTTAAATTGTTATTTCTTAGTTCAAATAGCTCTTTGGATTTAGCTTTTGTCTTTATCAAAATTTTTGATAATTTTTTTGATATAGTTATGAAATTGGTCCCAAGTTATAACAATTATTATTCCATAAAGTCCTTTATTAGTTATAAAATAAAAATCCAATACAACAGAGTTATAGAGACCTTTTCCTTTACACTTGGTATAAGTAAATATTTTCTTATAGGAATAAATGTAAATAATGGAAATACATTCTTGGGTTACATAATTCTGCAACTATTACAGTGTACTTTTGTTTTATTCTTTCTCACTCTATTATCTATATCTCTCAGTATATTTGCTGTTGAATTAACAACATAGTGGTTTGAATATTTTTATGGTGTTTTATCACTTTAAAAATGTTTAATCCTCATTAATTCTCTGAGTTGGAGAGAGAGCAAGGAGGATTGAGAAACACTGATTGGTTGCCTCCAGCATCGGGGACCAAATCATTAACCTGGATATAATTCCTCAGAAGGAATCGAACCTGCAACCTTTTAGGATGCAGGATGATGTTCCAACCAACTGATCCACCCAGCTAGGGTTGTTTAATCACTTTTAACACTTATTTCAACATTTTATTTGGGAAAATATATTTTAAGTAATACCACCACCACTTAGGAGTATCTAGATATAGTTTAGTTCAGATTATTTTTATTGATATTTTTAGAGAGAAAGAGAGAGAGGGAGAGAGATAAATATTGATGTGAGGTGAAGCATCAATTGAGTGACTCCTGCATGATCAAGTCAATAACCTGGGCATGTGCCCTGACTGGGAATCAAACCGGTAACTTTCTGTGCATGGGATGGAATTCAACCAACTGACCCACACAGCCAAGACTAGTTTCAATTAAACAAACAAACAAACAAACAAAAACAACAAGAACTTTTAAATTATGGCAGCCGTGAACACTAAAGTAACAGTAATCACGAACATCACTCACAGAAGTCTAGGTGCAAGCACCAAGTGTGTTGTATGAACATTGCTGGCAAAATGGTACTTTTTTTCTCTTTTTTTAATATATATTTTCTTTTTTTTTGATTAAGGTATTATATATGTGTCCTTATACTCCCATTGCCTCCCCACCCTCACCCCGACTCATGCAATTTTTTATTTAGTAGGCCAAGTTGTACAACCACAAAACCATGGCATGACTTAATAATCTTCAAGCCAGCTCAGTCCTAGTTTTAAATTACTGTGCATTTTGATGTTTTTTTTATTTATTATATTTTAAGTGCGACCTTGTTACTACATTTATCTCAACCTTTTCCTCAAGTTTCCATAAATGCAAATTTTCTGCTTGAAACAGTTTTTAAATTTCTCTTTTTATAGTCTTGCCTTCTCTATTATGACTTTATTTGTGAACACTCTCCAACTTGGCAACTCAGACACTCGTGTTATAAAGGCAGTCCATATCCTGCCCTTTTTGTACAATAACTGTCCTCTACAGACTATTGACTGTGAGTCAGATCTCAGGGAGAATTCAGTTCTGTCTTATGCTTTTCTAATTGTTGGAGTGAGTGCTCTATATCAGGGCAAATGATCTTCCCGTAACCTCCATTCACTATGATAGATACAGTTTAAGGGGGAAATAAACTAATCATTGTAATGGTTAGTTAAGATGTATTTCCTCTTCAAAATACACAAAGCTTGCTTTGGGCTCTAAAAATAATGAAGATGGTGTTAGTTATATCTTACTCTTTGCAAAGAAAATGTATCTTTCTTTTCTAGTAATTACTGATGCTATTCAAAATGTATTTAACTGTTATGTATTAAGCAAAACAAAATAACAAAAAACAAAACAAAACAAAAAATGTGACAGGATGATCTTTGCTTTGTATTTATTAGACTAGGGGGCAGGTAGGTATCCGAAGTGTGAGAAGCCCTATGTGACTTGGAATATAGAAACCTGCCTGTGTCACTCATCAGCTGTGTGAGCTTGAAGCTGTTTTGTTGTTGTTGTTTGTTTGTTTGTTTGTTTGTGTGTGTGTTTCATGTGAAGCTGCTCTAAATAATTAATTTTTTAAAATTGTTTAAAGCCGAAACTGGTTTGGCTCAGTGGATAGAGCTTCTGCCTAAAGACTGAAAGGTGCCAGGTTCAATTCTGGTCAAGGGCATGAACCTTGATTGCGGGCACATCCCCAGTAGTAGATGTGCAAGAGGCAGCTGATCCATGTTTGTCTCTTCGACATTTCTAACTTTCTATCCCTTTCCCTTCCTTTCTGTAAAAAAAATCAATAAAATATGTTTTAAAAATTTGTTTAAAGGATTACATGTTTCCTTTTCCCTTCATCAACCCCTCCCAGCCACTCCCGCCCCCCAGGACAAGCCCCCACCACCCCAGTGTCTGTGTCCATCGCTTATGCTAATATGCATGCATACAAGTCCTTTGGTAGCTGTTTCCTTTTTAATCTATTCTGAGCTTCTGTTTACCCTCTGTTTATTGGAGAGATTTGAAGCTGACTTGGGATGAATTAATCAAATAAGTTCTGGAAAAGTGCCAAGCACATTGATTGGCACAAGTGGGTGTTCAAAAAATATAGACTTTTCTTTAAAAATCTACAGCCAGTATTTTAAAATAATGTAATCTAAGTATGTTCACATGAGCCCTATATTTCTGATGCAGTTTAAAGAATGCCCTGATGAACTGGCGCATAATTTTGGAATACTAAATTTGTATTCTGCTAAAGAGAATTCACTGTCAGCCTTACCACATGACTACATAGGGAGAAACAAATTTCACACATTATTTTAATGGAAACTAATTAATATTAGATATTCTCTCCTTGTGCTGTTATGAATAATTTTGTTTGGACAGCTTTTTAATTGGAAAATATCTATATAATTTTTTAAAACTGTAGACTACAAACAAGGTCATTACATGGAATTTATTGTAATTATTTAGAATAAATTGATCTTTTGCTTTAATAATAAAATTTTTACTATGTGCTAAACAGATAACATGGCAATGTAAACCTGGGTTAGTCATTTTTGCATTTCAAAACCATTGTAAACTATATTTCTGGAAATGTACATTTTAAAGTATAAATATTTTAAAATTTCTATCATATTTTCACAATATATAGGTATGATGATAATGAAATTTCTTTACAAATAATGGAATATATTCTCTAAATTAAAAGCCTAAGATCTATAATTATTACCTATCTAATGAATATCCTATTTCAGATGAGGTGAATATTTTTCTATAAAAGTAACTTTATTAACCTATCATTAATTTAGCACCATCTATATGCATCCCATATCACAAAATTTGCAAAAGAAAAATGAAAGGAGGGCTGGGTTTCAAGGAATATGGAATAATTATTTAGACGCCTTACATTCCAAAGGCAAAATGACTATGTTATACTTAATAACTTACTACATTATAGACTCAATATTTAAAGATTTCAAATGTTTTGAGAAGGAAAAGCATTTTATGTGTTTTATATATATATATATATATATATATATATATATATATATATATATCTCCAAAAGATGTGATGTATGTTGTATAATATCTGCATTTTTACATACTGATACACTAAATAGTGTATTATTTAATAAAACTTTATTGGAAGCTGTGTGCAAACAGCTTATAAACTCTGCCAATTACCTCTTGCCATCATTTAACTGTGAAGCTAAGTAGTGCCAACAGGGATTTTCAACTGAAGAATAATAGCCATTAGATAAGTGAATACAGTGGAGTGTTACACTGGACTCATATGAGGCAGTTTACTTGCATAGGTAATTAACACTTCTGTCGTTCTTCTCATTATCATTTTGTTCCAATTGAAATGCTTGTTAGCAACCTATGCTGTAGAAGGAACAATAACTTATCATTACAGTAGTTGACTCAAGGCAGCCTTCAAGTGGGTGACACTAATTAAATTAAAACTTCAAATTACAAATAGACTTCTTACAACTAATGATGAATGACCATCTTCACAAAACAACATTCACTTTTTTCAAGAGTCACAGATCCTGCTTTTAATATGTTATATTCAATCAGAAAGAAATCCAATAACAAAGCTTTTATGTCTGTCTTTCCAATGGGAAAGAATATTAACGTTTGAGGCTTTTCTGCAGACTAAGGGGTTTTCTTCTCTCTCTAATCACAATGACAAATGATTATGAATTTCTATCAGCATAACTAGGAATGTCACCCTTCCCACGCAGCTAAATTATAATGCAATCTTTAGAGTCAATGTCATGTTCTAAAAGTTGGAAGTCAGTATTTTTTTTCTAGTTAAGGACAGCGGTTGGTGTATAGAGATTGCCCAATAACTGGTATTGGTATATTATTATATACTTAACTAGAGGCTCAATGTACGAAATTCGTGCAAGCAGCTTGGCCCCCACTGTCGCCTTGGCTGCCTATGTCTTGGCCCCTGCCAAGTGGCTTCATCCTGAAGGTCATCCAGAAGGATATCTGGTCTAATTAGCATATTATGCTTTTATTATTATAGATTGTCCTTGAGAAGGTGACCTGAGTCTTAACAACCACAAGTGTGCTCTATGAACTGCAGTTAAACAGGGTCATACAAAAGATGGTCAGACAAGGCTTCATCAGAGCACAAAACTGAAGCTGTTAGAACATTCAGAGAATTCACCCACATAACCACCTTGAAAGAAATTGCTCTACATAGCCAAATATTACTATTATAGTTCTCAAAAGAGAAATACCAACTAAACTAGCTGATTAGCACATATTTTCCACTTACAAAACTTACTTTATAACTAAAAATCTAAGATGTAATTACAGTATTTCTTGGTAAGGACAGAATATAAATTAAAATGAAGAATACGTGTTGAATAATTGCAAGGGCTCTTGTTATAAAGTTCTGAAGCCTATTGCAAATTTTTAATCAGTAGATTACAATTCACACTCTCACTGTAAACATTCCATGGTATTGTATCAACTTTAATCAATCTGCACAATGTATTTTTATTGCATACTGGAGCAAGCAAGTATGTACTACTGCAGCAATGTATGTCAGAGTATATTTGAGCTGAACAGATACTAAAATATGTTTCTCACCCTAAGAAATAAGAGGATTAATATAAAATCAGGATAGAAAACAAAAACAAAAAACAGTTCCTATGAGTAAATAAGAGTGGTTAAAGGGTTCAAAGGTAGTGCTTAAATGAAACTAAAATAATAAGTAATAGCATCTAGAGCTCTTAAAGACTTTGAGATGCATTGTTTGTTATACTGCATTAGTAATAGTGAGTTTATTTATGTTATGATTGGAGGAGAGTGAGAGTAAGAAAGAGAGAGGATTTTATTCTTAAGCATGACAATAATGATTCTATTATACAAGATTGTGTCACAAATAATTTTAAACTTTTGATCTAATGCATCATTGTCCAATAAAACAATGTGATGAAGAAAAAGTTCTGTGTCAGCTCTATCCAATGTATTAGCCATTAGCCATATTTGGCTATTGTTGAATTGAAATTTGGATATTGAGATTAAAGAACTAAGTATTTAATTTTATTTAATTTTAATTAATTTATTTTAAATAGCTACATGTACCTAAGAGCTGCCATATTGGATTGACAGGTCTGAGGCATCCACCTTCATGATGGGAAGTAAATGTTACATGTTCCAGAGCATTTTTGATCCATTGGTGAAAACAGTATTAACAGATTATTGATCAATGGGCTCCCAATTTGCAGGTTCACAATCACTTCCCACCTATTGATACATTGTTTTGCAGACAAGGTGTAAACAGTTAGCTTGGTTACTAACTTTGACTTACATGTTTGTCCCCTGGTTGAAATTCCTCTTTTCAAATGATCACCTATGAGTTATTTACAAACATAAATGATGTCATCAGTTAGTGTTTGGGTATGTGTTTTATGGAGTCATTTCTCACAGAATAAACGTATCCATTACTTTTATTGGGATCTAACTACTAGCCATAGTTGTAAATCAACTGGATTCTAAATAATAACTTACAGAATGTCTATGTTAATGTTCAGTGGTAGTTTAAGTAGTTTACATCCTTTGCTACCACAGGGATCCAAAATGATTAAGCATTGCCCCTGCCCTTAGGAACTTTCAGTCTTTAAATGCCACAGCACTGTAAATAAGCCAATTACTTTTCCAAAGCAGGCTTAATTAATATGAGACCCCTGGGAAATTGTCCACAATGAATATGAGTTTGCGAGCAGGCAGAAATTATTTAACATCCAGTATCCTTCCTTTGGACATGCCAGTTACCAGGATCATTATTAAATTACTGGATACTATGTGGAATTGGCAGAAATCTAATAGCCTAAATTATTTCTAATGTGGCTTTTGTAGCTAATGACCTGATTTTAAAAATTCTAATTGGTTCCTAAGTACACATGAAATAAAATGCTTAGTGTGAGGATGTGCCTGAAAGCCTGAATATATTTAGCAACATTGTATTGTATTTTGCTTATTAGTTTTCTCTCTTTTCAAAACTCAACATGGCAAAATTTGCTTTAAGCATTCTGTGTTTCCTTCCTTTTACATGTGCAATACTCCAATTCTGTGTGTTATTTGGAGGAATAAGAGCAAATGAGAGAAGTCATTCATATTGTGATAAGAGCTCTAAGATGTTATATTTTAAAATAGATGGAGTGCCCTAACTGGTTTGGCTTAGTGAATAGAGCATCGGCCTTCGAACTGAAAGGTCCTAGGTTTAATTCCGGTCAAGGGCATGTACCTTGGTTGCAGACACATCCAAAGTAGGGGGTGTGCAGGAGGCAGCTGATTTATGTTTCTTTCTCATTAATGTTTCTAACTCTCTATCCTCCTCCCTTCCTCTCTGTAAAAAATCAATGAATCATATTTTTAAAAAAGGTAAAGAGTAAGAATATCACTTTGTAAATATGGCAATGTGTTAGGGGAGAAAGAGGGTTTTCCTGGCACAATGCAAATCATATACAGGGAGAGGATAGAATGCTGTGTGTTATTACTGCATTTAATGTACTGGTAGACTTTTCATGAGAAAAAAATTGCATTATTATTATTATTATTATTATTATTTAAATAACAACAATGTAGCGGATTTAAAATCAAACTTGGCAGACAATAGCTGAGTTTGGAATTTCTTATGTCACCAAATGTTGGAACTAAGTTGAGCATCAGAAGTTGTTAAGGAAAACATTATCAGTTGTGTCCAGATTTCCAGACCAGAGAAAAATTATGTATAGTAAAGTAAAATTATTTTTTCTCTTTGAGGTTAAAGCCATAATCGCTATTCTATTTATATGCATTTAAAGATGGGGGTTTAAGCAAATCATGGACGAGGTCCATCTCTCTTTTAGGTATAGCTAAAACCTTTAAAAAATGGTAACTGCCAAAACCGGTTTGGCTCAATGGTAGAGCATTGGTCTGCGAACTGAAAGGTCCCGGGTTCAATTCTGGTCAAGGGCATGTACCTTGGTTGCGGGTATATCCCCAGTAGAGGGTGTGCAAGAGGTAGCTGATCCGTGACTCTCTCTCATTGATGTTTCTAACTCTCTCTATCCCTCTCCCTTCCTCTCTGTAAAAAATCAATAAAATATATTTTAAATAAATAAATAAATAAAATAAAAAACGGTAACTGATTATGTCACTCTGTACAATGCTTATTTCTTTTAGATATACCCTATATGATTACTAACTATAGTGCATAGCTTCATTTGTGTATAGCAGCTGATTTCAAAGCTAATTTTGCAGAAAATATTTTCAAGTTCCCAGAACTACAACCTCAACAACAACATCAAAAAGTTGTGACTTCCTTCCTCCAATTTAATTTGCATGGCTCATTAACTCCCAAGTCTAAAATTAATTAATTGTACTGTAGCACTTTAAATATAAGCCAGAATTAATGACAACTGCTTGATTGGACACTGGAAGCTATTTACAGACCATTGCTTTTTTTAATGTATGTATTATGATTGTACCTCTCATGTACTCAGAATACCCAAAAAATAATGTTATGGATATTAAGTATACCATATGCACATATTTCTACCTTGAATTTATTAGTTCATATATAAATAAATAAAATATAGAAAATATAAATTTTATGAACTCCCCACATTTTACCAAATAAAATGGAATTTTCTTGAAGGAGAAAGGAATCTTTTTCTGTGGTGGGGGGAGGGGAAAGGTAGCAAAATGAATTATTATAATTATTGGCCATCTTTGTGAGAAGCCATTTTATGCTTAGGGGATTTATTAATAAGCATTTGCCAACAAGAGTGATCTAAAATGATCACACTAGTTTCCATAGTAAAAAATGAGAAATAATGGCAAAGGGCAAACAGTATAAAAACCGAAGAGCACATGAAGAAAATGGAGGCTCTCAGAATTCCATTGCTTGTGGGAACTGTAATAATCACCTCCCTCATCTATAAAGCAATAGACCATCTTTAAGGATGACATCTCCTCTGCTGGAATTTGTCTAGAAAAATAAGCTCCTTCCCTCAGGAGACTACTTATGCCCTTGTTATATAGCTGTACTTGTTCACAAGTCTCTTCTTATGTGGATCGAAAAGTACTTTCTTTAGAAAATCTGGAGCAAACACTGACCTAAACCCTCTTTCATTGTGAAGCCTTCATATAATAATAACCTTCCTGACAATATTCTTCCTTCTCCGGCTTCTCTTTTTCAGGAAAATTGTTCTCAATTTTTCAACCATTGACTTAAAAGCATAATTCCAAGATTGCACTCAGATTATTTTCCTTTTATGAAATAAAAATAATTTTTTTTGACATTTTCTAATATGTCACCTAGTACTTTAAAAGTGTTCTAAAGAAAGGAGTAGCTTTAACTCTTTAGGTTTAGCTCTTTTAATAATAGGAAAACAAAAATTATATAAAAATGCACATCTAATAAGACAGACTAATGGAGAGTGCTAAAATATGTTTTTGAATTTTATTTTAAATCAGAACTTTATATTATTATTGGTTTATTTTTTTCTGATCAATCATTATAGTTTAAATACAACTTATTTTAATATCCCAAATATTAACTATTTTCCCAAGCTTTATTCATTTGTAAATTAAAAACAAATGTGACATCTGAATCCTCATTTAAATTAATGATTATCATGATTTGTTGAACAGAGACCAACCCAAAACCTTTCAGAACCTTCAATTGTGCAAACAAGGATGGACTTTGAGGGCATTATGCTAAGTCAGACCCAGAAGAATAAATACTATATGATCTCACTTACATGTGGAATCTAAAAACAAACAAACAAACAAACAAACAAACAAAACAACTCATGGATCCAGAGAACAGATTGATGGTAGTCAGAAGTGGAGATCAGGATGGGGAAATGGATGAAAATGGTGAAAAGTAGTAAGATGAGTTGATCCTGGAGATGTCAGGTACAGCATAGTCACTATAGTTAATGATACTGTATTGTACACTTGAAAGTTGCTAAGAGAGTAAGTCTTAAAAGTTCTCATAACAAGAAAATGTGTAAATGTATGATGTGACTGATGTTAACTCTCCTGTAATAATTATTTTGCTATATTTGTATATACACACATATGTAAATCGTTTTGTTGTACATGTTAAACTAGTACAGTGTTTTTTATCAAGTCTATCTCAATAAAACTGGGGGGGGGGGAAGAACCTTCCAATGAGAAGAAAGGGGGGGGGGAATTCAAGTAGGATTTAAGAGATAATACAAAGGATATAAAGTCAAAAGAACCACAACAGGGCAATGTGAACAAATAAGTGGGTAAGTATTACAGAAAAGGGCAGAATCTACTCTGCTAAATTAGTTAAACAGGCAGGAGAGCATAGTGGGGAACTGTGTGGGCCCTAAAGGCAAAATGTCCGAGTTTGAATTCTGATTTCACAAAATAATAGGTGTGACTTTGTATAAGATATTTAACTCCTGGGTCTCAGTTCCTGACTTTTAAAATGGGAATAGTAAGTGTGCCCTGTAAGAATGCTGAATTGATTCCAAAGGTCTGACATCATATGATCAGTTCTTCAGTTTTTCAACAATAAAGATTCATTTTTATTTATTTATTTTTAAATATGTATTTTATTTATTTATTTATTTATTTATTTATTTATTTATTTTTTTTACAGAGAGGAATGGAGTAGCATAGAGAGTTAGAAACATCAATGAGAGAGAAACATCAATCAGCTGCCTTCTGCACACTCCCCACTGGGGGTATGCCCGCAACCAAGGTACATGCCCTGGACAGGAATCAAACCTGGGACCCTTCAGTCTGCAGGCTGACACTCTATTCATTGAGCCAAACTGGTTAGGGCACTAAAGATTTTTTTTTTTTTTTGGGGGGGGGGGTTCTTCAGATAAATTCCAGGAAGTGGAATCTTGGGTCATAAGGCAGTTCCCTTTTTAATTTTTTGAGCTAACTCCATTCTGCTTTTCAAAATGGCTGCATTAATCTGCACACCCTCCAACAGTGCACGAGGGTTCCCCTTTAGGCACACCTCCACCAGAACTTGTCGTTTGTTGATTTATTGAGGATAGCCATTCTGACAGGGGTGAGGCGATATTGTGTTTTTACTTTACATTTCTCTGATGATTAGTGATGCGAAGCATCTTTTCATATGTCTCATGTCTATGTCTGTCCTCTTTGGAGAGGTGTCTGTTCAGGTCCTTTGCTTATTTATTAATTGGATTGTTTGAGATTGGGTGTCGAGTTTTATAAGTCCTTTACAAATTTGGGGTATTGTGGATACATCTGATAAGAGATACCAAAGGCCTTAAACAATGCCTGATATATCAGGAATGTTCCATTAAAGATTAGCTACATCATCACATCAAAGGAGAGCATCTCTCTGAGCTAACAAAATATCACCTTCTCTCATTTCTCAGAGCAGAGTTGAGACAGAGAAGAGACAGAAAGCCATGTGAGGAGACATTGCTGACAAGGGAACCTGTGGCTGTTTTGCTCAGGTTCCACGGAAGTGAGAGCCTGTGTGACACAGGTTGGGGGTTGGTATTTGCTTATCTAAGCCAAGACCAACTCTGTAGAAGCTATAATTAAATTTAAAGGATATTTACAGCAAAAAGCACACACAGTCTTTCCTATTCCAAGTCAGGCATCACTCAGAATGTCTGTAGCGATCATTAGCCACATACCTGTGGGGACTGGTTAACTTTGGAGTGGTTTGGAGATATTGTTTCTCTCCACCATGCTTTCCCTGGGATGACTAAAACATATATGGGCCATTATATAGTTGTTCAGAGAGCCGGCCAGGAAGCCGCTCTTCTGCAGGGTCGCGCGTTGGGGTGAAGAACATGAATTTGACTTGTTTTGAGGGACTGAATCTTTGGTAAAATTTATTTTCTCAGCAGTTTCACTGATGCCATAATAGATAGTGAAAGATATAAAGGGATACCATTGTGAAAAGTTATTTTACCATGTAGGAAACTTGGAAGAGGATTTATATTTCAGAATGACAGTGACCTAAAGCTCACATCAAAAAATGTCTTGAAGAAAAAAGGTCCAGAATTGTAGCCTATGAAACTATATTACTCAGAATCTTACCCAACTGAATAAAAGCTTTTAAACACCTGGGACATATTTATTCCTCAGTAGAACTTTATACAAAGAATAAGTTGTTAAAGTGCTATAGATGAAGACATTAATTTCAGACTAACAAAATCTCCCTATCAAAAAAAAAAAAAAAAGAATCACATGTTATTACTACTATTTCTTTTCAGCAATGTAAGCCATTTGATGGTTATGTTTATTAGGATCATAAATTATGCCCTTAGTTTTATGCACTTTATAGTATTTTAGCATCAAACACTAATGTCAAGAGGTTTGTCTGGTTATAAGACATTCAAATGTTCCTATTTTGATATGTCAATCCAAAAATTTCAAGCATTTAAAGGTATACTTTTGAAAAGTCATCCTACATAATAACCATCTTTGTGTAATTCTACAGTTTGCTGTACTACTGCATTAGGTTATTTTTACTTTTAGAGTCATTTCTTAAAAGATTCAGAATGAATATACCTCCTAAATATCAATTTATGGTTTATTATTTTTATAAAATTATGATTTAAGTTAAATACCTTATAGATAGAATAACTTACAATCATGCATTGCCAAATCAAACAGTTAATGGACTTTTTCTTTCTTAAATGTTTTGCAGCTTGTTAAGTAGACTCGCAGGTGTGGGTTTCTATGTTACAAGATCTGTAGAATACACCCTGTGCCATCACCAAAGTTAAATCTTCTCCCATTGCTCTGGCCTACACTATTAGGACACCCTTTCTCCTTACCCCCTTCCCTCTGGCAACCACCACACTGCTGTTTGTGTTCACAAGTTTCAGTTTTATAGCCCACCTACGAGAGAAATCATGTATTTATTAGCTTTTCCTGACTAACTTTTGTATTCACTTAGCATAATATTTTCAAGACCCAGCCATGCTGTTGCAAATGGCAGTATTTCAGCTTTTCTTATGGCTGAGTAGTATTCCACTGTGTATATGTGCCACGTCTTCTTTATCCAGTCCGCTATTGCAGGACACTTAGGTTGTTTCCATTCCTTGGCCACTGTGAATAACGCTGCAGTGAGCACAGGGATGTATGTATCTTTGCCAATTTATGATTTCGAGTTTTTTTGGGTGTGCACTCACCCAGGAAAGGGATTACTCGGTCATATGGTAGCTCTGTTCTTCATTATTTTGAGGACTGGCCAGAATTGTCTTTAAGCATTTTTTTTTTTTTTTTTTTTTTGTACTTTGGGCTTAGGTAAAAGTAAAGAGCAGTGTGAGTAAACAAATCATCCCTCATTGCTTATATCATCTCCTGATTTCTTTCTCCTGGACCCATTCCCTGCCCTCACTTCTTGCTAATATATGGCTAAAAGCAAACTCCCACACCTTCTTAATTAGTTAGTCTAGGTCTTTTATAATTTAACCAGGACACCAGGTGAATCCAGACTAGTTTAACAACTTAATTCAATAGTGAAGAAAGCAGTTGTTACATGCAGTGGTACAGGTGAAAGTAATTGCAGGTAGCCGACCAGAGAAGGTAGTTGGTTGAAATTAAGTATTTGAAACATCCGTGGTCTCTGTTTCCCTGACACCCCTAGACCATCCACTTAACTTTCCCAGAAGTAAATTATGAGAAATTAAGGAAGTGGAGGTAAGATGCAGAAGGAAAATAAGCAGAGACTTTTTAAAAACATATATTAATATATATGTATAGCAAACATAGAACTGGAAAATAAAATGGAACCGGGTCTTCCGCCTTAGTATTTCTCAGTCTGGAGTGGGGAATCACAGCTGTTAAGGCTGCTCATCCTTGTCTTATACGCAGTCAATTGAGAAGTGACTAATATAATTTTAACTGGGCTGTCAGGTCTGACATCATATGATCAGTTCTTCAATTGTACTTTCACACTATCCATTCTCAGTTTCTAAAAACAAATAACAGGAACCATGAACTTTTTGCATGATTTCTCACATTTCAGACCTGATATTCTTTTCTATAATTTACGACTCTTTTTATCTTTTTTTCTTTTCTTTGACTACTTAAGATCCTTGGGTAACCTTTGGAAGATTTTCATTAGGGTGTGAATGCATATGCTGTCCCAAAGACAAAATGGTTCATAAGAATTTGCTGCAGATGACCACTTCTAGAATATGTCAGTGTATTAATATTAATAAATGTTTAAAGTGATGTGCTTCTGGCCTCTCCTAAGTGACCTTTTGTTTAATTTGTGGTTAAACAAAATGTGCTCCATTTTTAGGCTTCACTGCAGTGGAGGCATTTTCAGAATATGGGCCCTGGGCCTTGGATTTCCAATCTGTTCTTGGAAATTAAGGAAGTGGAGGTAGGATGCAGAAGGAAAATAAGCAGGGACTTTTAAAAAACATATATAGTCTGCGAAGCAGCAGCACTGGCATCCCCTGGCAGCTGCAAGAAATGCAGAACTTCAGCTCCAACTAAGAGCTCCTAAACCAAAATTTGTACTTTAAGTAGATCCCTGGGTGATTCACAAGTTCATACACATTTAGGCAGCATTGTCTTAGAATATATAGTAGGACACTGAATGTGATGTTGACCAAATATTTAGTATGAAATGTGGGAAAATGCTCATGAGAGACATAATCTATGAAAATGAGAACAGAGCAGCAAAATGGTAAAATATGTTGAATACTATCAAAGAAGATGGAAACTTCCTGCACTCCAGCATAAAATATAAAAATGTTATACTATCCTGGGATAATTTTTTATTGTATTTATATGTTAGGAAGCTTTTAAATGTCTATTGTTTAAAATAAAACACTCTAATAAAACGGCATTTCCATAACAACTTTACATATAAATGAGGCATTCTTAACAGAATTCTACAGATTACTCTTTCTTAAATACTGTGCTATTTTACCTTAATTGAGGTTATTAATCAACTTCATCAGAGAAGACCATAAGGAGAACATGGGTGAAGATGAAAGGAAATGCTGTAGTAAAGAATTTCTATTTCCCCAAACTGACAGATACAGGATGGGGCAAAAGTAGGTGTACAGTTTTGCATATGGAAAAATAATATAATAATTAATAAATGATTATATAAGAACTAGAGGCCCGGTACATGAAATTCCTGCACTGGGTGGGGGCTGGGGGGGGGGGGGTAGGTTGTCCCTCAGTGTAGCCTGCACCCTCTCCAATCTGAGACATCCCTCTCACAATCCAGGACTGCTAGCTCCTAATCACTCGTCTACCTGCCAGCCTAATAGCCTAACTGCTCTCTTGCCAGCCTGATTGACACCTAACTGTATCCCTGCCATCCCAATCACCACCAACTGCCCTCTCTTGCAGGCCTGGTCACCCCCAATTACCCTCCCCTGTAGGCCTGATCATTCCCAACTGTCCACCCCTGCTGGCCATCTTGTGATAATGTGGGGGTGGCCATCTTGTGATGACATGGGGGTAGCCATCTTGTGACAACATGGGGCTGGCCATCCTGTGACATGACATCTTGTGAGAGTCAATTTGCATGTTACCTCTTTATTAAATAGGTAAAAGTCTATTTCATGTACTCACAACTTTAAGTCTACTTTTGACTCACCCTGTATACATAGTTATGCTTGCAGAATATTGTTTCCTATTTTACCAAATTAGTGTGTGTGTGTATGTGTGTTTGAACATACATGCACACAGATCTGCAAAGGTCCATATTCAATAGTGTTTCATCCACTTGCATGTGGTAAAGGTATTGAACTAATGAAAGGATTGTTTAAAATGTACTTGCAGAATAAATAAGTATTAAAAATGTTCTTTGGGGAATAATTCATTTTCGTGTACCCGTTCAAAGTTATGTAGAAAAGGCCAATTTCAAAACCTATGTTATGAATTTAGGGTGAGATTAAAAACTGGGTCAGTTCTGTTACCTGTTGTCTGATTTTTCATTCTGCATGTTCCTGTTGACCTTTTCCGTCCCTCTTTCTTCCTGTTTCAAGTCCAGTTTACCATTTTTCTGTTCATTACTGTGAGTGTAAAAGGTCAGAAAGGGCAGATGCAACAAGAACACCTCAGTGGTTTTCTTTGTAAATATATCTGACAAAAAAGATTTGGTGGAGGAGGTGAGAGTCACTAAAATTATGCTACAGTGCTATTTACTGTAGATCAAACTTTACTGTAAAGTTGGCCTTCTTGGAGTTCTTCAGACAGAATAAAGTGATGCAGTAAAATAGCCAATCTGGACATTTGGTTGATATATGAGTTTAACTTATTTTTCCATCTTTTTTTTATCATCCTCAACACGGATAATCAGAAAATTCCTTTTATTGTTGCTCTTTTGCTCTGATTTTTTCCTCAAAATAAAAAATTTTGAAGAGGGTATTGCAATTTTGTAAATATTTGAATTGCCCATCAATATAAAGAATTTCTTCCTAAAAGAAAAAATAAAAATTATGACCAATTCATCACTTTTTTCAGACTAGTCAGATATCATTTAGTGGATTAATTTCATTAACATTATTAGTACTGTTACAATTCTGTGTGTTAATGTCTGTGTGTCTCAGTCTCAGTCTCTTGTCTTTTTTCCCAATTCTCTTTTTTATTCAGCACAAACGTCTGAATCCAGTAGTATGCTGTGAAAAGTGTAGTTGCTTTATACAATGTTGAGAAGAGTAGCTACTGCCAATAGATGTTGTCCATGAGGAAAGATAAACTTCTTTTGCTGATTCACTATTTAGCAAATAGTGTTTATTTAGCGGTTGTTTTAACTGTTCACATAAATTGGAGAAATTCAACTCTGTTTCAAACAGGAGAACCGAGGTGTTATTTAATGAACTGGAACAGTTACATGAGCACACTTAAAGGCCCTGCAGTGCTTTCATATAGTCTCCCAGGGAGAGTCTGGCTGAGTGTTTATTGCTGGCACATTGAACTCAAACTTAAACCTGGCTAAGGCTCTGGCTTGTAAAATATGCAATTGAATCATAAGTGGTATCAGTTCTTCCTTTTAGGGATTTGTATTGCTTCAAAGATTCTGACTTGCCTTGTGCCAGCTCTAGCATGAAGAGGGTATATGAGTGACAGATGTTAAGTTGTAAATCTGTGTCTGAAAAACGGAAAGGCAGATAATTATACCATATGGTATTTGAACCTGTGATGTTGGCATCCTTCATGTGGGGCTCCAGTCTGCCAAGAAAGCCAGGCCCCGAAGCTTTGCCAAGTATCAGCACTTTACCAAGAAGAGATAGCAACTGGCGTGCGGTGGGTCTGCTTGATCTAGGAGATGCCCCACCAAAGCAGAAATAAACCCGTGGTGAGAGACTGATTTCAATGATTAAAGGAGGGTTTCCAGTGCATTGGTTCTGTGGGTCGATCATCAGAAGACTTTGGCTTTCCCTCAGCAATGCATACCACTGAGAACCTGTTTGTACTTACTGAGAACAACCTAGTTAATACCATGAGTAAATACTCTGTCTTCAAGGCAAAGCATGTGGGAACCATGTGCACAGTGAGGATGTGCTGAAAATAGGCCATTTTAACTACAACTGATTGTAGAAGTTGTGTTCTGGGAAGTGCATTTCATGTGTTGTTAAAAAAAAAAAAATGGGTATCCCCCTTGACCATAAGAGTTATTTAAGTATTGGCATAGCATGGTTTCATAAGCTTGGCTTCCAATAATACTTTCCTCAAGATCCTTTTCTAATCTACTTCAGAGAGAAAGAGAGAGAGAGAGAGAGAGAGAGAGAGAGAGAGAGAGAGAGAGAGAGAGAGAGCGAGCACGCGCAGTGGACAGAAAGAGACATATAATTAGGCTTCATTGCCTAGTTTGTTTCTGTGATACACATGATTGAGATTGTAGCACAATGGATATGGCAGCATAGTAAAGTATAGTAGCTTTTTTAAGATATGACACCTGAATTCAAATAATAAGATTATAACTCTGTGACCTTGAAGAAGGTATTTATCTCCTGTAATCTTCAATTCCCTCAACTCTGTAATATCAATTATAATACCTAACTCAGAATGCTCTTTAAGGATTTAATAAGATAATGAATATTATATATACTAGAGCCTGGAACATAAAAATCATCCCTTATCCTATTAATGTAATGCTGCTTTTATAGAATTCAATAAAGAACTGTTTGTTTTCATAAAAAGTGCATCATAAAATCATTTTTAGAGTTAACATTATGTTGAGTGTCATGAAAAAATTAAATATTTAAAAATATTTTTCTTTCATAACATTTTAATTTTAGTTTGAAATAAACAATGTATATACTCCATAGATGATTCAAGACTGTCGTATTTAAGAGTGTGTGTACTAACCTATGGCTTTTCAATTGAGCTGTTTAATAATCTATCTTTCTCTCAAGTACCAATTGATTTATATAAGCATCACCATGTCTCCCAACATGGTCCTTCCAGTGGAAGATGATTAACTACTCTTGCACTACCCTGCCCCTCTCACTGTGAAACCATTTGTATGCTAATCAGGCTTTTCAGACATTGTTTATTAGTTTCATATACAACATAAAATTCTTTTTCAAAATGTGAAGCAGTGCTTCCAGGCACATATTTACTCTTCTCTCTCCTCCATTTTTCAGGTACCCATTCCTTCCAAGCAAATATCAGGGGTTTTTTTTGTTTGTTTTGTTTTGTTTTGTTTTGTCTTTCCAAATGATATTTTAAAAAAGGAATAACTCCTATTAACTAACTTTTATTTTGGTAAATGCACCAATGGAATCAGAAAAGATCATTCTACTCATTGTTCCTATCACAGTTAATCCATTTTGTTTGACAAAGAGTCATGGAATAAACTTCTCTCTAAGTCAGATATTTTTTGTTGTTTTTTAAGTCAGTAATGTTGTCTTATGTGAGTCCTACAAAATGAAATGAGCTAGTTTGCTAATTTGTACGGAGTTGTTTTCATCTTGTCTAAAGTTTGGTGAAGAACTAATTGCATGAGAAATGAAGCTTAGCACCAGGCCTGCCTGGCTCAGTGGTTGAGCACAGGCCCATGAACCAGGAGGTGATGGTTTGATTCCTGGTCAGGGCGCATGTCTTGGTTGAGGGTTCAATCTCCAATGTATGGCATGCAGGAGGAAGCCAATCAATGATTCTCGCTCATCATTGATGTTTCTCTCTCTTCCTCTTTTTTCCACTCTGAAATCAATAAAACAAATGAAGCTTGTCATTAAGTATCTCCTCGAAGTAGCTCTTCATTGTTCTGAGGGCAGGAACTACAGAGACATGTGTTTGCTAGTTTTGGTTTCAACATACTTAGTTGTCAAACGTTGGCTTTGTTACTTAGCATTTTTTTTTTTTTGAGGGAAAATGAATTAATATGTCAAGTGTTTTGGCAATAACTTGCATACTTAGAATTCCTTTGACCTGTGACTTATATCAATTGGGCAACACGGCATCAAAGTCCTCTTTCATCAATCAACTGACATTATCCTGCCTTTGGTTTTTTAAGCCTTATCCTGGGAACTGTATCTAACCTTTTATTATTTTAGCTGATAGTGTAAGAGACTGAAAAAATAATCCAATTCCTTTACAGATATCTCTCTCTCTCAAAAAAAAAATCCCTCTTAAGAGTGACAGCAGCAACAACAATGCCTTCATGTGCAAAGTCTGGCTCAGAAGCAATTTTGCACACATTTGTGGAATCAAAGATCAGATAACTCTCAGTGTCCTGACATGGGGAAGAACCAGTAGGCTGCTCTTCCTCATTGCCCCTTTGTGGCAGTAAAACCCTTTTTCTCTGGGAGATGTGTGAATCATCTGATTTTGGCTTGTTCTTTTCTGTTAGGTACCAGTCTGTTAACATGCTTCCTACCAGGGGCCATACCTGCTTCCAGCTGGGTATGCTTTCCACACAGCCCTGAGCTTCACAGTGTAATGGGGGGTTGCCCCTGGGTTACAGTAAAGGAAAGTAACCCCAGAAGAAGAGAAAAAAAGCATTGCCTTTAGAGAGGAAACACTTAGAGTCTGTTCTGTATTTCAGAAGAAAGATAGTCCCAAATGGAACATTACACCTTCTGCTTCCTTTCTTATTTTATCTGCAAATTGGGTAAATCTTTTCCTTACCAAGGAACTTTGTGAAATGACTAATGCATGTGTTTTATCACTTGAGAATGCATTGGGATTTTCGTACATTGAAAAACAGGCATCTTCTTTCTGGCTCATTGATTTAATATTGTACATCCTTATTTATTTAAGAAGAGAGTTGAGAGCCAACTTTAGAAATTAGCACAGTTGCCACCACCAAGTGTGCCATTGGTATCAATGAAGTGCCCCTTTGTCTCAAACAACAGTGCCTTTGTCTTTTCACTGACATTTCTGTCTTTATAGTTAATACATTGTTCCTGTAAGAATCTTACTTAAATGAAAATACATTAACACCTAGCTCATCAAGTTGGCTAGCAAAGAGAAGAACTGTTTAAAAAAGCATATAGGTGGAAAAAGAGACAGAGAGTAAGGTAATCTAGCAAGCAAGTAGCATATGATGGATACATGGAGAGAGATAAAGGTGCATTTAAAACATCTAAATAACATTATTTTCTTTTAAATCACTCAAGCTGAGTTTCATCCATTTGCAAGGTTTAATGAGTGGCAGTGCTGTAATGGCAGTCACTCATACAACAGTGATTTTTATTTTTTTTTTCTAATCAATTTGCCCTTAAATGGAACTTCAGAAAGCAAGACAATTCATGGGCCTGATAAAGTTTTTATTTCTAAAGCTATAATTAGTAACAAAAATACTTTTGTTATGTACATACAATAACTTTCATGTGCCAGTCCTGACTGTATTCTAAATGTTTATGATTTCAGTGGAGGAGAATGTTGTTATTTAACCTCTATTTGTTGGATTCAGATGCTGATAGCCAATTAAGTGGATGAAAAAATCACTTGATATACTCTAAAGTTAGCGGAAAACACATATAAATACACACAGAGATAAATGAATGGCTCTCCATTTTAACATAATATTTCCTGATTAGATCCAGAAAGTTTTCAGTAAAAGACTCTTAACTTATTTATACTCATAGTATTAGACACAATAGTGACTTTGGTCATAGCAGAATTGCTTTAATATGGCATAATCTTTCTTAGGAGACCAGGCATGCTTTTCATATATTAAATATATAAATAAAGATATATATGTTGAATGCAAGGCCTTTTCTTACAGTGAGACTTCTGAAGAGAAAGGGCTAATGATAAAGGATTGTTAACCTTGGAACAAGTTGTCAAACTACAAAATCTCCTTTCCTGGGGGTCTTGAAAAATAGGACAGATGTCACAGATGGCTTAAGGGTAGTGCAGCTGGACAAAATCAATCACTTTTTCATCTCTCTCCATTCTTGAAGCTTCCAAACATCCATTTGAAATATGTAAACACACAGCCATTGCTAAAACCTGTTTTACATAGAAATTATTTCATCTAAGTGAGTTACTATTAGATTGAATGTACATGTCTCTTTAGAGATTGTTATTCATTTCCTGTATCCTCAACTATATCATACAGATTAAGAAATTATATAAATTAATATTGTAATTAAAAGTTGAAACTCATAAATCCAATTTTAATTTTCTATGAAATACTATAAATTTCTTTCACTTTTTTCTACTTAATTAAAACAGTTGTCAGGTGAAATAGCTCACATGTAAAAGTAAATTGTGCTTGGAAATAAGAATAGTGCTTATAAAATAAAGACAGTATAGAGAAGTATTATTTTTGCAAATGTATTATGTGATCCATTGTTATCTTTAATAATAACCAGGTCCATGATATTAAGTATCTTTAAATTGTATACTAATTTTTCCAAACAGCATGTAGTAATTTATGTGCTTCATATGTTTTACAGTTTTTATAAAAGGCATACATTGCTGTAACCATTTTGATTTCTCAGCTGTTAAAATTATAATAGATATAATAATGCAATATCGCCATATACTTAGTTACATAATAATTATTTTTCCCTTAAAAGATGATTGTCCAATTTCTAGGAAGCTGTATCTGATTGTGTGGGAATGATTTTTTCAAAAAGGATATAAACATAAAGATAGAAAAGATCAAGCATTTGCAATCAAGTTAATGATGCTCCCAGAATCATAATGTATTACTTAGTTATAATATACTAAAATAATGTTTTTAACTTACTTAAGGAGAGTTAATTTTGAAGTTAATTTTTAGACATCCTTAGAATTTATGGGATCTTCAATTGAATAAATAGAAAATTTCTACAGGAGATAATATTAAAAAACTAAATATTGTAAGGCATTATGTCAATAGAAATAGTCTTTATATTCCTGAGCATTTAAAAAAAAAAAAACTTAGAAGCTAAATTTTCAATAAAATTTCAAATTATAATCAAACATCAATCTTCTTTGTGAATTGACAGGAACAATCAAATGAAATCCAAAACTGCATACTTTATAATGTTTGGAAACATTTCATGCTTTTTGGTGATAATTATATGTACCAAATTATTTTTTACTTGATTTCATATCAACTAGTAATCAACATTTATTTATTTCTACCTTCTGCTTTATATTGCAAAGCAGGGGAAGTAAAATAAAAATAAATAAATAGAAGGCCTATGACTCATGAAATACATCTAAAACAGTGTATATCAATACAGTTAATATGTAAAGCAGAGATGTTTATATTGCAAAAAAATATGATATATATAGTTTTGCAATTATGTATTTTTCCATAACCATTTATCCCCTCTATGCTCTCTTCCACCTCCATCTTCCTTTGCCATCACCACCCTCTTGTCTGTATGATCAAGGTAGTATCAATAACCTCTACAAAAATCCCCCATTTCTATTGTGCTTCAAAAACTGTGATTTCATTTAAACCTTATGAAAATCATGTTAGGTAAGCTCTACTATTACAACCATTTCTCAAATGTGAAAAAAAGAGTCTCAGTGAAGTTAGGCACTTTATTTACTTTTAGACAACTGGTAAATAATAGATACAACTTTAATACAATGATAGTGCTTCATATCATTATATTTACACTATGTCATATTTGTTTTATGCAAAGAAAATTTGAAGGAGAGCCCAGAGTTTGAGCTTTCCTGTGGAGGATTTTGCTGGGTGAAAAAGAAAAAAAAGTTTTTCTGTTCAGATGATGATATTGCGAGAGAGAAAAAACAACTCACAAATGGGAAACGTTTGGGTTATTTTAGGAAGGTGGAAGATGTCAGTGAATGAAGTAGAGTATAAGTACTGAATGTAATTTGTATATATGCTAATTAAGTTTCAATTAGATGATGAAATCAGGTGAAGGAGTTTGGTTTTGTTGTAGCTAGCAACTGAAAACAATTATGATTTTGAGAGTAGTTATTGGGTGAAAGTAGTATTTGTAGCATGTATTCTGATATTGTATTGATGGTTGGAAAGGTAACTACTAACATATCAAAGAAAGTGAAAATTAACCAGGAGTTAAAATGTACTTGAGCATCATTCAACACCTGTATATTCAGTACTATTTTATTCTTTCAAACAAATTTCTCTCATTTCCCAAATTCTTAGCCCTGGAACAATTTAATAGATCTAAATTGCCCCTGAGAAATACTAATGTTTTTTCCTGTTTTCTCAAAAATTGTAAGTACCTGAGCCTTGCTTCTGAAGACCTCATGTGCATTTCATTCCTTCTGTCATGCTCATCACTTACCTGGCAGTCTTAAAAAACAACAACAAAAATCATACTTTCATTGGTGCCAACATATGTACCATTTTTTTTTAAGTACTATTGAGTCACTTTTGGTCTCTAACCATAAAAATCTCTAAAATTTCTCAGGTTTATGAAGTGTTCTTTGTGTGGTTATCTTGTTTTGTTTTCAAAGATCTCAATATATCTCTGGCCTAAATACTACTTTGACATTTATGCAAAGATGAGTGTTTTTACATTTTTGGGAATCAGTCAATAAATTTTAAGAAGTACTTTGTGAATATTGGTCATAGAAGTTTATACTTTGTCTAAACAAATTCATGTTGTTTAATTTTATTTTAAAAATGGATTGATGTTGCCCTGCCAGCATGGCACAGTGGTTGAGCATCAATTTATTAACCAGGAGATTAGGGTTTGATTCTTGGTCAGGGTACAAGTCCCAGTTGATTCCTAGTGTGGGGTGTGCAGCAGATAGCTGGTCAATGATTCTGTCTTATTGATAGTTCCATCTCTATTCCTCTCTCAAATCAATAAAAATATATTTTAAAATAAATAAATAAAATGGATTTATGTTAATCTTATAAGTACAAGTATCAATAGCTAAAAATTCTCAGTGAAAACAGTCTCACTTTTTGTCCTGGCTAGTGTGGATCAGAGGTTAGAACATTGTCCAAAGATAAACTAAAGTCAGAACACAAGGGTGGTAAGTTCAATTCCCAGACAGGGCACATATCCAGATTATGGGTTTGATCCTCTGGTCTGGTCAGGGCATGCTCATGTTTCTCTTTCACATTGATATTCCTCTTTCTTTCTCTCCCCCTCCATTCTTCTCTCTCTAAAATATATAAAAACATATCCTCAGGTGAGAATTAAAATACAAAGAAGAGGATACACTTCACACAAAAGACATTTCCAAATAGATCAACCAACCTCATCCAGGCCCCACACAAGGCACTCACAGATCAACACCCCAGTGTGAAGTGTATCCTTAGGCATGTGGAGGTATTATTGATTTGAGAAAATGCTAAGTAACTGATTTACTATCTGAAAAATTTAAAGATCTGAAAGTTTAAGGTCTGTTGCCAAAAAGAGGTTTTAAAGCTAACACCTTAATTTTAATGGAGAAAGGGAATGACAAGCCCTTCCCACCCAGAACAGGTAATCCAATTCCAACCAGCAGCTTTGTTTAAACAATGTGTCCATTTACACTTAAATGGCTATACCTTTTGATAGCCTAAGGGCAAGTTTACATGTAAACAAGTTTGCTCTCAATTTCCAGGGCAGAAAAAAAACAAGGTTTAAAATTATTAGATTTTAAAATTTATTCTTAGAAGTGTAAAAGTTTATTAATTTAAAAAAAACAAAAAAACAAAAAACCCCAACAACAACAACAACAAAAGGAGATTGAAAAACCTGATGAACAATAATAGAGGTGCATTGTAGTAGAGTTGGCGATATGGGAGGGGAGTGGACTGACTGTTCTCAGGCGGGGAAAGGGAGGGAGGAAGAGACTGAACATAAACTGTGCACCTATGGATGAGGACAATGGGGGATGGGGAGGGGGAGGAGGGTGGGGTGGGAACCTCGTGGAAGGGGGAAGAAATGAGGAACCTTTGTAACAATATGAACAATAAAGATTGATTTAAAAAAATAAATAAAAAATAAAAAAATAAAATACCAAGAAGAGTTTCAATTTTCTTCTTATAAATTAGATTTAATTTGTGTAGTTTTTAATAAGTGGTATATAGAAAAAAATTATTATGTTTTAAGATATTGATACTCAAGTTATAGAGATATGTTACAGTAAAATGAGTTGTACATATGTGGAAGCAGGTGTTGGACAAAACTAACAGCCTTTTATGGCAATAATTGTATAAATATACATGAAAAAATAAAGAGGTGTCTGTTAGTGGCAACAATTTAGCTAGTGAAGCTCCATCATAAAAATCGTTTACATCCTCAAACACAAAAAGTTGAAAACTTTCTTACCTTCAAACAAAATCATATATACCTGTGACACATATTACTTTTAGCAACTCCAGAGTATAGTATAATATTTTTCTTGTATAGTACTTTTGTATTCCTCTTTTCTTCATTTTCTAATTTTTCTGCAATTCTCATAACTTTGGATATCCTAGATAGTATGTTAGATAGGTCTTTTTATTATTTATAAGCTTTTTTTTTATTATTTTTGCTTTTTTCCTTCGGGGCTTGCAACAGAAAACAAATAACAGTTATGAGATACAAGTGTTTACAAAAGACAACTCATCTTCTTAGAACATTCTTAATTTAACTATGATAATAGCAAACACTTAGTGATTGCCAGGAAAAATACTAAGAGCTTTTGATATAAACACCCCGCTGAAGCACAGAGAGGATATATATGTCGCTCAAGTTACTCAGTTTGCAAGTGATTGGACCAGGAATTGGACCCAAGAATCTGGCTCCAGTCTGTTAATCACTTCGGGATACTGCATTTATTTACATGATTAACACATATTAAACTTGAATTCTTACCCTGAGCCTGCATCTCACAGTGCTCAGTGCTTTGCTATCAATAACTTTCGACATTCATAACAACCTCGCAATGTAGACTCAGTTGATAGTTCCATTTACAGATGAGAAACCTAATGCTTAGTTGATGAAATTAATGGCCCATGGGTATTGCTACAACTGTATGCAGTTAAAGCCTAAATGTGTCTGACTATAGAATGAGCTGTTGCCATAATCATGTCAGGTTAATGCATAATTGTAGTCATTTTGGTATGAAGGCACTTCGGATTTGAGAGAGCTGGGCAAGATGAAGGATCATTATGGGGACGTTGGGGAGTGCCTACAAAAGAAAAATAGACAGGATTTGGGAATTAGACACAATAATATACCAAAGACTTGGATGTTTGATGAAGATTTGGAATTGGTGACCTTCGAGGAAACACTCTGTGTTCTGACTTTAGTTTATCTTTAAAAGCACAAAGGGTGATTAGAAAAAATGCAGTTACCAACAGCAGGTGAACTCAAGAGTATGCCCTGTGTGTCATTGCCTCCTTGTTCTTTATACTTTTTATTTTTAAAATATCTTTTATTGAATGTTTACAGAGAGGAAGAAAGAGGGGTAGAGAGTTAGAAACATCAATGAGAGAGAATCATCGATCAGCTGCCCCCTGCACACCCCCTACTGAGGATGTGCCCGCAATCAAGGTACATGCCCTTGATAGGAATCAAATCCGGGACCCTTCAGTCTGCAGGCTGATGCTCTATCCACTGAGCCAAACTGGTTTTGGCAAGCCTCCTCATTATTTAGCAAATTTTATTGGATTATAGCCACTCAGTGACTTTTTTAAAAAACAAAATAATCATCTCTATTAAAAGAGAAACATGCAAATTGACTATACCTTCACTACACCCACAAGCCAATCAGGGTGAGTATTCAAATTAACCCAACCAAGATGGTGGTTAATTTGCATATCCAGGCCAGAGCAAAGACTGAAGACTGCTTAGAAAGAAGCCAAGAGCTGCAGAAGGGAGCGAAGCTGTGGAGAAGCAAGCAAACAGGGTGGGGAGAAGGGAGAGAAGCAGGCAGGGCAGCAGAGACTGCAGTAGAAGCCCTATTCTTGCAGGAATCTCCCTGCAAGGGGCATCTAGTCCATGCATAAATAAGTATATGGCTAGCTGGTCTTCATGTTCCAGATTAAAAATAAAACCACATTTAAGTTGTCACAAATTCATTTAAATTCCACAAATAGGTTATTGTTCATGTTACTTGATATGATTTTATTAAGAACCCTGCCAAGAAGTTGTCAGTATGTGTCTTTCACAGTTGAGGGAATTGAGATTTACAGGATTTAAGTGCCTTGTCTGCCTATCTAAGTATGAGAGAACAATGACTTAAAGCAACCCACAGGTTTCAATCCATGCTACTTTAAGGGTTGAAAGAATGTTTGTGATTTTAACACACTCTTTGAAAACAAAACTCAAATCTGTATTTTCTCTGCTGCTTTTTAAAATTAGTTTTTTAAGCACTTAGGCTAATTTCAATGCCTGTCAGAATTAGAGTTGTTCTCCAGTACTATTTCTATAGTTTTATTTTGTAAATTAATTCTAGTAATTTTTTTTTGTTCTTAACAATTTTAGTGTTTAAAAAAAGCAAAGCTAATTAACATCAATCTGACCCTTTTTACTTTGTTTTCAGGTCCCGAAGAGGTAGAAATCAAGTGTCCCCTGAATCACATTGCCTGCCTTGGTGCCAACAAATGTGTTCACTTGTCCCAGCTGTGCAATGGCATCTTGGACTGCTCAGATGGGTACGATGAAGGAGTGCATTGCCGGGGTGAGTCCTTTTGCAACTGAAATACTAAATTTGTCATAGTTTTTATGAAAGTTCAAAGAAAAGCTGCCTTTTTTTTCAACCATAACCATATCAGTTATTGAGAAAACATAAATGTTATTGCCAGACACACTCAATATGCATTTCAAAGCTGTATATATTTGTTTTCCTGAAAAGCGCTGTTAGGGACAAAAACACACTTAGACTTTGAAGTCGGGCTCTTACATGATTAAGTATTTCATGGAAAAGAATACTTTTGAGCAAAGGGCAGATAGGAAGTCTCTGTCATAGTACAATGATACTGTAAGGTGGTACATGCTTCTTTCTCTGAACCTTTGCTTAAACAAAGAGTATTTGAAGTAAATCCTCCACAACAAATATATTACTGGTATGTGTTCATGGGGTATTTTTCCTGAATGTTATTTCTTTGAAGCTATACCAACTTTCCTGTAATTAAAAATAAATAAATAAACATCTAAAGTCTACAGTGGTAAAAGGGTTGCCTATACTAGTATATTAATGATAGGAAGGAGAAGTAATAAAAAAAATCTCAAAGTCAATGAAAAGTAATGCAAATTGCAAATGGCACATTCTAGTAACATTGTTTAGGGAGAGGGCATGAAATGTGAGAGAAAGAAAAGCAAAAAGTCTAGAAGTAAGGATCTGGAAACAGAATCAAGGTATTAATCAAGGGAATCAGACTGCTAGAGGGAGCCAGGAAAGAAACCACTGAAACACAGGTCTCAACAGTTTCTCCCTGGCTGAGGGTAATGCAAAGGCTATCTATGGTAACCGATGTCAAAGAGAAACCTGTCTTTCACGCTGAAGAGAGCACAATGGTAAGGAAAAGAAGGAACTGTAGAAAACTCGAGATGCATATCTGGCTGTGGGCAGATTCACACAAACTAACTGCTGCCATGTGAAAAAAGGTCGAGGTCACCAAAAGTTCTAGTTTTTCAGCAGGAGCTCCATTTCTGCCCGTGTTTAAAGTGTTCAAAGTCAGCTACTGCCTTTTCTAACATTGCACAGTCCGCAGTGTACAGGCCAAACCAGAAGCCTGGCAGGCCCTACTGGCTGCCAGTCTCCCAATAAATTACATGTTAATGGTAAACCAGGGAATTCAATTAAAAAAAAAAAAAGTATGTGATCAAAAATTAAATGGTCTAAAATTTATCTTGATTTTTTAAAAGATCAGCATATACTCCAAACTGAGGGAGAATTAGAGTATATACTGTAGTTGTTATATTTCAATCTTTTTTCCTCTTCCAATTTACATTTTGCAATTGTTCCAAGATTCATATCTTTATCACAAATGGCAATTTTATTTTATTTTATAATTTACCAGTAGGAATTGGATTATACTAGTACTTCTCTGGCCTTTAAAGTCAGCTACTTTATTCACCAAATCAAGTATTTTAAAACACCTAAATAATATGTTATAAACTGTTATTGACTTAGAAATAACAAAAATAATGTAAAAAAGAAAGAAAGAAAAGAAACAACATAAAGTATATTTGGATTTCTACATAAATTTACCAAAGGATTTTTCAGCTAACTCGTGAGTCTGGAACAATTAGAGTGGTAAAATCCAGATGACTGAATAGATATAGTCATTTCATACTTAGTGGTTTAATAAACTATTTCTGCATTGAGGAAAGAAAATTAGAAATATGTTTGCCTCTTGGCATGGGAGAGTGATCTTATCACTTGGACAAAAAATAAAAAGTCTTTTGGGGAAACACCAGATTTATCACATGTATATGGTTTGTTTTTAAATGAGGGAAGATGACTGATTATTGCCAAAAGTGGATCATAGGAATTGAATCCACTTTCCCACTGCAATTTTCCTTCCAATTTTGGGTCATCCTTAAAGAAAAAAAAAAAAAATGTTTGTTTGTTTTTAAAGACATAATTAGGCATGAGCCTATCAAGTCTCTGAGGAAATTTCTCATCTACTATCTGTAATAATAAAAGCATAATATGCTAATTAGACCAGACAGCTAGACAACTTTCTTGATGTCATTCTGAATGGGGTAGCAGGGGCCAAGGCAGAGGCAGATAAGGGTGATCAAGGAGGCAGGCAAGCAATTAGGGGTGATCAGGCAGGCAGGCAAGTGGTTAGGGGCGATCTGGCAGGCAGCCATAGGGGTTAAGGGTGATTAGGCAGACAGGTAAGCAATTAGGTGCAATCAGGCAGGCAGGTGATCAGTTAGGGGTGATCGGGCAAGGATGCAAGTGGTTAGGAGTGATCAGGCAGGCAGGCCGAGTGATTAAGGGCAATGAGGTAGGCATGCAGAGTGGTAAGGGGCAATTAGGCAGGCAGGCAAATGAGTGGTTATAAACCAGAGCTCAGGGATTGTGAGAAGGATGTCTGACTGCCAGTTCAGGCCCAACCCCGAAGGCTTCCCAGATTGTGTGAAAGTGCAGGCCAGGCTGAAGGATTCCCTCAAACCCCTCGTCCCCCCGCATGATTTTTTGCACCAGGTCTTTAATCATAATAATGAAAAGCCAAGAAGTGTCATGACTAAAATGACCAAACAACTGGTCACCAGGAGGTTCATTGAGCTCCTCTTGGCCATAACGACCTAACAACCAGTTGCTATGATGCCCACTGAGGCTAGTGAACCAGCCTGGTCAAGGGGTAGGGCCGGGGGCCAACCTCACAGCCCCTCCCCCCTGCCAGCCTGCCCCTGATCAGACTCTCCCACACTGATTAAGAGCTGGGCCTGCTGGCCAAATACCCCCCTCACAACCCCTCCCCCTGCCAGCCACAGCCCCATTAGCTCACCCTACCATGATAGGCTTGCAGCCCCTCTCCCCGGCCAGCCTACCCCTAATCACAAGCCCCCACTTCAATAGAGAGCAGGGCTGGCCTACTGACCTCCTGCAGCCCCTCCCCTGGGCTGGCCAGGCCCCTGAAGGACCCCCTTCACCATCCTGATTGGCCTACAGCCCCTCCCCCTGGTCTGCCCCACCCTTGATCACCCCTCATGCCAATAGGGGGTTGGGCTGGTTATCCAACCACCCATGACCCCTCCCCCGGGGTGCTGGCCCTGAATTGGCACCCCTCACTCACCCCTTTTGGGGGAGGGACTGGCTAGCCCACCACTGATAGCCCCTCTCCATTGCTAGCGCAACCCCCAATCAGCCCCCCAACCCTAATCAGTGGCAGGGCCCCTTACCCCAGCTGGCCTGGCCCAGCTCTATTTGGGAGCCCTGATTGGGCCCTGATCCAGGCAGGCTGGCTGGCCATCCTCCCACTATCTCCTCCTCCTGACAGGCCTAGCCCTGAACTGCCTTGATTGTGACCAGGCTTTCTGGACCCCATCCATGCACAAATTCATGCACTGGACTTCTAGTAGACATATACTAAAGAAAAGAAATAGATTAATTCAAACATTGCATCAATCTTTAGAAATGTGTTTCTTTTGCAAAATCATTCTCTCTGAATCACTTTCTTTCCATTGTTTTCATTTTGTTTTCTTCTAAGCACAGACTTTATGTTATTATACATGAAGCCTAAGATATGATTCAAAGATTGACATATTTTTCTAATAAAGGATTTACATTTGGTTGTATATCTTTATCCTTTAAGAAAATTAATAAGGAAACATGTTTAACATTTTGGAGGTGATATTCTAGTCTTGGGAATGCTTTCTTAGCAACTGAATTGTTTTCTGAATGTTTCCTAGAAAAATCAATTTCTCCCTGGTGAGAGTAATAAAATATATCTATTATTAATGATTTTCTATAGCACTGATATTTTAATCTCCATAATTTAACTCCACTTGGAGAAAAAAATTGACTTTTGTATATGGGTATACATATATAGAGGAATGTGCCTATAAAATTTTTACAATAATAATGTTCAAAATCACTACATTATATTTTAGAAAATTGTATCACTTCCTACATTGTATTTTATATTGGTTGTAATATCACTATATCTAAATTTCATGAGCAATGAAAATACATTTTATGCAGCACAAGGTTCCGTAACTCAGAACAATTCCACAGAAATTCTTACAACTATACAAAGAATGCTGAACAAATTCAACTAAGAAACTAGATTGAGTGAGATGTATTGAGATGCTATTTTAAAAGTTTACGTTCATTCGTAAGATAATTCATTATGCCAGCATGTAAAGTGGCTATGAGCAAGAGCATCCCTCTTTTAACTCACAACCTTACTTTGATCATATTTGTAGTGCAAGGGAATCTAGTCTCTGTGGCATTGTCTGCTAAAAAAAAAAATGAGGACTCTTTAGGGTCCCTGCAAAAGGGATTCTATCTCCTGTCTCTAGAAACAATGATGGCACAATCTTATGTGATTAATTTCCATCAAACATACCAAAGTCCTTGTGAACATAAGGAGATAACATGTGTGAAGAGTTCCCTAAGACTGATCAGGGAATAGCACTCTCTGACATCTAAGAAGCTTACCACCCATGCACACACAGCATACATAGATACTGTTCTTTTATGATTTCCCTCTTTTCTATTCTGAGCCTATTGCTAAGTCTTTCTGAGTGTATAATATATTTAATTGGTGTATTTGATCAGGAAATAAAGAAAAATAAGATTCTCAGATTTGTCATCTAACTCCAGGAAACAATGCATAGTAAGAATTTTTAAAATTACACTTGATTATTTTACTTGCCAGTTGAGATATAGTTTTCTGAAATATGAAATTTACATTTTTTTCTCCATTCACTCACGATTGGCTCTAATGTATTCATTTTACATCCCATTCGTTATAGTCTAATTTATGTATTTTAGATATCATTTCTTTTATGTTACTATTCTTCAAACTAAAGCCATACGGGAAAATGCTGAAAATCCTGGAGATAATTTACAAATTAGAGGCTCTCTCAAAATGGATCAAGAAAAATGCAACCTTTATTATTTGTAATAACTCACTATAGGAAATTAATAATCCTATTTTTTTGTTTAAACCTTATGCATTTTAAATAACTCAAAAATTTAATCTAGCACAATTAATTAGATTTCATTACTTTTTTGAGATGTTTGAAAATGTAATGAAAGAGTTTAGGGATTAATTCTTAGTTCAAATATTCAGGACTACATTTTTTCCCCCCAGAAAGGAAATACTTTATTTTGTGGTGGCTTTTGTTATCATTAAAACATCGATTTCAGATGGAATAATGTTAATTTGTAGCTTCCAGGAAGGAAGGAAGAAAGGAAGGGAAGGAAGGAAGGAAGGAAGGAAGGAAGGAAGGAAGGAAGGAAGGAAGGAAGGAAGGAAGGAAGGAAGGAAGGAAGGAAAAAGGAAGGGAGGTTTGTGGGCTCTGACTAATTTTGACTACTGCAGTTCTATTATGTAAGAGTAGATCCTGTTGCATTCTTTTGTGTTGAGTTGTGCTAAGGTGATCAGATAGTCTCAAATCTATCTCAACTCTCAAAGAGATTAGCATTTTCTTTCAAAGAGATTGGTTTAATAGTTTAGTCAAGGGCTATGACCCTTAGCACTGTTGATTTCACAAATTAATGCTTCTCGGAATCAAAACCACATTCCTAGAAAAAAAAATAGATCTTCTATAACTGTATAACCCCTTTGCAGAGCTTTTAAAGATATTGTTTATGTTAACAAGTGACACCTATATGAAATTAGGATAGTGTGTACATATGCATATGTATATGTGTGTGTATATATATACACATATACATATATTCATTTTCAATCATAGATTTATATGTTCTGTGTGATTAGAAATATGATCTTGTCTGTTTTCTTTACTGATCTATCTGATATAATTGCTAAACTAATCCTGCTAAAGAGACTTGGAGTTTAGGTTTCAACATTTGTTTGACTAAATTGACTTCTAGAAATAGTTAACTAACTTAATACCTATGGGAAAAGAATTACAAAGTAACTTGGCTCTATATCATAGCTGAGCATTCAAAGGATAATCTAAAACAGTTTGTTATTTATTGGAAGTTAATATTTTTGTCCTGGATTTACATATTTGATCAATGTTAATGTTTTATATCAATGATCTTCTTTGGTCCCAAAATAATTATTTTGAAGAATAATTGTGGAAACAAGAAAAATTTTCAAATTCAAAGAATGTTGTATAAATATACTTGTAGAATAAACACTGAAGGATCTAACTCAAGAAAAGAGATATTCTTTATAAAATGCCATCTCATCTCTCTTTAGTGGTTTCCAGCTTATACTATTAATACTTCCACATATATTTGTTGTTGTTGTTATTAATCCTCACCTGAGGATATTTTTACCATTGATTTTTAGGGACAGTGGGAAGGAAGAAGGGGTTGGGAGAGAGAGAGAGAAAGGGAGAGAGAGAGAGAGAGAGAGAGAGAGAGAGAGAGAGAGAGAGAGAGAGAGAGAGAGAGAGAGAGAGAGAGAGAGAGAGAGAGAGAGAAAGAGAGAAAGCAATCTGAGAGACAAAGAGACATGTTGATCGACTTGTTGCCTCCTGTATGTGACCCTAGGGGTGTGGGGAGCAAACCCACAACCAAGGTACCTGTCCTTGACTGAAAATTGAACCCAGGAACCTTTGCAGTGTAGGATGAGACTCTAATCATTTAGCTACACTGGCCTAAGCTTTATGTTTTTTTAGTTACTCTTTTCTGTGGTGAGAATCCCAGTGCATTATGTATCTTCAGTTGATGCTGAACTGTACTCTATTTATAGTTGATTTTGATTTATAAATAGATGCAAGTCAAAAACTTAGACCCACAGTTCACACCCCAATAAAATGTTTATCCTGTCTGTCTAATACGTATAGGAGAAGAAATATCAATTGTTTTGATATAGAGCTTCCTTCCTTGGTTCAAACAACTGCTATTATACATGGTCCTCAAATATGCCAAGCTCTTAGGTAGAGAACTCAGATTCCCCATCCCCAGCAATATCTTCTTTACAGAAGAGACTTGTAAATAGTTCTACCACTTTTGGTATTGTTCATTCATATCAACATTCATGGGCACTGGATTCCTCATGTATCTGGATCTTTTTTTCACCTTCCTCTTCCTGAGGAAAAACAAAGGAGAGTTTGTAAGAAATAATAACAGATAGGCAATCAAAATGTTTTTTACATGTGCCTATAGGAACACAATAAAGATTCTCTATATTAAATTCATTCATTAACTTTGGTAAACTTTTACTGAGCAATGACAGAGTTCCAGACACTTTCCTAAGCACTAGGGATGTAGAAAATCCTATTTTCTGCTTATTGAAAGCCACATGTCATAATGAATGTAGGTAAAAATTGCTAAGGAAGAATAAAATAAAGAACATATAATTCTGCTTGAGGGAATGCAGAAAAATTTCCTAAGATAATTCACAGTTAATATAAGTCTCACTCTAAGAATTGGTAAACAAATGAGAGAATGAAGAACATTTCAAAAATAGGGAACTATAGTTCTAGAGGCACAAGTGCATAAAAAACATTGTATACTTGCCCTTGTCAGTTTGGCTCAGTGGATAGAGCATTGGCCTGCAAACTGAAAGGTCCCAGGTTTGATTCTGGTCAAGTGCATATGCCTGGATTGTGTGCTTGATCTTCAGTAGGGGGCATGCAGGAGGCAGTTGATCAATGATCCTCTCTCATCATTGAAGTTTCTATCTCTGCTATCTCTCTCCCTTTCTCTCTAAAATCAATAAAAATATATTTTTTAAAAAAGGAAATATTGTGCACTCAAAAAAGCTCTGAACTCTTAGGGAATGTTGAAGAGTTCTGAATATAGAGAGATGAGTTTGGAATTGCAAACACACACACACACACACACACACACACACACACACACGAAACCCAAAAAAAACAACTTGGTATTACACCTAGAGTTGTTACAATTAGGATGTAATGTGACCCATTTAAAATGCATTAAAAAAAAAGCACACACACACACACACACACAGACACACACACACTATAAAGAGAGTGAAAAATGATACTATATCTTTATTATAGGGGTATTATATGACATTGTTTTACTATTAAGCATATGAAGACTAGAATTGCTGCACATAGCAGGTTATGTGATTTACTCTTAGGAGATACAAGCATGTATTATTATAATAATTCAGCTTTGAACTAAATAGTCATCCATACTTTCACATTGATCACCTCCCAAAACAAAGTATGTTGGGTGTTACCCTCTGATGTATCATTTGAATGTAGTTCATGCAAGTGAATGTCAACGTAGGTGACGTGGATAGCCATATTAATTACATTCCATTTCAGAGGAAGCATAGGAATATGGAAGGAGTATTTACTATTTTATTTTATTAAATTTTTAATAAAAAAAATTATTGAGGTGTTTTTAAGCAACCAGAATCCCAACTTTAGCAAGCTACTAAAATGCCACCTCTCTTGATGCCTAAGTTTTGACCTCTGGTATTTTAACTTTGAAAAGCATATGACTGTTTCAATATTTTTCAAAAGTATAAATTTATAACAAACTGTCACTCAGCTCTCTACCCAGCCTCAAATGTTGATTCATTGTTTAGGTTTTGACACAAGCAGCTTGGTATATAAAAATATAGGGAATTAAAGCCGGTAGCTGAGGTTAACGAAATCCCCAGGAAACACACAAAAATGCAGTTTGAGAGTAAGGTTTAAACACAGTGATCTTGAGTTTTCATTTGCCAGTTTTGACTACTGGGCCTTTCCATACCAACTTGGAGAAGTGCAAGACACTATTGTGCTTCAGCCATCCTTTCTGGCCCGTTCTTAAAGCAGCCAGATGGCTTGAAGACAATCAACTGAAGAACATTTTTAAATAACTCTAAGTTCCCTGCCAGTTTTATGAATTGATTGAGCAGCAAGAATGTGCTGAGTGAACAACAAGCTGGAAAACTATATAACAAATGTGGAGAATAATCTATTAACTCTAGCCTCTTGAAAAAAAAAAATAGCACTTTCATCTGATGATAAAGAAAATGGAGTTTATTTTTAACTCTTTGGAATAAATCTGTACTAGTAACAAAAGAAACATAAAAAAAAAAAAAATTGGGTTCACCCTTTATAATGTTATCTGGAAGAAATAAGGAAATACTTCTCAATAATATTCAATGGAGAACATTTAAATTTTGAAGAAAAACAAATACAACATAATCCCATTCTAATAAGTAGTAAGCATAAATAGATGAAAGACAAGTTGTTGTCTTTTTTTTTTTTTTTTTTTTAACTCAATCTAGAATTCTGTTAAGTCTTACAGAACTCTATGGAGAGAGATTCCTTGAAGTTTTCACAATCTTCAGCCAATGTTTCAAATTTTGAATCTGTAATGTGTTCAAAATTGCAGAAAAACACACACACACTCATTTTCACTGCCTTTTCCCTAATCCACTGTTGTTATCACCTGTAATAAAACCTATTCCACTGGTGCACATGTGTATTAATACCCTCATAACTGAGTAGCCCAAAGTATAAATAACATGCAGCAAAACAAAAGACATGACACTGGTGACTTCCAAACTTCTCCTTATTAGTCCCTTCAGATCAAATCTAACAATTATTTATTTTTCTCTCTGGTGGAGACATAGAAAAATGTACACATATATTTTATGTTTTTCCAAACCTTTCTACAAGAAACTCATTAAATGTTAATCTCTGAGGGGAAATACACTATCCAGATATGTTTACATTAGCGGAAGATTTGCATCCTCTGTTTGAGTTAAGAGAAAATGCACAATCAAATTGTTGCCCTCTCTATGCCACCAGGATCATCGAACCATTCCAGACAGCCCACTGTGGTTGTGGAAACCCTAAGATGCCAAGCAAAGTGAGATCACTCTGCTCTCAGAGCTGCTTCTGAAATAGGCCAGGGATATTGTGAGCCAAGTTTTGAGTGTAAGAGACAAGAAGAATGGGAAGTACAAGCCCAAAGAGCACTTTTCGGTTCCATTAGCTGAAATGTGTGCTGTGTTCTCATTCAGGCTACAGGTACGAAACGCAGAGTGCTAAGAAAAAAATCTATACAATTCAGTAAGTGGCTCAGAGAACTATGAGTAGAAACACTAAGAACCTGAATTGTCCAATTTTTATTTAGGTCAATTAGATATTACTAAAGAGGTCTCAAAGAAGGTTGGAGAGAAATTAATAGGTATAAAATGCTGTTCAATCTCCATAACCTATATCAAATTTCTAAATAGTTATGTTTAAATTATATATAAAATGTATTATATGAAAAATATATATATAGAAATTTATATGAGCGTTCCTGTATTCTATTTGATTTCCATATTACATATCCAGCTGAAATGATTATTTCAAGAAATTACAAAAAACAAAAACATATTTTTAGGTGTTCACCTCTGTTTTGGTTTTATTTGTTCCTGCTTTCAAAACCAGTGTCAGTTGATATTTCTACTAGTCAAGTTCTTATTTTGAGTGCAATATCCTATTCCCAGACATATGGCTTCTAGTTCCTTTTCCATAAATCAGGTTTGTATCCTACCCTTGCAAGTTATTTATTCAAAACAAAATGTGTACAACTGAGAAAAAATATGTTTGAGTCAAAGCCTAGTAATCTCTCACCTAATATAGTATAACTTCTATATTGATGTGAACTTTCCAATAGAAATGCACCTTAGTTTAGTTCATTCTTTCTCTTCTTCTGCGTACATCTCATAACCCTAATAGATTGGAAACACCCAAAAAACCCTCACATTTAACTCCTACCTCAATCACTTCACTACAAGGACTGAATCAATGAGGTAAAGAAGACAAGCACACAGGAAGCAGATACTCTGAAAAGTGCATGGGACTCTCCTAGAGTAACTCAATGGGATTATTGAGGGCAATAATCCCACTGTATGCAGGGATTATTTTCCTCACACAATGTGCCTGGGTCAGGAAGATTCACTCCTGCATTTTGCCTGAAGCGATTTGCTACTTTAAGTTTTGTTTCTTCTTGTTTCCCAGGAATATCTGCAATAAGCAAAAGGAAAGCAATGTACCCTGCAATGACTATATCTACAAACAGAGAATCAGCAGTAACTGTTCTCTCAGTCAGAAACAGAGCTGCAGAATAATAATAGGGCCAGAAGGGACTTTCAGAGGTTATCCGTCCATCCATCTGCCTTGAGGCTGGACTGAACCCAAACTTGCTTAGACAGATTGCTATCTACCCAATTTGGAAGGCCTCCAGGGAGAGAAATCCTAACAACCACTTTTAGTAAGGAAATCAGTGTTTAGCAATTTGCATTCTGAGCAAATGCTTACATATTGTATTATAAAATTCTCCATGCCCTGTCAGTTTTTAGCTTTTTCCCTCCAACAGATTCTGTGTTCCTGTAGCTTAATCATGTAGTTCTTTCACTTTCCCAGATAACCTTATATTTTCAAATCTCAGAAGTTATAAAACATCCCTCCCAACTGAAATGCAGGTTAATGTTGGGACTAGTATCCACTGTATCAGCTGTCCCAGCTCCTGACTGCCATGATTCCTCTTGGGATATTTTCTTAAACCTTAGCATCGCCTTGTTCACTCATGTTGTATCAATTAGAAATTATCTTTGGGCATGGATAACAGAGATCTTTAAAATACTTTTAAAAAATAGAAGTTTATTTTTTATCTCTTGTAAAAAAAATGTCCAGAGATAGATATTCCAAGGCAGGTGAGATGATTTCATGGTTATTTAAGTACTCATATTTTTGTTTTGTCATCATTTTATTTACTTTGCATCCCTTAGGCTTGTGGTCAAATGGCCACTGCAGCTCAGAATATCAGGTTCTCATTCCAATAGGAAGGAAAAGGAATAGAATATCCCTATTAAGCAAGTCAATTTCTTTCTTAAGGTACTTTCCAGAAGCCTGATTACAAAATTTACATCCCAATGCCATTGGCCAGAATTTTAACAGGGTGCCACCCTTATTTGCATGAAAGGCTGGGAGTTGTAGTTTTTTTAAGTGTGTAAACACTGTTTCAATTAAAGCAGACTTGGAAGAGGAGGTAATGAATATTTGGGAGGAACTAGAAGTTTATTCTTTATAAGCTTTAATAGAGTAATGAAACAGTTGATTGTGCACCAGATAGGTATTACAGTTGTGCTATGTTTGATAAACGATATAAAAGGATTCTGAAGGGTAGAGAGAGCTGATCATTCACTAACTCTAAGGCTTTGAAAATCAGTAAAATGAGATGTTTGGACAATATTCTAAGCCTCATTCCAGACATAAAGTTGTATAAATTTAAATAAAGATTCAGTACACCTAATAAGTATAATAAAAAGGTCAAGTTGTGCCCTGAGGGGCCCCAGGTTCCATTCAGGTCAAGGGCTTGTACCATGGTTTCAGACACATCTCCAATAGCAGGTGTGCAGGAGGCGGCTGATCTATGTTTCTCTTTTATTGATGTTTCTAACTCTCTATCCCTCTCCCTTCCTCTCTGTAAAAATCAATAAAATATATTTTTTAAAAGGTCAAGTTGTGCTGTAGCAAATAGTTGCCAAACGTTCAGGGTTAATGTCCATAGAGGATCATTCCTGGGGAGCCAGAAAGGACTGGTTGCTGCCTAAGAAAACAGACAGATGTGGTTTATAGGAGAAAGAGTCTCTCTTTTTCTCCCTTTCTTCCTCCTGTTCTCTCCTATTCCTTTCTTCAAATTTTTTTCCCTCCATTTCTTCTTTCTTCCTATTTTGCTATTCTCACTCTCTGCCCCATATATCATACTTTTTCAGCCTTTATTTTAAAATTTTATTCCTTCAAATTTAGGCTTAATCTTGAGACTTTTTTTTATAGCTTTGTGAGTTTCAAAATCTATAGTATTATTTTACATCTGTGGTCAGCCAATGATATTTTATCATTTATTTTTATTATATGGTTTGTCATCATGTATAAATCTTTGTTGTTTAATCTAATATTTCAAGAAAGACAAATCATGTTACATTGCTTTGTTGTCTTATTCTCTCTGATGGTAAAATTCCCATTTTACTTTCCTAGGACTACCAATAATCTCCTTCGAATCAAATATATACCAAATATTTTATTTTGTTGCTATTGACTGTTATTTTGAAGGACCCTTTTATTAGTTCTTCTTTGAATTATAAACTTTATAGGAATTAATTCTACTACCTTTTATACCCCCAAATAAATTTACATCTGTGAAATATTATTTAAGAAAGACATTTTTACCACATAGTTTTAGAGAATAAGGCATTTTGTAGACACCGAAACCAAAACAACATACTGAATAGTTATAAATATATACAGTATTATATACTTATATATATATACATAAATATTATATATATATATATATATATATATATATATATAGAGAGAGAGAGAGAGAGAGAGAGAGAATACATAGTATAGTATCATTTGATACCTATTCCAATTAGAACTAAAATTAAAATTCTTGATGTAAGAGAGGAGTAAGATGAAGAAATCTATATGCTTTGCTAAGAAGAATGAAATTCAGAGGAAAAAGTTATTGTACAAAATTCAATTTACACATAACTCATCCATTTTTTATTCTCATTTTTAGTACTGGTAAACCCACATCAGGATTGGTGGGGTTCTTTTCTTTCACTGGGCAGGTTAGGGGGCCAGGAACCTTTTGGGATAAAACTAATAGTCTTTTGCACGAGCCACTACGTTAGGAAGATCTGTGTGGATTAGCAGCCAGGACTGTAGCTTTTCTGGTATTAACAATTCATGTCTTTTAGGAGCCTGCAGTTGAGACAAATGTTATCAAATTGCAGTCAGCAATCTCTGCCAAACAAAAATCACTGTATTTCTACTTTATAAATTGCACTGAATTTCACAGCCCCTAAAGTCAGAAAAAAAACAACATGAAAACTTGAACCACACATATCAAAACATGGGTTTTTACATTGTTGATATATTGTATAAATATGTATTTTTCTGAAATAGAAATAATTATTATGTAGGAAAGAATCAGAAGTCTTACTTTAACAAAATCTAGATACATAGGTATCCTCATTATCGTCAAAGACTTTTATTTTGTTCTGGGCTAAAGTATCTGTGTTGAAATCCAAATTTTGTTTTTCTATTTGTTGAAATTTTCTTCCAAAGCTTAGTTCATCACTGCATATTTCTCTTTCTCTTCAATAGTTTTTCTATATTCATATTTCATTGTTTCATTTTAGACATGAGTAATATTTTCCAAAGCAAATATAAATATTTCCAACGTACAAAATTACAATATGTTTTGTTATTTAGATACTCATGGAATATATACCAACAATAATTTTTTTGATGCGGCAATTAGCCCTTAATTCAGCAACGGGTTTGTATGACTTTTTTGATAGTTTGTTTTATTTTACATGCAACCAATCTACTACATACCTACAAAGGACAAATACTAATATAAACAAGAAATCCCCAAGTGTTTTCAGTGTAAGTGTATGACTAAAGGATATTAAAGGTCATCTAATTATTTTTGTGAGGCCAAGGAAAGGCTGCTTAAGTATAGCTTGTCATTCAGCGCTACTCTCATCTAATAAATTCACATTTGGAAAATTGTGTCAGAAGGGTTTCCTACCTTTTTAAAAATAAATTACAACATATGCTTCTGTCAGAGGGGCAATTTGCTATGGAGGATTAGGGTCATATTTCATGCTGTAATAACTATTAAAACAAGATATTTTTAAAAGAAATATGTTTTTATTGATTTTAGAGAGAAAGGGTGGAAGAGGGAGAGAGAGAAACATTGATGCATCATCATAAATCAGCTGCCTCCTTACTTCCCCCGCGGGGGATTGAGCCTGAAACCAGAGCATGTGCGCTGACTTGGGAATCAAACCAGTGACCTTCTTGGTGCATGGGTTGGCATTCAACCTCTGAGCCACACCGGTTGGGCAACCCTCAGTGTTTTAAATTGTATTAGCTGTTTGTTCGCATTTCATAGGACAAATGACTTGATGTTTGATGGCTTTAAACAACTGGTTACTGCTAATATAATAACAAACAAGTTATGAAATAAAAACTTAATTTTTTAAAAAATACGTTAGGGACTACTTTACTTGAGGGATATAAGGAGAAAATGGAGTATTTCCTTTTACTGTTACTGTAAAATACATTTGAACTAAGATTAAGTATGAAGCTTTCATTGAACTAATATGTTTAAAGATCAAATAAGTGTTCAGTATTAGGTACCATTAGAATTAAATTGTAATTACTTTAAAATACTTTTGTGGAGGTCTAATTTAGTAATATGGAGCAGGCTAGGTACCACTAATGCAATCACAATTGATGAAACAGATAAGGAACTAAATGAAATGTGTATAAATGGGTGATCTAACAAATAAAAGACAAAACATCATATGTCTGAGGGAAGGCTTTTGGGGGGATTGAGTTTTACAAACTTATTAAGACAGATTGGAAACCTGATTCATTGGTTATAGAAACTATGAAGTTTCAGTGAGGTTAACAGCCAAATGACAGGAAAAATGTATGAAATGAACATTTTGTATTTGTATGTGCGTACAGTGGATTAAGCTATAGTAAATAAATTTTAGAAAATAGTTTTATGAGAGGTATTTTCTGAAGTTGACTCAATGTCAAAGAAGTATTCACATTAATGTTATCATCTGTGCAGTCAGATGATGAAAACCTGTCTTACATTGAAATGAACTAAATCAGGCACGAGATCACACCTTCCAAAAGCAGGGGCTTAGGGGCCGGTGAGACATAGAAGAAATACATTATTTGAAAAAACATATTTTATGTAAAAGCATGTTCAATAGCTGTTGCTTAGGTCAGGTACCACTGAAGGTAGTTTTCTTCTTGGCCACTAGTGTTTCAGAGACTTTTTATCTTCAGCTACATACTATATTTATGCTAGCTTCTTATTCTTATATTTATAACATAGTATGTACTGACCAGCTATGATGCATTTGGCGATATGGTGGGTGTTGAAGATCCAAAATGAAATGACGTTATCTCTGATCTCAAATGCTCATAGGGAAGGGTAAAATAGAGATATAAACAAACAATTACAAAGCAGTGTAAACAATTTTACAACGTTGCACTTGAAACGGTGTGATGTAATATGAAGACTGTAGGCATATCAATTAGAATCCATACAGAATGACACTCTGTGTTTAAGAAGAGGGAAATTGAGGCAAGAATTCTTCACATAGTTGGTGGAGAGCAAAAAGTCAGCGGTGGATGGTGAGGCGACCTAGAGATCATCAATATGGGAGGTCCCTATCACCTCCAGGTGGAGGAAAAGGGAAGATTCTGTAGCCTTGGTCCCAGTTTGTCCTAGGACAGCCATAGCCAAAGAGGAAATGCAGCTGATGCTAGAGATGCAAAGTAAGGGAGAGAAGGAAAGGAAAAAACCATCTCTCCTCGCATTGTGGTCATTGCCTTACACTGATGAACCCACTCAGAAACCTATAGATACAGGAGTTATGGAAATGCGGCTTTGAGCCTTGAGTTTCCCATTTATTATATGGAAGTCTAAGGCCTACCTTGATAAGCTAATATGATAATTAGTGATACTGTATATAAAATAGCTTGATAGTGCACTGGAGAAAATAGTATTTGAGTGAATAATATCTTTATAATTTGCATATATTCAAATTTAAATAACAACAAAGGTTTAAAAGTTTGCCTCATTGCCTTTGTATTCACACTCAGTAGAGTATCTAGAAGATAATTCTTATCCAAAATTATTATTAATGTGCTTCATATATCCAGCATGTTTGTGGTTGTGTGTACTAAGTTAGATGCTAAGGATGCACCATGCACTCTTGCTCCATGATTCAGTGGGTCTATTTAGATTTCATGATGAAGATTCCTTGCTCTTAGTCTTACCCCCACCCCAACTTAGTAATAGTCTTTTTGGGGCTGCATTTGAAAACAAAAGAAAACTGAATGTCACTAGAAATGTAAGTTTTCCTGGCTAGGACACTTCAGGCTGACCTCTGAGAAGATGCTGACTGCTGAATAAGCAGCAGAGAGAACTCTGGGCCCACTGGGCATGATGTGCTCCATCTATTAAAGCAGGAGAAGAAAAAACTTTGGAAATCAGTTCTTAGGAAGACATGTAATTTGAATTTTCTTCCATTGGTTTTCTAATAGTGCCTTTGAGATAGATATTCAAATGGTAACTATCAGGTACCTCCTATAATTGATTAAATGGATCAATCTTTTAAAAGGTTTTTGATCAGACATCGGGTACCTCCCAGAATTGATTAAAAGAATCAATCTTTCAAAAGGTTTTAAAATAGCACATAGGCATTTTCCTCCCTCAAATAAGAGCCAGTTGAAGTTCATATTCGCAAAAGGATTGGCAACTGCAGTTCCGCAATGTATGGTGGAATGATCACTTGTGACTAGACAGTTTCTGTTATATCCTGAGTCCAATGACAGATTAAAAGAAAGGTATGATCAAAAGGCGTTGGCCAACATGACTGAGTATTTTATCCACAGCCCTCATCCTCTTGGGAAATTGCATAAATCGGGGCCCAGATGAGTGTATCTGCTCCTTTGTGGGACGTAGTGGGGAGCTATAAGTAGGCCATGGGGATGAGAAGTATGGGATCCCCTGGCCTGTTTCCTGAGTGCTCCTCTGTAGCCTCTGGATGTGTGGTAAATAGGAGGGCTGCCTCTGAGGCTGAAACTCCAGGACAAGTAAGTATCAATAGGCTTTGTTAACAAGAAGATGGGGGGATGGGGAGCAGGGGGTTCAGAAGTTCTAGCTGGTGTCTCTTTCGTGTCCTGCCAAGAGCTGTCTATCCAATTGTTTCAGTCCCTTGGGGGCTATTAGAACAAGTCCCTCGGCCACCAACGCCTGGCACTCAAGGGGTATCCCTGTGTGGACAGGGCACACCTTCTGGCTTCTTCAGCATGGCCACGGAGAAGTCCAGAGTTCCCGCAGGCCCTCTGGCTCCAGTGGGGCCACTAGAGAACCCCCATCTGTGGCGAGCCCATCAGCTGCAGGAGAGCTGCAGGAGTGTGTGGGGTCAGGTCAACCCCCCCAGTGCTTGCCTGGTTGTGTGGGAACAAAACTAGTGCCCACCAGTGCCAGCGCTAGCAATTGAGAGCGCACCTCTGTTCTCGAAGAAAGCCCAAGCAGACCCCGGTGCCTCTGCCAGATATTTGAAGAATTAGCCAGGGAATCTTGTCATGTGTGGCCTAGGCCTCTTCTCGTACCGCTGGCTTGGTGCTGGGGCCCCTGGTGAGAGTCTGTGCCTCAGCCCTGTAAGAGCAGGTTTTCCCTTCCCCATAGCTTTTTGGGTCTCCCAGACATACCCCCCCCCCCTTGGTTTTCACAGTCAGACTTATTGTGGTCTCATCTCTCCAGGGCAGGTCTCAAAGTGAGAAATGCCTGATACGGGCATGAACCCCAAACCCTCCTCAGAGAGAAGCTTCATGTTTGGGAGGTATCTTCTGGTGGCTGTCTTGCCAGGGGTGGGGTGTTGGTGAAATTGTCTCTGCTCTCATGCGTATCTCTGTGCAGCCTTTTCTTCTTTGTTGTGGAGGAGCTGCTCATTTAGTTTTTAAGTTATTTTTCAGTGGGGATTATTCCCTCTGTATGTATAGGTTTGGTGTGTCCATGGAGCAAGGTGAGTGTTGGATCACTTATGCTACCACCTTGAACTACCTCATCTAAAGGTTCTATTTTATTTATTTATTTTTTAAATATTTATTGTTGAGAGTATTGCTTTAGTTCCCTTTTATTCCCCATTGACCCCACCCCTCGCCCACAGCTTTCACCACACTATTATCTGAGACCATGGGTTATGCATACATGCATACAATTCCTTTGGTTGATCCCTACCTACCCATTCACCCAGCCTTGCCTTCCCTCTGAGATTAAAGTTCTATTTTAAATGGAAGAAAAATGATCTGAATAACAGTTGTAGGATGCAAGAGGAGTGGTGAACAAATGTATTAGTAAATATGTAGGGAAATCTAAAATAATATTATATTAAATATTAATGAGGTTTCAAGTCAGACCTAAAATAATAAATGTCACTGTAAGTCATGGTAGAGGGGTAATTGGAGATAAATTCTGGTTAGTTTGGTTAAATGGTTCCACAGAAGTGGTCCCCACAGGGCACTGGGCATCAGTCTTAAACAGAGCTTTGATGTTCCTACTGGCACATTCCTTGTTTTACTCTTACCAAGAAGCACTCATGAGAGAAACTCTGTGTAATCTCGACACTTTAATATAAATATAAATAATTTTTCATAAATAGTGCATGGCTAAAAGAATATTTTTGGCAGCAGAGTCTGGGGAGGTGCAGTTCATTATAAATGGGTCACTTTTAGTTGACTGATTTACAAAATTATATTTTGATTTAGAGATAGCTTGAGTACTTTAAATCATGTTTATTTTTCTTACATGGAACAAAGATACATGCCAAATTTCCATTTTTTAAATTTTTTCCCCTAAGTATGCATTTTAAATACATACTTGGAGACAAGATTATGAGAAAATGAAATAAAATATAGTACATGATTCTTGTACTTAAAAAATTACCTTAAACGGTTAATAAGATGATATGCACTAGAAATAATAAATACTAATACGATTTTTAATATATGATTTAAAATAATTATGGAAGGACTTTCATAAGATGATATAAAAGTATTTATTGCCATAAATATTAGCTATATCACCTAGCACAAAACCTGGTAGCAGCACCTCAATAAGCATTTGTTTCATCACACATAAAATAATTATTATTAGATTTTGGATAAAGTGAAAATGGGAATTGGATGACTCTGAAAGACTAATGGTAAAGGAATTTCAGTTGATAAATGGGATTAAATTTTTTTATTAAATTATTATCTGTGTACATATTTTAACATTGCCCCCCCATACATACCTTCCCTCCCCAGAGTTTTGTGTCCATTGGTTGTACTTATATGCATGTATACAAGTCCTTCCATTGATCTCTTATCTCCCCCAGTTCTCCCTCCCCTCCCCGCTGTAATTTGACAGTCTGCTTGTTGCTTTACTGTCTCTATATCTATCTTTTGGTTCATCAGTTTATAATGTTCTTTATTATCCATAAATGAGTGAGGTCATGTGGTATTTCTCTTTCATTGACTGGCTTATTTCACTCAGCATGATATTCTCCAATTCTGATAAATGGGATTAAATTTTGTTTTTTTTAATAAGGGGAGGAAAGCAAAGAAGCAGCATTCTACATTGATGAGACTGTCTGAATAAAATCAGAGAAACAGGAAAGTAAATTCAAATCCATATTCCTTTAACTGCAGCCCTCAGATTCAGAATACCATGGTATTTTGAAGGAGGACTGTTAAAAAGCCGGCCTTTTATAAATAATATATTCATTCAGAGTGGTTATATCTAGGAGTTATAAGAACAGGAGATAAGAAAAATAGGTTACCTCCTGAGAAAGAAATTACCTCTTCGAAGAACCAGCAAGTATTCATTGGTATAGCACCAAAAGATTAGAGTTGGTTTATCATCCAGAGATGAAGAGGAAGAGCTGCAGGCAAACTAATAGATTCTAGCATGGTGACAAATATAACAGACAGCATTGCAGCTACCTGGGAGACTTCCTTAATGGGAAGGATTAGAGATTATTGGGCCTTCTTCCAATATCGCAAGATTGCTACATGGTAAATGCTTTGTTTTTTGGAGAAAATCATGCTAATAAAGATGCAGCTAGCCTTTGCTCTGGAGTTTAGAGAAAACAGTGTAGAATTAAGCATTGAGGGAATTGGTCAAGTTGAAGGAAAAATGAATATAGGGATTTATAGACTAATTGATAACAAATGCAGTCTATTCTATTTCCAACAAACACAAGAATTTCTATTTAAAATGCCTTTTGTCAGGTATTACCAACATTCTAAATTAGACCCAGTTGTCCTAGTACGATATCATTTGTGCCCAAATTTGGAGGATGCTCATTCCAGGGCTTGTGTTATAATTATAGGCATTTTTCTTAGTTCTCTTCTAATTTGGAAATGTATCCAGTGGTTTTCCAACTCTTGTTTGCCCTTTTTTTCAAGCCTTCTTAATTCAAATTTTTTGGAGAGTGTTGTACAGTTAACACACTCCAAGTAAATTATTTTCCCCTTCTTAAGTCTGTTAACATCATGCTAATGAGTTAGCTAGTTATGGCAAAAGAGTCTCCTTTCCCGTGACTATTATTTAAATAGCCACAACAGATACATTTCATAAATATTTGTTGAAGGAATAAATAAAAGGTAAATACTTCAGTCTAACTTGGTTAATTTACCCAAAAAGGTCGCTAAGAAAAATTTAGCTCATTGCCTTTCTTTGTATTCTTGCACTTTCTGCAACAATTTTACATGAGATTACTTTGGGTTTTGGAATTTATTGAGTTATAGTTTCAAAACTAATATTGGCAAAATATTCTGGGATGAAAATGTTCTTTTGACCAAAGTTCTAGTTTGAATAATTAATTCCTTAAATATCAGGTATATTCTATAAAAGGAGATAAGTGAAGATCTCAGGTGCATGTTTTTTTTTTTTTTTTTTTTTTTTATATTAGAGAATTCCTCTTTGAGACCCTTTTTCATAGCTTTTAATTTCTTCTGTGAGGAAAATAAAATAGATAAGTCACCCAGTAGGTATAATTTTACAGGTGAATCCATAAGACAAGTTTGTTGTTCAGTGAATCAGCCCAGAGTACTGATGCATAGTAGGCTTTCAACATCTGTTTCTCAATGAATATCTATATAACAGTCTAGGTAGCTTTACAATTATTAGTGTGGATTACTCTGAAATTTAAGTAATATGTGTATGTTCAAAGTATAAATATGTTGAGTTTTTAAGGTGATGCTACTGGTCCACTAAGAATAAAAACTCAAAGCTCTGTAATGGTAAAACTTGCTTGAATTTAAAGTTTGCAAAGTGTATTCTAAGGTAAACATGGTTGGGTTAAGGCTTCAAACACATACCCACTCTACTAGCACAGAATTCATGTTGGAGAGTATGCAGATTATTTTAGTTTAGAAGTGCATTTGCACAGATTGTGGAGGTCAAGTAAACAGTTGTACTAGTAAAGCATTTTTACATTGATCCCTATTAGTAGAAATATGTTTGGTGAACTATGGAATAGTTTGTAAGCACTTTAGTAAACTTATACCATTACTCTGACTGCTTTACATTTTTTAGTTGGAGGGCTGAGTCCTTAAAGTTGATAAATACATTATAAAAATTAAAAATTAAAAATAAAAACTATCTTAGTCTTGAAAAGTATAGTTTAAAAAATAGACCCAATTAAAGTTTTATATTACCCCCAACTGAATCAGTCCAACTTAATTGAATATTTACTTATGTGAATAAATGTTCTTAAAACAAATTAATATTATGGATCTTCTAAAAACTTTTTAATTCATAGTGAAATTTGGAAAACATTAATATTTGATCATTTTAATGTTCTCCCTGGTATCATATAGTTATTTTTAAGATATAGCATCTTAATTTTTAAAAATAGGATTTTGATTAATTTGTGATGACAAAGTTGTTACATAAGAAAAAATTTATTAAGTCCTTTATCTCTCTCTCTCTCTCTCTCTCTCTCTCTCTCTCTATAGATATATATATATATATATAGATAGATATGGATATAGATATAGATATAGATATAGATATAGATATAGATATAGATATATAGATGTGCATTAACCAAAGAAACTCTATGTACCAATACTATTATAATTTACATACAAATGAGGAAACTAAGAATTAAAGAGGTTAAATATATTTATATATTTTTCAAAATCAAAATGTTACAAAACAGGTATGTACTAGAATTGAAATCTGACCCTTAGCTAGACTCTAGAATCCATACTCTAATTCACAATTAATTCGTTGAATATCAGAACAAATTAAATGCATGTTAGGTAAGAACTGTTACAAATGAAAGCAGTGATTGTAAGAGTTTTCTCTCTGTGTGTCTCTCTCTCCCCACCTCTCCTTTCCTTTCTTTCCTTCTTTCTTTTATTTTTCTTCATCTCTCCCCTCTCCTTATAATTTGCATCCAGATAGTTCTGTTTAAACTAGTGGTTTTCCACTAAGTGAGTGTGCCACCCAAAGAATATTTGGTAATATCTGGATATATTTTTGGTTGTCTTATGTGGGAAGCTGCAATTGACATCTACTGGATAGAGAACAGGGAAGCTTTTAAATATTTCATACTATATAGGACAATACTGGTTTAAACTAGCAAAATATTTCCCATAGTTTTGTTAATTACCATCCCAGAAAAAAAGTGTATATCTATCTATATCATCATAGCAAACATTACTATTCTGTTCATCGTGACAGAAAATACATGTTTTTGACCAAAATCAGCTCTGTATGTGTGATATTTCAGAATCAATGTAGGTCTATCTGCTTAAATTAACTCCTTTCCTTTCTTTGTCTTTTTTATATATCTTGATCAAAAGGATCTATGCTCTTTCTGATCTCTGCAGCCAGAACAATGGGGACAATATAGGGAGGGCAAAGTAGAATTAGGGAGAGACTAGGGAGAAAGAAACCAAATCCCAATGGCATCAGAGATAGAAAATGATGTAAAATTTAAGGGAGTCTCTGGGCTTCCTCAAACACCAATTTCAAAGAATGTTTTTACTTGCAGTAAAATATTTAAATAAATCCATGTAATCTAAAATTTATTCACATTGGCATGCAGCCTCACAAATGTCAATTTCAATAGTCATAACATTGTAATTGAAATTTCATACTGGAAAATGTCATAAATGTCCCATGCAATGGTGAACTTTATATAATAATCTATCAGAAAAGCAGAATTTATAGAGTAGATTAGTTTAAATAAAGTTTTGTTTATGTTTCTGTCTGGAAGAAAAAAAGTACTTTGACAAATATATTACTTGATTTAACAAACAACAACAAAAGGTAATGGGTGTTAAAATTAAGGAAAGATTTCCCATAGTGTTGTTATTATAATTACCATGTAAGTGTTACCTGTGATATGTCATTTTAAGCCAGAAATCTTCATTAACAAAGGCTCTGCAGTAAGCATATTGCTCTAAGGAAAGTTTCGCAGCTTTGTTTGGTAAATTGGATAGTTTTCAAAATTCAGAATTGCTTAAAGAGCCCAAAAGATTTTTTTTTAAATATGAAGATTAGAACTTCTTTAAAACCCATGAAGATGAAACATATAGCAGTTTCAGTATATTTTATATTATTGTTCTTCACATGAATTCTCATTATTTTTATCTATTGTGCTGTAAAAGTAAATTATTTTAAAGTAAAATACATGAAAAATCTTAATTTTATTTTCCAATAAGTATATTTTGCTGACTATAAGGCATATTTATAAAATATGGATTATGTCATGTACACTTTTATATAAAGCAAGAGGCCTGATGCATTAATTTGTGCACTGTTGAGGTCCAGTCAGCCCACCCCAATGGAGGACAATAGGGAACAGGGCTGGCTAGGGCGAGGGGCTGCTGTTGTTCCAGTCATTCTGGTTATTCTGCCATTTGGTCACTGGGCTTTTATTATATAAAATTAGTCAGCTCACACAGTCATAACAAAAAAATCATAAATTTTTGTGGGTTAAACAACAGAAATTTATTTTTCTCACAGTTCTGAAGGCTGGAATTTGGGATCAGGGTACCAGCATAGCATTGTCCCATACACCAGAAAGTTGTGGATCTATTATCAGTCAGGGCACATGGCCAGGTTGCAGATTCAATACCCAGCCCAGTGAGTGTAGGAAACAATGGAACAATGTTTCTCTCTCTATCCCTTCTTCTCTCTAAGATCAATTAAAATGAATGATAAATAATGTCCTATTAATATGGTTTTAACAGGAAAGACATTATTGATCTAGGAAGTGAAAAACCTGTTATAGCTCATATAGGCAGCATGACCCCCTTTTTTAAACAAATTTTTATTGATTTCAGAGGAGGGAGAGGAAGAGGTAGATGGAAATATCAATGATAAGAATCATTGATCAGCTGCCTCCTGCATGCCTCGACCTGAGGACCAAGTCCAAAACCTGACCAGGAATCATTTTGTGATCTCCTGGTTCATAGATCAATGCTCAACCACTGGGCCCCATCAGCTGGGCTCCATTTTTATCAATACCAGGCACATGAAGTACATTGGCAAGATCTCACTCCTAGAAGAAAGTCTGAAATTGCCCAAACTCCTTTGCAGCTAGGTTCGTGGATATGAATTAATTTCTGCCGATTGGATGCGCTTGCACACTATTTTGATGGCAGAGGTGGGGCAGAGGCATCTTCCCGCAGTTTGGGCTGTTTGGTGCTGGTGAGCATGTTTGCAGAGATGAGGGGGTTTCCTATAGCGGAATCCAGGCTATGCACAGGCAGTTGTGGCAGAGCAATTCCCAGTGACCTGTTTTGTGGGAGTTGGAGGGCACTTGTGGGGGCAGCAGCTTTCTGTTCCCAGGTCATAGCTGCACCAGAGTGTCCTAGAATTCAGTGGTGGCTGAGGGGGCAGCTCCTCTACTTGGCCAGGGAGTCTTTCCTGGGGGCCCAGCCTAATACCCACTCCTCCAGCTTTCCAGTGATTTCCCAAGCACCAATTTCCTGTGTCAAATTTCTTCTTGCCTAAAATAGCAAAGATCTGAAAACATTTTGGATCCTCTACTTTTAAGAACACAATGTTGCACCAGGTCAGGTCTGAGAAGTGGGTGAGGTGTTGCAGAAGGCTCCCTTCCTTTGAGTCTCAGCTTCCTCTTCTGCAGAACAGAGACCAAAGATTAACTGTTCATAGTTACTGAAGACTATGGCTGCTGTGTTTCCCAAAGATGGCCACAGCATTTCCCATCCCTCCTGTGGCCTTGCCACTTTCCACCATGTCTTCTCCCTTGAAGCAGGGCTGACTTCTGACACGCTGGTACCCAGTACCCTGGTTGACCACAGAATTCCAAAGCCAAGGCCAAAAAAGGTGCAGGGCTACAGCCCTGCCCACTCCGCCAGGGTTTCCAGCTCTGGCCCTGCCCATGCTGCTCAGAGTTCTGGCTGGCAGGGAGCCTTGCCCTCCTGGCTTGCTTCCCCTCCTGTAGGCAGCCCAGCACCTCGGTGCACATCATGGCACACCTGCTGGTGCTGCTGGGCCCGGCACAAGGTAAGAGCCCAGGTCAGGCCTCACACATCTTGGCTCCTGTGTGCTGCTGCCCCCTGCACCGCACAGCCCCTATTCCTATCACTGCTCCTCCCGGGGCCAGACTCACGGTGCTGCTGTGGCCACTGGGAAAGCCTACCCACCGTATCCCCACCTCTGGCACCCTGATCCCGGATCCATTTCTGCCAAAGGAGGGCTTAGTCCATGCAGCTGTCTGAGACCCAGAACCTCCCAAAGTCCTTGGACCCCACATTTCTGCCAGGCAAGGTGGTTGGCCGGCTGGCCCTGCCCTGATCAGGGTGTTGGGGGCAATCTGGCCTGGATCAGGCTGATTGGATGCCACAGCGTGTGTCATAGCCCCTGGTCCTTCTGGTCATCCTGGTTGTTCCGTTAAAATGGTCACTGGGTTGCAATCAGCTTTCAGATCTCATTTTTGTAAAGTGCATAATTTGGAAATAGGAAAATAAAAGCATTTCAGTTTTTTTAATAAAAGTTATTTAAAAAACTAACAATAGTAAAGGATTTTATCATGTTTTTTTCCCCCCCCAAAGTTTTTTCAAATTTTAATAGATTCCCATGTATCTGTAAAGGTGGTGTAATTCCCCTGCACAATGTTTTTAAGAGCTCTTTTGAAATTATAATTTTTACTTATGTTGGGGTAACATTTACGGATTAAAATTCTTAGGAAGTAATTGAAAACCTTGATTAACTGGAATTGGATGCTCTTACAAATTGATTTTTCTGGTTAACACACTGTTACCTGAAAAAAAAGTCTCTTGTTTCAACTTGATTTATCAAAAACTTTCTAGACTGTGATGTTCAATATTCCTATTGTCATAATCAGATCACATTGTTAAAGTGACTCTCTCCTGGTGAATTCATTTTCTAGAATTGTCCCCGGTTACTTATTCTATACATCAGTCCCCGTTACAGAAGATTGCAGATGCGTAATGTGTAAAGGCTAGGAATGATTGGGTTTTGGGCTATTTCTTAAACCAAAATTCATGAAGTAAACTTTTTAAAACCTCATTTGTCTTATAACTTTATTTTATTTTGTTGTATTATTATTATTGTAATACTCTCCCAAGGATGTTGTTTGTGTGTGGGTGTGTTTATTGATTTTCTTTTTTTTTTTTTTAAGGGGGGAAAGAGAGAGAGAGAGAGAGAGAGAGAGAGAGAGAGAGAGAGAGAGAGAGAGAGAGAGACATCCATTGGTTGCCTCCTATATGTACTCTGATAGGGACCAAACTCGAAACCTAGGCATTTGCCTGGATTAGAAATCAAACAGGTGACCTCTCAGTGCTTGGGATGATATTCAACCAGCCAAGGGCTAAATATATTTTTGAGGATTTTTGTTTGTTTGTTTATTTGTGTGTTTATTTGCTTTGAGTAATATATCCCTTGATTTATTTGCAAAGGACTGAACACAGAAAAATAATTAACTGGTAACTCCTTACACTGATTAACTCTACCTGCATTACAAACTGAGTTTGAGCTACAAAATGTACACATTTCTATTGACCTACTGTGCACTGACATGGATTTAAGAGTGAGCCATGTAGTTAGCTGCATAATTAGAGAGAAAAATGTATAATTACACAGAGCAATAGTTGTGGCTTTATGTGCCATTAGATGTAATTATAGTATAAAATTGTTGTAAATTTGATATTTTTTAGAAGTTACTAATTTTCTTTAATTATATTATAGTTATTACTTCTAATTCAAAAGTGGAATCATAAAATATATCTACCAGGGTTTTAGAGAAATATTATCTTCATTTCCAAAACAAGTGGGCCTAAAAGTTTCTTCTTTTTTTTTTTTAAATGATTTTGTTTGTTTTTATTTCAGAGAGGAAGGGAGAGGGAGAGAGAGACAGAAACATCAATGATAAGAGAGAATAATTAATCCAGTGCTACTAGAGATTGAGCTGAAACCCAGGCCATCCCCATGGCCAGAATTGAGCTTGGGACCCTTCACTCCCCTGGCCAATGATGCTCTCTCCACTGAGCCAAACCAGCTAGGACAAAACTTATTTCTTGTTACCTTTGGTAAACATTGCAAGAAAACTGGGGGGAAATGCAGACTAATTAGAACTTATAACATTTATTTTTTCTTTTTAAATTTTTATTATTTTATTATTTTTTTCTCTATTGATTCAGGTATTACATATGTGTCCTTATCCCCCCATTACCCTCCCCACTCATGCTCTCACCCCCCTACTGTCTGTGCCCATTGGTTATGCTTATAAGGTGGGAAACTGTAAAAATCTTAGAGGAATCCACAGGCAGCAAAATTTCAAACACATGCCGAAGCAAATCTTTACTGATGCAGCTCCTAGGGCAATGAAAACTAAAGAGAAAATAAAAAATTGGGACTGAATCAAATAAAAAGCTTCTGCACAGCAACAGAAACCATCAACAAAACAATAGGAAAGCTCATTGCCTGGGAGAACATATTTGCCAATATTATCTCCAATAGGGTTTAATGCCCAACATTTACAGTGAACACATACAACTTAACTAAAAGAAGATAAACAACTAAATAAAAAAATGGGCAAAAGATCTAAATATATGCTTTTCAAAAGAGGGCATACAGAAGGCCAAGAGACATACGAAAATATGTTCAAAGTCACTAATCATCCGAGAGATGCAAATTGAAAGGACAATGCAGTACCATCTCACACCTGTCAAAATGGCTGTCATCAACAAATCAACAAACAACAAGTGTTGGTGAGGATACAGAGAAAAAGGAACCCTCATGCACTGCTGGTGGGAATGCAGACAGCTGCAGCCACTGTGGAGAACAATATGGAGTTTTTTCAAAAAACTAAAAATGGAACACCCATTTGACCCAGTGATCCCACTTCTAGGAATATATCCCAAGAAACTAGAAACACCAATCAGAAATGATATAAACACCCCTATGTTCATAGCAGCACAATGTACCACAGCTAAGATTTGGGAACAGCCTAAGTGCCCATCAGCAGATGAGTGGATTAAAAACCATGGTGCATCTACACAATGGAATATTATGCTGCTATAAAAAGGAAGGGATTCCTACCATTTGCAGCAGCATGGATAGACCTGAAGAACATTATGCTAAATGAAATAAGTCAATTGGAGAAAGATAAATATCACATGATCTCACTCATTTGTGGAATATAATGAACAACATAAACTGATGAACAAAAATAGAACCAGAGACATAGAAGCATTGATCAAACCGTCAAACCTCAGAGGGAAGGAAGGGGAAGGTGGGAGTAAGGGGGAGGGATCAACCAAAGAACTCAAAGTATTTTAAAATTAGACTGTTTTGCTGTTTGGTTTGATTTTTCAAGTTTGTAGAATTTTATAAAGCTTTTATTTAAATGGCTGAAATTCTAAATCCCGTACTTCTAAATATTCTAAAATCACTATTTTGTTTCTACAGCTAAACATACATGATTGAAATGTTGTTAGTGCAATTTTAGGAAGGCCTTGTTAAATCCTATCCTTCCTCCTAGATAAGGTCTTTCTAAGATATGTAACACATGTCCAAAAGTTCTTGACTGGACCCTTTGCTTGTCTGTGCAACTAAAATCTTAGCTCTCACTTTTAATTGCTCCCTAAGACCATTGCTAGTTCCTCTTTCTCCTAACTTGGTGTAACTCCTTGGCTTTCATTTGTGTGCAGGGCTGACTTCTCATGGTGGTCTGGCTGCTTTGTTTGTTTCTCGGTCTGGAATAGATCTTTTCTCTTATTTCTGAGGTTTCCATGTACCTGGTTGATCCCTGAGTTCTTATTCTGTATTACTTTTTGAATCCGCCACCACATGAGATGTGCCATCCAGTCCCCTTTCAGCTATTCTTTCCTAATCCAAAGCTCTCTTCTCTGAACACTTCCATGGAAAGGTTGAAGAACATAGGAGGCATGGAGGTCATGCTAAAAAGTGGTAGGCATTTGTGTAATTAGAAATGGATAAATGTGTATGTAATAACCATGGATCTGGAGGTACATACAACACAATCCAAGTTAGATTTGTTAAGGTATTTATCCATCTATGTATTCATTTATTCACTTTAATACATACTGGATACTGTTGTGTTCCAAACACATAGGCACACAATACAGATGCACACACAAAGTACACTGTAGTACAATCCCTAGACAAACTATGGAAACATAGATGAAAGGACTTCAAAGTTGACTTAAAGCATTAACCATCTTGACCTATTTAAACCATCCACAAAATTCACCATGTTCAGAGGAAGAAATCACTAGCTCAATGAAATAGCTTAATTTAAATGTTAATTTAAAAATGTACTTATCTGTGGAAAATAGTTTAATTTAGATGCTTCCCTTCCAAATGTTACAAAATCAATGCACCCTTACCAGAATCCCTATAAGGAGACTTTGTATATATGATATACAATAGTCAGAGAATACTCTATAAAATGCAAATAATTACTTGCATTCTAAATACAAATTTATTAAGTATAGTTAATGTAAACAAGTATTCAGCTGGCCATATGTTAGCTCCAGTAGTTTGCATATGGAAATTTGTAAAGAAATTGTGCCAGGCATGGGCATATTCCTCCTTCTTCTGCTTGAGTGCTTTGTGACTATGAAAACAGCATACATTGTATTAAGATGTTAAGAAGACAGTGTTGATTTTGTTTCTTATTACATTCTCAACGCCAGTGTATTCTGCACAATATTGTAGACTTAAGGTGTTTTTCTAGAATATGATTTTTAACATTAGTCTCATGTTATTGGTAACAATTTGCACTAAATTTTTGTATTTAGAAATCTATTAAGGTCAGTGGCTAAAATGATCCAAAATAAAAATAAAATTATGGTAAAATAAACACACTGTGATGACCAAAATGCAATAACAAGATAATTCAAACTCTTCACTTACGATTCATAGATACATACTATGAGGAAGATCTCTGAGCCATAGAAATACTTGAAGCTCTCCTCTTTGTTCCCTTTCTCCCATTCAAGAAGCTGGTTCCTTAATATTCTCTTCAAAATTACCCTCACAACATATTCCACTTTTCTAGATATTGTTCCTTTGTCTACCAGTTCAAAAAATTTATTCTGATTCTAAGATACAAACCTCTCTGAGAGGAACCCTTTTCAAGCCTTCATTTGCAGAAAGAGGGTGGGGGCAATGAGAATATTCATATACTTGTCATTTGCTTCTATTGCCATATATACATCTGTGAGCTTTGATTTATGACAATATACAGTTCTTACGCTGAGCAAGGGGAGAAAGGTTTAAATAGCTTGGGTGTGCTTTAGAGATCAAGTATTAGTTTATTTAGACTCAGTAGAATGGAGGTCATTGCTGCATCTATTTTCATTAATGGGAGATAGCGAGTGCTGCATATCTCTCATAATTAGATTTACAAAGTGCCAAGATGAGAAACCCAGTGATGCAGCACAATATATTATCCTCATTCAAAGGTGCTTTTTGTCTGAAGAGACAGATGCCATGCTCTGATAAAAACTGTGTATAGCTTTAGTTACTAATACAATTACTCCATATGAAATGTTGCCAATGAAAGTGGTATACCTTTTTTTTTTCTTTCTGAGCAAGAACTATTGCTTTTAAAAGCTAAAGCATTTATCTGCAAGACTATTTTTTTTTAACATATCCCACGTGGTAATAATATCTACTATTAATTTGTAAGACGGGTTTAGAATCCAGGTAAAATAATAAAAGTACAGTGGATAAAAAATGAACAAATAAAAAATACAAACAAACAAAAAACCTACACCAAGGGAAGGAAGGATTTTTGGAATTTGGCAGACCATTTTCACAGGAAAGCAGATATATATATCTTAAAATCCAGTAATCTTAAATTTCTGGAAATTGCCCTAAGGCAGTGGTCAGCAAACAGAGGCTCTTTGGCCTCTTGAGTTTTTAGCAAAGGTTAGTTTAGGAGTACCCTAATTAAGTTAATGTACCTACCTATGTAGTTTAAGTTTAAAAAAATTGGCTCTCAAAAGAAATTTCAATTGTTGTACTGTTGATATTTGGCTCTGTTGACTGATGAGTTTGCCGCCCACTGCCCTAGGGGCATTAAGCAAATGAAGAAATATTCATTAAAGAAAATTTATTCAGTTCCTAACACAACAGCAAAAAGCTAGCATGTAAACCTAGACTGCAGACCCACTCCTTCAGCTCATATTATGGAAGCTGTATGATGGGTGTGTGCAGTCAAGGAACACAGTTTTGCTCAGAAGAGCCAGGCTGTTAGTGTTTCCCATCCCACCCCATCAGCTCATGTTTCAGAAGCTCCATTCCTGGCAGATTTGGCCAAGAGGCATGGTTCTTTCTTCCACCTGGCTCCCACTCAGAGCATAAAGGCTCTACCTTAGGCACAGAAAGCCAAGACTATCAGAGGCATGATCTCCCTGCCAGGGTTCCTTATAGGGTGGGCGTTCAAAACTATTATGGCTAAACTAAGACCAGGGTTTGCCAGACACTTAGTGCCCTGTTCCCACTCATAGACTGAGAGTGGCCCTCAATGGAAATGAAGGCCCTGCTCCCAGCCTCAGTGCAGAGCAGGGGGGAGTTCACCCCAGGGGAAAGGCAGGGCATAAGAGGAGGTCTGAAGCTCTAATTGTGGGACCTGGCTTTATTGGAACAGAATGAAGAGAAATTCATGCCTCAGGAATTTATCAAGAACAATCTATAATAATAAAAGCATAATATGCTAATTAGACCAGGCATCCTTCCTGATGACCTTCCTGACTAAGCCAAGGCTACGAGGGGAGTCCGGGTCCCAGGTGCCAGAGGGAATACGATGCCAACAACTAGGGAGAGGAAGGCCTACTCTTGCATGAGTTTCATGCACCAGGCCTCTAGTAGGTTATAATTGCCAAGATATAAAAATAGCCTACATGTTCATGGGTGAAGAAGATGTGGTATACCACAACAGAATACTGTTCAGCATAAAAGGGAATAAAATCTTGCTTTTTTCACCAGTATGGATGGACCTTATGCAAAGTGAAACAAGTCAGATAGAGAAAGACAAACACTGTGTGATCTCACTTATATATGCAGGGGGGAAAAATAAGCAGGGAACACATTGGTGGTTGCCAAAGGTGAGAGGGTGAGCAAAATGGGTAAGTAGGGTCAAAAGGTACAAACTTCCAGTTATAAAATAAATCACGGGGACATAATATGCAGCATGGTGACTATAGTTAATAATGCTGGATAACGTATTTTACTTACTAAGAGAACATCATGAAAGTTCTCATCACAACAAAGGAAAAGGAACAGTGGAGACCTTGGTAGAGAACTGATAACTTCAAGATCAAGTCAAAAAGCAGAGCAGCCCTAATTTCAATAGAGAGAAGCAGGTAAATAGATATCGCCTGAAGAGTTCGCTGTGGTAACAGCAGACTCTTGGAGTTGGGAAGGTGGTGAATATGCATTGGGCTGCACTCAGGAACAATCAGATCTGGAATTGAAAGCATTACCTAAGCCACACTAAGACCCATCAATACAGAATGGATCCTGCATTGCCACAAGGGCCTTAGACACAACTTTTAGTCAAACATTGACTAAACAATAAGCTACTCTGACCCAGAGATGACTCCTAGAAAGTCAGGCTTAAAGGTAAAATCATGACTGGCAGTCTCTAAAACTGCATGCATGTTTAAGGCTACACTCTCTCTGGAGTGATGAAAGAGGAAAGCCCAAGCTACTTGTTACCAGCTGAAAGTGTGGAAAAACTCAATGATGTGTGATAGCAGCTGTAAGCTGATAATGCAGTGTAAAACTCTAATTGACAGAGGGGCCAAAAACATGGCCTTTGATCAATAAGTGGCTTGTGCTGACCCAGGGGTGACCCCTAGGTAGCCAGACTAAATAAATAAATAAATAAATAAATAAATAAATAAGAGGGAAAATCTGAGCACAGATATCAAGGGGTTGTACAACTCAGGAATAGATTCTGTAGAATTAGTTCAGCCAAATCACTAAACAAACAAATAAAAAAATAAACAGCAATAATAACTCACCCCACCACCTGATCAATTATGCAAGAAAAAGAAATGATAGTCATCCAGGTTGGACAGCAAGAAGTAAAGCTGTTTTATATGACATAATGTTATATACAGGCATAGCTCAGAGATACTATGAGTTTGGTTCTAGACTACCACAATAAAGGGAATCACACTTTATTTTTTTTTTGGTTTTCCAGTGCAAATAAATGTTATGTTTACACTCTATTGTCATCTATAAAGTGTGCAAGAGTATTATATCTAAAAAACAATGTATATATCTTAATTAAAAATAATTTATTGCTAAAAACTATTTCATTTGAGTGTGTTCGGAAAATGGCACCAATTTATGAAAAATGCAGTATCTGTGAAATGTGGTAAAATGAAGCACATAAAATAAGATATGCTTGTATAAAATATCCTAAGGAATCCACAAAAAAATCATATTAGAACTCGTAGGGGATTTCAGTAACTTTGTAGGGACCAAGATCAATTTATATGAAAAATAAAAGTTGCATTTTTATTTATTGGCAATTGAAATTATTAAAATGAAATGAAAATAATTCAATAATTAATAGCTTTAAAATATTTTATTGAATACATTTAATAAAAGGCTGAATAAGTTTAATAAAAGACTTGAAAAATTTCTACACTAAAAACTACAGCATATTGTTAAAATAAATTAAAAAAAAAAACTAAACTAAATGGAATATTCCAGGCTAACAGGCTGGAAAATAAATATTGATTAAGTATTATTAAGTATTAAGTATTGGAGGTATTGAAATGTGCACTTATTTTCAGACTGTCCAATTTATAGAGAATACACGTCGGTCATTTTATAAAACTAGCCAAATATAGAGTAATATCCCTAATTGTCCTGGTTGTCATGTGATAATTACCTTTGATTTGTTACAGCCATTATTATTTTTAGATTAGATGTCTCATTTTGTTTTGGATTATTGCTGTATTTCAACTCTTGATGGAAAATAGTGTCTTAATTTCAGAAGAACTCTTAAACATTGTTAAAAATTTAACACCTAATACAGAACTAGTAAGACAAGACTGAAATTTATACTAAAATATTTAATAAGCTCTAGGGTAAGATTTAACAAAATGTCATAGTTCAAATGACATTTAAAATGTATATATTATTGTTGATTTCAGAGAGAAAGGAAGAGGGAGAGAAAGATAGAAACATCAATGATGAAAGAGAATCATTGATTGGCTGCCTCCTGCATGCCCCACAATGAAGATCAAGCCCGCAACTCAGGCATGTGCCCTGACCAGGAATCGAACCAGGACCTCCTGGTTCATAGGTTGATGCTCAACCACTGAGCTATTGGCCAGACAGATGACATTTACTTTAGGAACCTGTAATAGACACTTCCTGGGTAGTATTTTATTTTCTTTGTCTCCCTTTTTATATACACTGAGTAGCCAGATTATTATGATCTCTGAATGCATAATAATCTGGCCACTCAGTGAATATCCTATATAATAAAAAGCTAATATGCAAATAGTCTCCTTGACCAGGAGTTCAACCAGCTGGCAGGCTGGCCAAGGCCAACTACCCAGCCCACGTCCTTTCCCCTTGGCCAGACTTGTCGGACCCCACCCATGAACAAATTCATGCACTGGGCCTCTAATCCTATATAATAAAAGCCTAATATGCTAAGCATCCAACCTTTCATTAGACCAGTCACTATGATGCTTACTGATCACCAGGAGGCAGGGTTACTCCCACAGTCCCTCCCTGACTCTGATTGGGACTGGGCCAGATTGGCCGGACACACTCTGGAGCCTTCCCATGGGTCCTCCCTGGCCCCATCTTGCACCAGCAGGATTCTTCACCCTGGCCTGAGCCCTCTCACAATCTGGGACTCCTAGGGGATATAAAACCTATGGGTAGGATGGGCTCAGCATTGGGTCTTAAAATATATTCTATTGTATTAGTGTTAATGTATCAATTTGTCCAAAGGAAAGGTCGGTCTAGGAGATAAATAATAACTGACTTTGTGAAACTGCCAATGCATTGCACTGCATCAAATTGAAGGGATCACTCTTTACATTTCAATCAGAAAGCTATAAAGGAAAGAGATTCAACTACTAATCAGATGTTTAATTTACTTAACATGCTGAAGCAAGGAATCACTTTGATGATTTTCAATGAAAAACAAAACAGATACCAATGGTACCTATGTATGATTCTAACATGTGAAAAAGACAATGTATTAAAAAGTATGAAGATGCCACATGAAAATAAAACCAAATTTGAGACAGACTCACAGATGCAGAGAACAGACAGACAGCTGTCAGAGGGGAGAAGGTTGGAGGCTGGGTGAGAAAAGTGAAGAGATTAAGTAAAGAAACAAAAGAAAGATTTGAGGACATAGATAACAGTATGGTGATTGCCAGAGGGTGGGGGGTGTGAGAAAAGGTAAAAGAAGGTAAAGGGGGGATAAATGGTGATGGAAGGAGACTTGACTTGGGGTGGTAAACACATAATACAATATGCAGATGATGTGTTATTGTAGGATTGAATACCTGAAACCTGTATAATTTTATTAACCAATGTCACCCCAATAAATTCAATTAAAAACACACACACATATATGAAGATGCTAATAGTGTTGTTATAGTAACAGCATCCTGAGAGCTTAGTTTTTTGTGTTTTTGTGGGTTGTTTTTTTTGTGTGTGTGTGTGTTTTTAATGTTGTTTGGTTGGTTGGTTTTTGAGGGAGACTTACTCTTCTATAACTTTTGTGGAATGTACCATTACTAATAGTAAAGATCATACACTTAAATTATAAAAGTTTAATATAAAAATACTGAGTATTTCATTTTTATTCATGTGATGACATTCTTCTTGACTTTTGTGTACCATCAATGTAATAATAGAACATTTTATAGCTTTTATGTTGAGGGGAATGTACTCATGATAGCAATAAGTGTTGCTTTTATTTCAGCAATTTATTTAAAGTAAAGAAAATTTTATAAATGATATCATTTTTTGGTTATGGTCAATTTCAGAAATAAGTAATCAACCAACCATTGAAACAAAGCAGAACAACAATTGGCAGTGATTCATATAATAAGTAAATTTATTTTATATGTTAATATATAGAAACATAGGAAACATTTATATTATATTAAACATATTTGTTAGTAGGTGCTGGAGAATATTACCACATTTGTGTGATAGTCACAATGAGGGTGTTTTTTTGTATTGGTGAATAATCTAGGCAATAATTTGTCATACATTTTGAAGTCTGTTGACAACACCATCAAATCCATAATTGTAAGAATCATTTCCTTTCATTCTTTTCAAGCTTATATTGGTCTTATTTTCCCAGTGTGATCTTATTTTGATTCACTAGGGGCCCAGAGCACGAAATTCATACACTCAAGGGTGGGAGTCCCTCAGCCTGGCCTGCACCCTCTCTCAGTCCTGGAGCCCTTGGGGGATGTCCCACTGATGGCTTATGAAAGTTGGAGTGGGCCTATGCCATCAGTCGACATACTTAGCACTTAGAGAGGCTCCCGCCACTGCTGCTGCACTTGCCAGATTTTTAATGCCTAAGTTGCTTACTTGGGTCAGTATAAACAATTACAGAATAAAAATTTATGCACTAACAAAGTCTCTTTGTATGAAATCTAGTAAGAATATAAATTATTGAAAAAGTTCTATATAAACAAGATTATTTATCTTTGTTTTACTAAACCTCACTGTTCCTGCTCCCCTTGGGAAATCCAACATAAAAGAAGGAATTCACTAAATACCTAAATAAATATATAAAATGGGGAGAAAAGCAAAGAACAACAAAAACATTGATGTGAAAGTACCTGCCTCTCTAAATAAATGTGCAGATGATTGGAAGAAAAAGGAGCAGGTAACAAATCCCTTTCCAACCTTGCTCTTACAGCCTCAGGTTATTGTTTCTAAACTGAATTTTTAATCAAGCATTCAAGTAGATCTCTCCTTTCTTTGTCATTGCAAAGAAGCTTCTCTGGTATATTTTTAGGAGACTAGAATGAGGAGATAGGCCCAAATAGGGACTTGATTATTTCATATACTTCAGAATACTCAAAATGAATGTCATTTTTCTAAAAATTTATATTTCAAATATAAGTAATTTATGCTTATTTTATTTGAAACACCAGCACTGTGATTGCTTATTCTTATTGTTCTCAAAGTAAATTTGGTTCATTGAAACCTACTACAAGGTTATTCCAAGGGCTAATGCTTAGGACTGTTTTCTGAGTAAGTTTTTGAGAGATTCAGATAGTGTTTAATATGCTAATGACAGTTCTGGCTTTATATTGAACCTCGGTGTGTAGAGCATTTTACAGCAAACTTATATGGAAACATATTGCTAATGAGTTTAATGTAGAACTAAAACTTAAAGAAATGAAAATGATGGAAACTTTTAAATACTTTACATCAGTAAAACCCACAAAGTAATACAATATATAAACTACATATTGCTCTTATTTTTAATGTTTTTATTAATTTCAGAGAGGAAGGAAGAGGGAGAGAAACATCAATGTGAGAAATACCTATTGGCTGCCTCCTGCACAAACCCCAACCAGGAATTAAACCATAAACCTGGTCATGTGTTCTTGCCTGGAATCAAACCAGTGACCAACTAAGCCATACTGGTGAGGGCAATTATTTTGCCTTTCAAATTTGAATGTTTGTAGTAATGAAGATTCAGGAAGTTCAGTCTTTAAAGGTACAAGTCCTACTACTTGAAACTACTTCAAAAGTTGGGTGTCATTGAAGTAGTTATTTAAGAAGATGATATAGCTCCATCAAAACGTAGAGTCTGGTATGTAATGCTTTAAATAATAAAGATTTTAAAATAAAAACCTTATTTACACACACACGCGCGCACACACATACACACAATGTAGTTACTTATTAAACTTCAATGCATCATCAACATAACCTGACAGCAATTATGCTATTGGTTTTCTTTAGATATTTTATCTTTTGACTGAATAATTTTTAAAATTTTTAAATAGAGGTGATATGCCTGTGGTTTAACTTAAATAGCTGTCTGGACATCCAAGAGAATGTTGACTACATGACCCAAGTAAGAAGAGTAACCTCTTTCATTGGAAAGGGTGGGCTAGAAAATTTTGGTGGGTATATCTATTGAATTCAATGTCTGTGAGATTCTTGATGCATAAGTTTAAATATCTTCACTTTTTCTAGTAGCTGAGGTTGACTCCTTGAGCATGCTGGGGAAGATTATTATTATTGCCAATTAACTGTTCTCTCCATCTGTGCATCAACTGTAACATATATTTATCCCAAACAAAAACCCTGGCAGCTTCCTGGTGAGAGGGCAATCATAAACAGATTTCCATGTAGGTACAGCATCAGCATGCCCATCAGCCACTGCCGATACCTTGCATAGTACAGAACCACGGGGACAGTTGTCTTCCAGGAGGCAGGGGTTAAGGAGAAGTCATTAAAGAGAGAAAAAAATATCGAATAGAACAGTAAAATTAAATATTTACTCTTTTCCTCTTAACATTTTAAAACCCCCTGTTTGTTCTTTCCAATTTCCCATTGTTTATGATTTTTTTCTTTCATAAAAAATAGTCTGTAAATAGTATTTTCATTTACCAACTTATCTTTTTACTATAACATATTGTATTTAATTCAGTTATCAAGCTGCTTAGTTTTTTTTTTGTTTGTTTGTGTGTTTTTTTTTAATATCTTCAACATCAAGCTTTGCAGTTGAGAAATTGGTGGAATGCTTCAAACTTAATATCTTTCTAGATATTCTCTTAATATCTTCTTAGATATTCTGTGCCATCAAGAATCCCATGAATGACAGGGAATGTTAGTGTACTGAGAGATAGGGAATTGTACAAATGTGGTTAGAAGAAAGACAGTAACCTCATCAAGTATATGAGCATAACTATTATTTCTGATGAGAAAGCATAAGGTAAAGGTTAGTATGCATTTAAAAGTTATAAATAAAATATAATGCAAAATGGTGAATAGATATGTGTATATAGGGTATACATGAAATATTTTGTGAAACTCCATTTTATATTCTTCTTATAATATTCCATTAAATAAAAATATGTCTGCATCTGAAAAGTTTATAATCTCAAAGTTTTTAAAGATTGTTTATTGATTTAAGCTGAAAATAATAAAATGGAGACAGGAAAACTTGCAAAGAAACATATTAAGAAACAAGAGTGTAAGATTACAGTGTATGTCCATTGACTTATCATTTTGGTTTATAGTTGTCTTATTTTTTTCCCTCCAAATTTTGCCTTCTCTGATCAGTTTAATTTTTCTGAAATTCAACTATGTTCCAAACCAATCCTAAAGTTAAGTGTGCTATAGTGAACATCTATACATGGGAAAGTAATTATAATAATAAGAGCTGACATTTAATGAGTAATTTCTATCTATTAACTTATTTCCTTCTTGTTACAATTATATGTAATAGGTACTATCATAATCTCCATTTTGCGAATGAGAAAGATGCAAATGACCAAGTGAAAATAAGACTATCATTTATCAGAATTTAGTCACTCACTCAGAAAATATTTACTGACTACCTACAGTAGTAGGTGCAGATATGTTTTTTATTTAATGAAAATTATAAAAAGAATATAAAATATGAATTTTGTAATAAACAAAACAAAACCTCTCTTTTTGGAAGTTTTATGTTCTGCTGTTATGCTATCCTCAAAAAACAAGAAACAAACTTAAAGGTGAAAGAAGTTACTTTTAAGCAGCAAAAACTTAGAAAAGTCTTCACTGAGAGAAGTAATATTTGATGAAGACTTTAAAAATAGAAGTTATTTTCACTGCAATAGCATAGAAAGATAAAAGTTCATAGGGTCTATTTTAGGAAAAGATCAGTCAATACTAAACATAAAATAAATGACAGGAAGCAAAATGAGATTGAGTTTGAAAGGTTCTAATTATAAGATATATTTGTTACATATTATAATTAGCCCTTAATATAAGTTGATTGTTTTCAAAATATGTAACTGGGTGAACTAAAAAAAAAAACCCTCATTTTAATAAACAAATATTAGAAGGTAAATTTTAAATGATCCCTTTAAACATTTAAAAATAAATCTCCAAGAGTGACATAAGCAAGATGGCAGAATAGGAAGGCCTCACTGATTTAACAATGATACATGGACCAAAATATCTTTATAAGAATTCCAGAATTTGGTTAAGAGGTTAATGCCCCAGGCTAGCCAAAGCCAAGCAGAGCTGCACTGAAGCAAGTCAGAGCAATTTCATTTTACCAGCATCAGCCTCTTTCCCAGCCAGCACAGCTCAGCGCTTGGAGCAAACACCCAGGCTCAGGACTTCTCCCTCGAAAAAAGAGTATGCATCCATTGTTGCAGCTTTTTTATAGGGCCTCCCAAGGAACTCTTTTCTCTCTTGTTTCATGGGGAGTGCTGATAAAACTGGCAGAGTTTGGGTGACTGGGGCTGCTGATGACAAAGAAAGAAGAAAAATGGGCTTGGCTTGCAGTAACTGGGCATGTTTAGGGCAAAGAGTAAAACTTGAGTCTTCCCCCTCAGGAGCTAGGGAGGGGAATGGAACATGCATCCAGTGCTCTGGACTCTCAGGGGCTGCCCCAGTAATTTACATCTCTCTTCCCTAACTTGGGATGCTGACAGGGATCTGGCATATTGTGAATGCCTACTTGCTACTGACAACAAGAGTGGTCAAGTTTGATTGCTGCTGTAGAACAGAGAACTGCAGTTCCACACACAGACAGCAATACTATAAGCTCCTAAAAAAATAAAACAGCCCAGTCTGTGTGGCTCAGTGGTTGAGCATCAACCTATGAACCAGGAGGTCATGGTTTGATTCCCAGTCATGACACATGCCCAGATTGCGGCTCCATCCCAAATGTGGCGTGTGCAGAAGGCAGACAATCAGTGATTCTCTCTCATCAGTGATGTTTCTATATCTCACTCCCCTCCTCTCTAAAATCAATAAAAAATAAAAACAGTTATTTAAAAAAAAAAAAAACAGTAAGCATCTCTAGTAGAGAAATTACAGTCACTGAGGAAAGTTGCATACTGCCCTCCCACCCCCCTGAAAATGTTGCTGTAATCTCCAGAATCTTTAGCAGAGCTGATTGATGAGGTTCAAACCTTCTATGAAGCCAATCTGTAAAGACTGGAAATGGTGGCTATTTTTGCAAATATGCACATCTAAACACAAATTGCAAGGAAGCATGTTTCAATCAAAGAAACAAAATAGATCTTTTAAAAAAAAAAACTCACCAAAAGAAAAGTAAGTGTATAAATTACTTTAAAAAGAATTCAAAATAACCATCATAATGATGTCCTAGGAACTCAAGAATTTGATGCATGAACAAAATGAGAATGTCAACAGAGACATGCAACTTTCATTGAAAAGTAACCTCCCCTCCCCCAAGACTATCAGTGCATTTTTCAGCAAGAACCTTGCACCCTAGAAGTAAGTAGGCTGATATGTTAAAGTGCTTCAAGAAGAAAAAAAGAAGGAAGGAAGGAAGGAAGGAAGGAAGGAAGGAAGGAAGGAAGGAAGGAAGGAAGGAAGGAAGGGAGGAAGGAAGGGAGAGAAAGAAAAAGAAATGGCTAAACAAGAATTCTACATCTAGGAAACTATCTTTAAAAATGGAGAAATAGGCTTTTCCAGATGAACAAAAGCTGAGTGAGTTCATAGACCTGTCTTATATGAAATGCTATAAAAAGTCCTTAAAGTTGAAACAAAAGGACTCTAAAACAACATGAAAACATATGGCAGTATAAGGCTTCCCAGCAAAGATCAATATATAGACAAATATAGAATACTGTAATATGCAACACTGTAATACTGTGATGGTGATGAATAAATATTTTAATCATGGCATTGAAGTTAAAAGAAGTATAAAATATAAAATATGTTATTGAATACACAATATAAAAGGATGTAATGACATCAATAACATAATCTGTGGTGGGAGAATGAAAATGTCAATTATTTGTATGAAATTGAAGTTAAGTTGTTATCAGCTTTAAATAGATTGTTACAACTATAAGATGTCTTATGTAAGCCCCATGAAAACCATGAAGAATATACCTGTAAGAGATGCCAAAAAAAGAGAGAGAGAAAGATATAAATCAAAGCAAGTCACTTCAAGAATACAAAATAAGACAGAAGAGAGGGAAATAGGGACAAAACAATTTAAAACAAGACAGAAAACAATGAACAAACCAGCATAATAAATTTAGTCAATTCTTCTCAATCAATAATCACTTTAAATGTAAATGAATTAAATTTCCTAAAAGACCTAGAGTGTCAATAGACAGAATGACTAAATGTGTAAAAGAAACATGATCCAACCATATGCTGCCTGCAAGTGACTTGAGATTTAAGTACACATATATGCTGAAAACCAATGTATGGTAAATTATATCCCATGCAAATGATAATAAAACAGATCAGAGGCAGTTTACTTTTATCAAATTAGAATTTGATTCAAATATTGGCAAAAGAGACAAAGAAGGACATTATATCATGATAAAATTGTCAATTCACATTTTATAAACATTATATATGACCCAATGTCAGAACATACAAATGTATATAAAAATATTGACAGAAACGAAGAGAGAAACAACAACATGATAATATGTTTTAATACTTCATTTTCAATAATGGATAAATCATCCAGAGAGAAGATCAATAAGGAAACAGATGACTTGAACAATGCTCTATATAAAATGGACCTAATAGATCTCATAAGGTTCCCCCAGCAGCAGCAACAGAAAACACACCATTCATTCCCGATTGTACTAGTACACAGAACATTTCAAGGGAGATCACATTATAACATGAAACAAATCTTAGAAAATTTTAGGAGATTGAAATAACACCAAGTATTGATTGTGAGGACAATAAAATTAAACTGTAAATTAATGACAGAAGGAAAACTAGAAAATTCACATATACAGGGGTGGGCAAAAATAGGCTTATAGTTGTAATCCACAAAAGCTTATTCTTATATTGTATCTATTAACTACAGGCCCAGTGCATGGGTAGGGTCCCTAGGCCTTGCCAATGATCAAGGCTGATCAGGGCCTCCCAGCTGCTGGCTGGGACCTTCCTTCTGGCTGCCTGCCTAGGCTTCCCTTCCCCAGCTGCTGGCTGCTGACCGGGCCCTTCCTTCATTCTGTGCCCTCGCTGGTAGTAAGCATGCATCATAGCAAGCGAACTCTCAATACAATATATATTATTGTAGTATTTTCCATACAAATAACTGTAGACCTACTTTTCCTCACCAATGTATGTTGAAATTAAACTATGCACTCATTTTTCTTTTTAAAAATATGTTTTTATTGATTTCAGAGAGAGGAAGGGAGCGGGGGAGAGAGAAACATCAATGATGAGAGAGAATCATTGATGGCTGGCTTCTACACTCCCCCTACTGGGGAGAAGCTACAACCCTGGCATGTGTCCTGATGGGGAATCCAACTGTGACCTCCTGGCCCATAGGTCAACACTCAACCACTGACTGGCTTGGCAACAAGATACTTTGAACAACAAATGGGTCAAAACAGAAATACAAAAGGAAATAGGAGAGTATCTTGAGATAAGCAAATACAAAAACAAAACACTAACACATGTGGGATACATCAAAAGCAGTATAAGACCAAAACCAGTTTGAAGCTCTCAGTGATAGAGCTTCAGCCTGCAGACTGAAAGGTCCCAGGTTCGATTCCAGTCAAGAGCATGTACCTTGGTTGCGGGCACATCCCCAGTAGGAGGTGTGCAAGAGGCAGCTGATTGATGGTTCTAACTCTCTATCCCTCTCTCTTCCTCTATGTAAAAAATCAATAAAAATATATTTAAAAAAATAAAGCTTGTATGTTGGAGTGCCTATAAAAAAATAATAATAGTTGTTAAATATTTGCCATGAGTCAAGTTTTTGTATGTTTTACTTAAATTAATTCTCACAGTAAAATTATGAGGAAGACATTATTTATGTCATGTTACAAAAGGGGAAAAAAAGGATCAGTAAGTAAATAATCAAAGGTCATTTACCTTTTGAGTGGCAGAAACAAAGTTTGACCTCAGGCAATCTTATGGAGTCCAGAGTCCACAATGTTAACTGCTGTTCTTTTGTCAGACAGAGAACTTCTCTGGAAGTACAGCTCCACAGCTGAATCTTCTGTGCTGAATGATGTTTTCATTGCATGTATTGATCAGATGGATTGGAAAATTATTATTTTTCACTTCTTTTCTTGAGTTCATAGACATTTCACTTAAAAGCATCACTTTACTATTAGGGAGGTCACATTCAAGACAGATTGTAGCCTGGAGATTAATTTAAACTGAAATGTCTATGTCTTTTAAGGGCTTTTCATGCTGAGGAATCTGCTGCTATTATATTTGTTAAAATCTACAATATCTTGATTTAGTCTTCTGAATGTAAGATCTTAATAGCTTTAAAACTCTAAGAACTTTCTTTAATTCATTCCCTCTTTTTTATGGTCACACATGCTATTATCTTAGCTCTGACTGCTGTAACAAATTATTATAGACTGATCGCTTGAGCCACAAACATTTATTTTTCACAATTATGGAGGCTGGAAATCAGAGAACCGGTTGCCAGCATGATTGTGTTGTTTTCCTGGTTTGAAAATGGCTGTATTTTTGCTGTGTCCTTACACACTGGAAATGAGAGGATAAGAAGAGAAGGCAGGAGAGGAGAGAAGAGAAGGCAGGAGAGGAGAGGAGAGTGGAGGGGAGGGGAGGGGAGGGGAGGGGAGGGGAGGGGAGGGGAGGGGAGGAGAGGAGAGTGCTCAAGCTCTCTTGTAGCTCTTCTTACTAGGTCACTAATCATGTCCTAAGGACTGTATCCTCATGACCTAATTACCTTCTAAGGTAGATTCCTGTGAAGCCTACTTATGAGCTACCACTTTTGTAAAACAAGAAAGTCAAGGATTGAACTTCCGTGAGCATGTAAAGTAGTATGATACTAAAGAAGAAATCATACTAAATTTTATTTTGAAATAAAGTAAAATTAAAAATAATTCATCGTGCTCTAGCAGATATTATTTGTTATTAATACCAGAATTATAGATCTGCAAAAATGTATTTCATTTGGGGCTGTCTGGGCATCCTATTATATGTATTTAGGATGATTTTTAGCACCTCCTAATGTAATTTCTTGAATTAGGAATTTTCTTGATGGAATATTAATGACACAACAGTTTACTTTTGATGAGATATAAAGTACAATGTGGAAAAAAATCAAATTGATGGTTGGTTTATGTTAACAGTAAGTCCAGACATGGGGGGCTGCACGACAGAGGAGGGGTTGTAAGAAAGAACATTATAAGAAAATACACTTCAATTATGTTAAACTAGTCAAAATAAATTCCTTAAGAGCCCATTTATGTGCATATTCATTCATTCAAATGCTCGGTAGATCATTTAGGACTCTTCTGTTGCAAACCACAAAAACCAGTTCTAGTTATAAACAACAATACAGTTATTTGGATGAATATCAAATGAATGTTCAGGCAAGATGTATATTACGAGTTGTAACAGAAACAATGCTGACACTAGAGTAGTCCTGGGCATCTGGAGTGCAGAATATACTTCCCTATCTCTTTTCCTCCCTAAATTCCTGCTCAAGAAGTAAAGCCCCTGTAGAGAGAATTTGATTTTCTTGCCTTAGAAATGTACTAGCGTCACCACAGCAAGATCTGTTCAAGCTGAAATGTACATTTCCCCTAAGAAGGTGCACTCTTGAGAAAGAAACTCCCAAAGTTGAATTTTATTAAGAGTTGAGAAGGCATATTGGGGAGACCAAAACATAAATGTCCATTTCATATGGTCTTTCTCAATGACGTGAAGTCTTCAAATAATAGCATGTAAATACATCACTCATGTTAAAGATGTTGCTAGGACTGACTTCCTTTCCAGAGGACACTTTCTTGTCTTTCTCAGCATCTAGACTCCCCTCATTGCTTGGCTCATAGCCTGGTTTTTCCATATTTAAATCCTTTGAGAAAGCATTTCTCTGACCATTATTCCACAGTCACATTACCTCTGACTATAGCCAGGTATAGTTCTCCATCTTAAAGGATTCATTATTACACTGGACCTTCCTGGATAATTCAGCATAATCTTCCTTTCTCAAGGTCCTTAATCACATCTTCAAAGACCCCTTTGCCTCAGAAGGTAATGTATTCACATGGAAGTGGGATTAGCACAAGTACTCCTTTAGGGAGCCATTATCCCACATACCCAGAGCCTGTCTTATAATTGAAATGGCATAGTGTCTTGAAGGCCTGGGGCTGGGAGTGCAGGGTGGAAGGGGCCAAGGGGAATAAATAGGGGACTTCTGTAATACTTTCAACTATAAAGATACATTTTTAAAGAAAGATGATTAGTATTTAAAAAAAGAAAAGGTATAACTTTTCCACCCACTGCAGGCCTTATTCTATAATTGGAAAGGTATAATTTTGTAGGATTCAGGATTTATAAATTCTACCTTCACAGATTTTTCCTTCTGATTATTCTCTTTTTATTATTATTTTTTATTTTCTCTATTTTTTTGAAAACTAAAAGGACAGAATAAAAAAAATTATTCAGTAAATACGTGGTATACATTAAAAGTAGATCTTAAAAAATTACACCAAAAAGTTGTATAAGAAATAACCTTTATACAAAAAAAAAATTGTATAAGAAACAACTTTTTTATTTGTGTTGGGCACAATACATATATAACGTTTTGATAAAACATAATGCTGGCCCAAGATAATGACGTTGTTGAGAATATACTCAACGGCCCCCTAGTGATTGCTTGGAGCAAAAGACACTCATGACTGTGTCCTTCTGCTTAGGAAAGTTACCTTTGTATTTATCAGGGATAATTATTCATATAAAGTATATTATTGCATTATGTTGTTCAGAACCAAAAAGAAGCTGCATGTGGGAAAAGAGCTCATTTGTATGAGTCTTCCCCCCTGCGGTGGCATCCATGAGGAAAGCTGATTAACTTAGGACAATTACTTCAGCAGGGCTTGGAGCTACAAAGGTGGTTTCAGATGAAGTGGTCAGTGTGCCCTGGAATTAAACGCTGTAATCCCAGACTGGATAAGAACTCTAAGTATTTAACTGCATAACCCCAAACCGATGGTTTTACAGTTTCCAAACCATTGCCCGTTGTGGCAGAACTGTCTGGCATTTGCTGATTAGCAGCAGGCAATTTGGGACTGATCCGTTTTCACAACCCAACTAAATGTACTCACAATGCAATGCTTCTTTCCCTATTCCCAGACAGTCTGGTATGAGGCTCAGTAGTTTACAGAAAACACAGTGGCCACGTTGTTCTATTTAGATTCTGATGCAGTGTCAAACTCTCTGCATGAAAAAGAAAATACTACTTAAAAATTCTTAGCATAGCGTTCCTTCTTACGCTTTTAAAGAATCAATACATTCTCGCACTATTTTGCTCAAGGTACATTTTTTCTCTTGACATATTTAGAGTCATGTGTTAAGCTATGGTTGATAGTCCATGATGTTTCTTGTCTCTGATAATAATCAATGTTTCACACTGGAAGTCTGAGGACACCAGATGAAAGCCAAGGGAATCTGTTGAACCAACTGCATCAGCAGTGCATGCGAGCTGACGCATACAAGTACCCTCATGCACGTGCACTATCCCAACAGCTGTAAGTGTTCAAAGTAGCTGGAGTTTCATTTCCTACCTATTCAAGCAAGTCTGATGCCTGCAAATGTATCATTTTAAATCCTATTTCACAATAATTCTCATATGTTATGATTCAGTGTCATATATGTTTCAAGGGGATGAATTGGTAAAGTTTTGTTGAGAACCTTAGCATTTTCTGATGTGTGTGTGTGTGTGTGTGTGTGTGTGTGTGTGTGTGTGTGTGTGTGTGTGATACAGGGTGTCTCCTCACACTTTCCAAATTCTTGTAAAATAGAAATAACAGCCATTCCGGGTATTTATACCTGGCATGGATCTGTTTCCAAAGTTGAAACAGGTTTATATTTACTTCTTTTAATAATTAGTTTACCTTTACATTTTCTGTGGCTTCATTATTTCTCGATATCATAGGCCAGAGATGTTAAGACCCAGTCCTTGGTCCATGGCTAATGTTTCATTTGAACTATTAGCATTCCATATTATTCTCTTGGTGTCGGTAGAATATTATATCTTCTGTTTCCCTATCTGAGATACCATGATTTATAAGAGTATTAAAATAATTCTGTCTTCTTAGAAATGGAAACTGAAACTATAGAACTGTACAATTCAAACAAAGTAAAAAAATTGCAAATTTTTCAGAATTAAATATTTTTAAGAGGGAAACATGCATAGCTAGTATAGTTTAAACATGTATAATGAATGGGAATATTTGGTTCTTATAGAACAATAATCTAATTGAAGTATATTATCACTACAGTATAACTTCAAATAATGAAAAGCTATCGTAAGAGATGAAAAGTATTGCTAAATCATGATTATTCCATTTGAAAAATATGAGCCAACATGCATATGAATAGGGTTTTTATTTTTAAATTCAGGGACATCTTTCTGTTTTGTATGCATATCTTATTGTAAATAAAAGCACAACATAGGTCATAATTTTTAAAGTAAGATTTCATTAAAAATGACACTATCTGAAGTTATCCATAATGAACATATTACATTGCTGAGTATTCCTCAAGGTGTAAAAATAGATAGATATATAACTGATTTCACATACACATGTACTGTGGTGTGTAAAGAGAGGTGTATAATTTTATGTAAATTGTATTAAACTGAACACACTCTTATGTAACCTAATACTTTATTCAATTTTTATGTTTTCATTTTAATTATACCTGCATCATCTTTTTTTATTTTATTTTATTTTTTTATTTTCTTTGTGGGGGAGGGGAGAGAGAGGGAGAGGGGGAGAGAGAGAGAGAGAGAGAGAGAGAGAGAGAGAGAGAGAGAGAGAGAGAGAAAGAGAGAGAGTGAGGAGAGAGGAGACAGAGAGGGAGAGAGAGGGGGTGGAGGGAGAGAGAGAGAGAGAGAGAGAGAGAGAGAGAGAGAGAGAGAGAGAGAGAGATGCATCATCTTTTTAAATAGCTATATAATGTTCATTTGTATGAGAAAATCATAGTTTATTCAACATATTCTCTACTGCTGAATATTTGTCAATTTAATATTTTCCCTTATAAATGTTGTAATGAAAATTCTTTGAAATGCATTATTATCCTTTCACCCAATTGTTTCTATAGGATTATGTCCTAAAATGGGATACAGTAAAAAGAGATATAGAACCAAGAAGATAACTCGGCTTATCACACTGCAATTTTGATTAGATTATCTAAGGAATTTCCTTGGTTTTTGAAAGCCATGTAACTTTTTTTTAAATCTAAAATAAAGTATTTGTATTAAAGTAGATTGGTTTTAAATGATTTATAAATATTACTTATATTTTTTTTCTAAAAATATATATTTAACTCTCTCTGGATCTTAATTTCTTTCTCCATCCTTGCTACCTTTTCATTTTAAAAAATATATTTTGATTTATTTCAGAGAGGAATGGAGAGTGAGAGAGATATATAAACATCTATGATGATAGAACCATTGATTAGCTGCCCTTTGCACACCTCCTACCAGGTATCAAATTCAAAACCTGGGCATCTGCCCTGACTATGAATCAAACCATGACCTCCTGGCTCATAGGTCAGTGGCTCAACAACTGAACTACACTAGTCAGCCCATTTTTTTTAAAAATAACAAAAATATCCTATAGCAAACTCAGTATAGCTATCTAATCTCTAATTATAATATCCAACTATTTCTACTTTGCTTCTTCCTAGCAAAAAACAAAAACAAAAATAAAAACAAAAACACAAAAAACTCTTTCCAATTTATTGTGTGGCTGAAACCTCTTTTAATTCTGCTAAAATATCATCCCTTCAGAGATACCATCCCTAACTTCCCAAGTTAGTAACTAAATGTCCCTGTCACATGATTATATCGATATGTTACCGTATCACCCTCATTTTCCTTATGACCTTTATTACTACTTGAAATTATTTTATTAATTTATTTGTTTACATTGTTGTCTTGCTTTGTAGAATGTATTTCATAATAATAAGACTAGTGACTCCCTTTTGCACTACCATATCCATAGATATTGAATATACATCTTAATATATTTCACCTAGTTGTGCTATAATTTTATTTGAATGAATTAATAATTTGCAGGCCTAGGTTTATAGTCTTTAGGAGGAAAGAGGAAATGAACTGACCCTTATTAAACATGTTTTATGTGCTAGATTTTTACAGAGGTTGTCTCATGTTGATCTTATAATAATACTCTGATATTAGTTTTATTTTCCCCATTTTTCTAAAGAACCCATGGATGATTGGAAATGCTAATGTAAATTACTTATGTTCAGCAATGATAAGAATACTGCTAAGATTCAAACCCAAGTATTCTTTTATGAAATGCCCCCATCCTTTTCACTATACATGCAGCCACTTAATTAACTAGCTAACCATTTTTTTTCAGAGATTGTTCATTATGTGCCTGACCTAGTGCATATTTTATTTCATTTAATTTAGTGCTCTGAATTACTTGAATGATAGATATACCTATCCGATATTTGTATTGTGGAAAAGAGCAAGAATGTCTTCACATTCCTTGGAGCAATTATTACACTATATTCCCATATAATGGGATTAATCCTCAGAATGGAATCAGACGTAGGAAGTGTAACTGTGACTACCCCAGGGATACAATTGGCAGAGATATTTATAGTCTAAGAATACAGCAGAGTGACATAAACAAAGCCACACTAAAAAGTAATCTGTCAGAGTCCAGAATTAGCAACACCATAAAAGCTCTTTACCTAAGCAAGCATTCCACATTTAAAATAGATTTTTACAGCAAATAGAGGAATTAGGGATTTTTTAAAGAATCTGAAGTTAGTATCATAATAGACTAGTAGCTCCTGAAAAAATTTAAGGTCAAAGCATGACTAAGCCATTTTCTCATTGAAATAAATATTAGTCCATTCCCGTGTTTCATGAATCACAAAACAATTGTTTTGAACCTTAGGTAAAATCTAAAACTCCTTTTATATATAAATAAAATTTCTGAGAAAGGTGGAAGCTGATTTTAATCCTCATGTAAAATTTAATCTTATATATAGGAAATGACCAGAATTTCATATTCACAAAATAAAGATTATACGTGCTTTCTAAAGGAGTTTTTATAAAACTCAAATGGTTGAATTAAATAGGGAGGAAAATAAATTGCATTGTTTCAATTTTTATATGTCCCTATTAAAAATACAAAATAAGGATTGATATAGTTTATCCTAAAATATTTTAAGCAGCCAAGTCTACTAAAACATGTAAGAAATGAACACTATGAGGATCACTTTAGTTTAATGGATCCAACAGTTGTTGTTGTTTTTTGTTTGTTTGTTTGTTTGAGTTTTAAGACAGGGTCTTAATAGTGGGCCTCAATATATTTTCCTCTGTATTTATAAGGCTCAGAAATGAATTATTTCATCCTATTGTTGCCTGAAATCTTTGGAAATGAAGACACTTCTTTTATTCAATATCTTCATTCTAAGAAGCAGCTTTCCTCTCCATTTCATACCCAGAGTTTAGGGGGAAAAACAAACAAAACAAAACAAAACAAAAAAAACCTGAAAGTCCTCCAACATAGCAGAAAGGACTTGAAAAATAAAAAAAAGGCTAGAGCCTTTGGAACATATGCTAGTACCAGGTATTTTTCTCCACTGTCTGAACATACGACAAATAAATCACTATGAGCCGCAAACATTATTTCCAAAGCCAAGAAATTTGCCACGTTGATACTTAACTGAGCACATACATATTTTAGAAATCCACGGTTGTCTTTCTCATCAGAAAATAGAAGAAAATAATAGTGACAATGTGAGAATAATTCCCAGCCTCTGAGACGTGAAGTATGAGCGGGTGATACATGGGTTGCTAGCAGAAGCAAATGCAGTGTAACACTGGCAGGCATGTTGGCAACTCATATTGAGCATCTGCTCTACACAGACCTCCAGATCATCAAGTCTTGTGATGGATAGACATGAGGTTTGCAGTATTCTGACAAACTCAGTAATACAAGCCATATTTGTATCAATAAATATAATAACAAAAAAAGCCTAGATATTTAGTAGTGTCTACCCTCATATTCTGATTAGACAGTTTGTTTTACTCTATAACCAACCATATTTTTAGAAGAGTAATGATAATATTATAAAGACTGTCATTGTTGATAGTGATATCAGCAATTGTGATAGTCTTGTTTGTTTTTCCCAAGCGTGTTATGGAGTTGCTAGTTATATCATAGTTTAAGCACCTAACAGAAACTACTCTCAGAAGTATTATCAAAAAGCATCTCAGTAGAAATTAAAATGTGATTAAAAATCAGTGCATAATGTTAGTAAAGGGATATTTTTGTCAACTTTTATGGACTTGCCAGGCAGGTCACAAGAAGATGTACTAACAAAAGATAATACCGGTAAAATGTCTTAGTAGTCTGTCACCCATAGCAGGCAGTTGGTAAACGCTAGCTTTTTTATTACTGCATTATCATGGCAACTGTGCACCTCTTGTTCTTGGTGTATCAGCTGCATTAATTACAGCACTGTGGGTTCTGAAGTCAGAGAGACCTGGGATCATTACCTCCCCCTGCAGCCTATCAGTGGTGTACTTATAAATAAGCCACTTAATTCCTAAGCATCAATATTTTTTTTTGTCTGTAAATGAGGACAATATCAATGCCTATTTCACAGAATTGAACTGAGGATTAGAGCACTATACACAACTATTATCAACATTGTTTTAGGCAGTTCTTCCTAGCACAGGTGCTTACTTGCTTACAGTACATGTGTTTGTATATGTTTTGGGGTTATAGTAGCTCCAATGCTCTTGGCCCTGTAGGACCATATTTTAAATTTAGTTTTGTCTTATTCATAGTGAGCAACACTGGGAGCCAATTTTTAAAAACAATTGACAGTTATATTATAGTTGACATCAGTGCATTTAAACTTTTAAAAATGAATGAATAGTATTCACTGGATTTACTTGTATTCGCTTTGTGTTAATTTTAATGTAAATACAATATACCTAGTTTTTTCCCTGCCCAGCATTTATCAAAATGCCAGCTGAGCAAATAATACTCATGAAAGAGCAAATAAATCTGCAATTTTGTTCTTGAATCATGTCAGAACATCAGAGTAACAAAGGTAATCCATTTTAGCTTAGTCCTTCATTGAAATGCTATCATTCTATTATGATTAAAAGTCTTATCACTGGCTTTGTCTATAGCCACTATAAGGTAATTCTTCATTAATTACAGCAATTACTTCAAAATATCGCCGACTTCATTACTTGGTAATCCATTTAAAAGTGTGAAAAATTTAAGATCCAATTCTAAAGAAAGCTCTACTTGTGTTCTTTCTATGTTTGATAATGAGAATTAAATAATAAACAATGTATCCTTTTTCACACACTTAAAAGGAAGATCAATACCAACTTGAAGCAACTGTAGAAATTATGTTAGCCATTCTGTATTTGTTCTGCTTTTGTTGATCCTAACGTTTTATACTGAATTATATTTTATTATTATTTCATTACATGGAGATACAAAAATGCATTTTGATGCAGATATTCATTTTTGAATCAATAAAGCTGACCAAAATAATAGCTGTAAGGTTTTTGTATAATTGTACCACTAATGAATATACTAGAGGTTGTCTGGTTTATTCTCCCAATTAAAAGAAGAGGAAGCTGAAGTCTACAGCAGTGATATATATGACTTGCCTAAGGACACACGCACACACACACACACACACACACACACACCTTTACCTAGCAACTGCATCCTTGAGGTCTTTCCTCTGCCACACACTATCACTGTGGGAAAATAAAAGAAGAAAAAACACTATCGAATAAGCAAGTGAAAATATTTTATCAGTATAAGTAATTGAATTTAAAATTGTTTTAAATGCCTCAGAAATGACCTGGATTATTTCTCTTACATATCCTCCCTTCACCTCTTTCATCCTTATGTGTTATCATTTGAGAAATAACCATCTTTCCTTAGTCCAGTATCTGTTATTTTTGTCTGTCTTTGCTACTCATACTGTCTTAAAAACTCCAGTTTTTTTTTGTATGTTTGTTTGTTTGTTTGTTTGTTTGTTTTTTGCACCTCTTACTTTATAAGCCTAGAAATTTTGGAGCTGTCTTTTAGCAATCAGCTCACAAGTCTTTTCCTTCATGGAATCATTTGTCCTCAACTGAGACTATACAATTAATTCTCTCTTTTTGTGGCCTTATAGTATCTTAGAAAGTTTTACATGAGTAAATATTTAAATGCACTGCAACTAATACTTTAATGTCCAGGTCCCTCAGCAGCCTGGGATGTAAGTTCCTTGGCTGAGGAGATTGTGTAATGTCTTGAATTAATTAGCTTTCTCATTAAACAGAGTTTCAGAGTTAGGTCACTAATATTAAAGATTGACACTTGGAAGAATCTATATTCTTTGTCAGTTGTCCAAGTTTAAAGCTCAAACTTTACAGCTGAAAATTTTGTACCTTTAGGACCAATTATCCAGCTCCAAGTTCCCTATAACATGTGCCACTGCTAATACATGATTTAGTATTTGAATCAGAGACACTGTAATGACCATAACTATTGCAGTTTAGACCCTCTAGAAGCCGGGGGAGAGATTCCACCCCTCCCCTCAGGGCCTTGCTGTGTGGGAACAGATGTCCTGGTGGTATACATATAGGCAATCAGGATACATTCATAATTTTTTTACACATTTTCACCAATCACTATGATAAAAAAAAACTGTCAGAATTCCTATTTTGAACCTGATTATAGGGTTTGTTATGAGAATAGTTTTAAATTAAAACTGTGTGCCACTGGCAAATAAAATTTATTTAAAAGAAAGATTATGCTAGTCATTTGGTATTTGAAATTACATCATTGTCATGATCTCTTAATAGTACCTGACTTTACTGAAAAAGTCCTTAAAGTTGAAACAATTATTAGAATGCATATTTTTTTCAGAAGCATCAGTGGATGTAGTTAAAAGTAAAATTTCAATTTTACATGAGGTGCTTTCCTGTCATTATATAGTGAAAAAGTAAAGAACCCTGCCTGATAAGTTGAGAATTGTATTTTAATCATTGCTCAATACTTAAAGATGGTAATCTTTACTTAGAAGTCAAGTCAGGGATGTATCAATAGTACACTCAGACTAAATATGTATATGAAATAATTTCCCCATATATAATACTTAAGACAAAAATGAGGATCATATATATGGATTAGATGCATTAAAGGTGCTAAAACACTAGTTTATATATGTAAAAATGAACACAATATAACTTTAATGTTTTTGCATATTTTAGAAATATGACTGGAATATTTGACAGTAAAGAGAATATATATGAGAAACTAGTTTTCTTTATTTTGTATTAGCTCTGTAATCAGTGGGCATTTTAATTGCTATCACAAACAGCAGCGTCAAGCTTCACATCTTGTCTTACAAATTAAATAATAATTTATACTGTTATTTTTTATTTTATTTCTCAGCCCACCCAATCCAAGCCTGAACTTAATGAATTTTTGTTACAGTTGCTGTTTTATTTTGATCAAATGAATAAATATACTCATAGCAGGAAAAGAATGAAGAGTGCTTGGTGAGGGGAAATTATTTTTTTAAAGATGAGAAATATAGATACAATGTTCATTTTGTGTAAATCACAGTCAGGAAGCAAAGTGCATGGGAAATTTTCACTAGGCAGAAATGCTAATTCAGTATGGGAAATGACAGAATAAGACAGTGTAGGCAGCAGAAGCTAAAAGAAAGTGCTATGCTTATCTGATAATGGTGAACAACGTAGGTCTGACATACTACTCCCTGGAGACTTGTGGTGATATAATCAACTCAAATTTCAATGTTGTTAGAGTATTATAAGCTCTTCCCTAACTGTGTTTTTAATCATCTCCTTTCAGGAAGATAGAGAGAGAGAGAGAGAGAGAGAGAGAGAGAGAGAGAGAGAGAGAGAGAGAGAGAGAGAGAGAGAGAGAGAGAGAGAGAGAGAGAGTCAATGGTTTTGGAATTTAATATAGAAACTTAGACTTTATGCTAGTTTTAAGGATTTTATTGACTTCACAGCTTTTGCCCAATGTTAGCTTACATAGCATTGAGTTTTCTTTCAAAGTTGATGCTATGCAGAAGCCTTGCCAACTACTATATTAGGAGATTTTGAGTCATAATCAGAAGCCTAAGCTCATGGTGCCCCAAAAATCTCGAATCTAAATCTGCTCAGAGGAACTGCATAAAATCTTGTGAAACTGAGCAATTCGCTGATGCTCACTTGCCTGAGAAGAATTTTTGCGTCTCCCTGGAGCTGGCCGTATGTGCCATAGCTATCCTCTTGTGTGCTGACAGTTCCCTTAGATCGCTCCTCAGCTTCCCAGATGTAGCCTGATCTCACGGAGTCCTTCTGAGAGGCAGAAGGTATCAGCCTTCTCGTGTTGACATCATAAATCCAAAACCAATGCTGAGATTTAAGACACTCTCAAAATAAATCCCCATTGTGGGCCTTCTCAAGTTTGTGTGCTGCTTCACCTGGTTTCCAACGATCCTGTGTTCTTTGCACTGTTACTCCGTGGCCTGACTTACTGGGTCATCTGGACTCCCGCTTCGGAACCCTCAGCATACTGTTTTCATTGGAACAAACTAGACTGGCAGGACTAGTCTGTCAAGTCAAGTGGACATTATACCACTTATTTGCTCACTTATTTCTTGGATTCCAAAAGCCTATATATACAAAAACAAACAAACAAACAAACAAAAAAAAGCCACCTTACTCTTCAGGACTTTTTTTATTTAGTTATTAAAAACAGCCCCAATCTCTAAGGTACAAGTAATTTCTTCATCTAAAATTATATGTGGAATACGTATGCTAAATGAATCATGTATGTCAGAAAATCATGTCTAAAACTTTATATAATACAGACTATTTAAAACATATTTTACGAGCTGGAGTGTTATTAGTAGCTCATATGGCATATTTTCCCTGAGACAGTAGCTTAACATGTTACTCAAAGGTCGTGATAATATCACTGAACTCAAGGTGTTCACTACTTGGGGTGCTCTATTCAAGAAGGAGATATGGTGGTTGCAAGGTAGTTTTATTTGCTTGCAGCAAGAAAGGACACAGGTGATTCATATCCACAGCTGACTCTCAGAAGGGAGGCTTAGCCACTGCTTATATACACAATTTGGTCAATTTAAATGTTGATTTTTTCTTTGGAGTTCGCTACATTTATTCAATTGAGTTCCTCTCAAGCTCATCCTATTTATACCTGATCTGCAAAATACTGTGCTATATTTAACATTTAGTAAAAACAACACTTAATATTCAGGACTGCCCAGACCTTGAGATCTTGGTCATAGCTAGTAATAACTTTCAGGTAGCTTTTAGGGATCTAGACACTGTGGTCAGCTCAGCAGACTCTGTGATATGCTGATAGCATCTGACAAAAATATTAGCACCTGGTCTGCAAGAGCCACCATTCTTTCCAAATCGGGTGTAAGAGAAAAGCTGGTTCAGGAAGGCAAATCCTGCCAGGAGAGGATCAAGTGGGCCTGGCAGCCCATGTCTCTCCATTGGCCCTGGGGAGTGGTGGGCACAATTGTGCAGAGACAGAGGCATGGATTCTTAGCAGCCACCTGAGTGTTTATGACCAACCTGTTTTGCTTCTCTGCTTCTCATACCAATTTCAACGGGGCTTCTTCTTTATATCCTTAATTATCGGAATTCTGTTCAGCTAGTCATCAGGTGGTTCTCCAGGATATTGTTATATGATTTAGTGATAATTTTGATGTAGTCAGGGAAGGAAGCCAGCACAGTGTTTACCTATATGCCATCTTGACTGGAGTTCTCCCCCACTAACTGTATTCAATCATCTTTAATATCAGTATATCTCTCTATATATTATGTGAAAAATATTATTTCCAACAAAGATTAATTAATTGCAACTTAAATATGTAATTTTGCTAAGCCATTGCGAAAAAAGTTCTGCATAATAATATTTAAATTTTAATTACAGTTGATATACAATATTATATTAGTTTTAGATATACAGCATAGTAATTAAACATTTAAAGAATGTATGAAATGATCACCCTGCAAACCTAGTACCCATCTGACATTATACACAGTTATTACAGTATTAATGACTATATTTACTATGCTACATTTTATATCTCCATGATTATTTTTATATCTGGCAATTTGTACATTTTAATCCCTTCAACTATTTACCTATCTCCCACAAAATCCTTCCCCTCTGTCAAGCATTAATTTGTTCACTTTATCTGTGATTTTTTTTCTATTTGGCTTATTTATTTATTCATATTTTACATATAATTGAAATTATATAGCATTTGTCTTTCTCTTTGACTTATTTCAATTAGAATAATTCCTTTTAGGTCCATCCATGTTGTTGCAAAAAGCAACATTTATGGTTGATTAATATTCCACCGTATACATGTGCCACTTCTTTTTTACCCTTTATCTATTGATGGTCACTTAGGTTGCTCATATACCATGGTTATCTATATACATAGATAGCCATGGTATATGAATAGACTGGATGGTGGAACAACTGAACAACTGAACAACCAGTTACTATGATGTGTGCTATCCACCAGGGGGTGCACGTGGAACATGGTGGACATTGGACACTGTGGGATGGTGGAGCAGGTCAGCAGGGACACCAGACCAAGGTAGGGTGCTTGTCGATGTCATCAGGGCGAGCCTCTGCTGGTTACTGAAAATTCTTTGGTGCTGCGCACTATGGTCCCACTTGGCTCTCGCACCTGCTGCTGGCACCAGGCCTCCTCGCACCCACTGTCAGTGCTGGACCCACCACTTGCATCCATTATTGGTGCCTGGCACCAGCCCTGATAGCTCAGTGCCATCAGTGGATGTGAGCAGTGGCTGTCGGCCCCGATCGCCCCTCAGAGCTTTTCTATCTCCCCCCAACCCCGCTTCTGAGGGGCAATTGGGGCAGCAGCCACCACTCACAACTGCTGATGGCATGAGCCCAAATCACCGCACACCATCAGCACATGGGAGCTGTGGTGGCATGAGCGGGGCCGCCAGCAGACAGGAGACCAGGGACCACTAACAGAGTGCCGGGTGGAGGTGCTGAGGATGGGCTGAGACCTGCCTCTGTGCCCACCACAGCCTTGCATCCCACAGTTTCTTTTAAGTTGCACAAATTCATGCACTTGTCCCATAGTTATTAATAATGCTGCATTGAACAGAGGGGTGCATATGTTCATTGGTTTTGTTTTGTTTTGTTTTGTTTTGAAGATATTTTATTGATTTTTTACAGAGAGGAAGAGAGAGGGATAGAGAGTTAGAAACATCGATGAGAGAGAATCATCAATCAGCTGCCTCCTGCACACCCCCACTGGGGATGTGCCCGCAACCAAGGTACATGCCCTTGACCGGAATCAAACGCGAGACCTTTCAGTCTGCAGGCTGATGCTCTATCCACTGAGCCAAACCGGTTTTGGCTGTTCATTGTTTTTGATTTAATACTTCAGATTTTGATTTAGGTCATATGTTTCCATTTACTGCTTTGGATTTTTTCAAATATATACACAGAAGTGGGATTGCTGGATCAGATGGTAGTTCTATTTGTAACTTTTTGGGGAACCTCCATACTGCTGCTAATAATGGATACATGAATTTACAACCCTGCAAGAGTCCATGAGGATTTCATTTTCTCTGCATCCTATACATAGCATTATTTTAAATAGCATGGCAATTGTACTTTATGTTATGGCAATTGTACTTTAAATAATTGTTATTCAATTGTAGTCATTGTCAATAAGATACACCTATATTTACATAATAACTTTCTAAATTGGTGTGCATGGTTTTCTGGTTCAGAACTTAAAGGTCTGAATTAAATATTTTATAAGAATTCACAACTGTGGTAAGGTATCATCATTTCAGTAACTAACAGCCTGGGTATCATTCTCAAGAGTAAAATCAGCAACACAAATTAGAATAAAAGCCACATGTGAGATATCCATTATGCATTGACATTTAAAGCCTCTCCCTTATTTGTATTCAGGAAACTGTATTATATAATGCAATATTTATTTGTGATATTTTCTAAACTGAAGTGATAGATGCATGGGACAAAAAAGCCAAGGAACATCTCCACCAACAAGGAACGCTTCCCCTCTGTAGTATAACGTGCTTGATAAATGCTTGCCCTCTTTATGCATCCTCATCTTCTGCAATTTACTTTTCCGAGTTTGCATTTTTCTTTCCTTTTTCCCCCCTCTTCAAGTAGTATATCACATTTCCTGGCAGGCCTTGTCTCCACAACCATGTGTAAATTCCCACATTGCAGGCATTCACAAATTAATCACAGATATGCATACTATAAACAAGAGACCTTAATGAGTAGCTTGAGACTTTCTGTAATTTGTGCTTTGATTAACTGACTTTTCCACTTAATTTTAGATTACATTAAATATCCTAAAGTAATCATTTTAATCTTATATTTAACCAGCTGCAATAACCTGATTTTTAACAGAATTTGAAGTGCTAATGATGTGGTAACAAACTAAAGAACATATAAAGAGACAAAATCCATATTTAATGGCATGATAAAGTATAAACATTTAAATGAGCTGCATTGTAGTTAAGCTTTTATACAGGTGTTGGCATCAAACATTTCTAAAGTTGTTATTAAAATTACTTTATTATCTTATCATGTGACATATCTTCACAAGAGGACTTTTTCTTTGCTAAATATGGTCTTGAGTTTCAGCCTTTTCATACTTACATTAAATGATATTTGTAAATAGGTTTGATGATTAGGAAACTTCATTTCAAATGTCACTCTAAACAATACCACAATACTTTAAAAATTAGAATATTTTTGTTACTCATTAAAACTGGGAAATTTAACCATTTCAGTATAGCATCTTATTATGAGAAGTTTCTATATCTAGTTTAAATCCACATTTTTATTGCATATATAAATTATATGGTTTTTATTTTCATTTTTGCTATTAGCAAGCTGTGTAAATTTTTTGAAAGTTATTTAATGCTACCTTTAAAGAAACAAGTTGGATTAATGAATTAACATGTTTCTATAAGTTTAGTATTCCATTATGTTTAATCAATGTCCAACAGATAAAATATTATCAATGTTTTTATCAATGACAGCAGCAACTGTAGTTCTATTGCCCACTGTTTTCAGGGGTTGGATATTTTATGGAGTTTCAGGCAAATCCATAATTATACATCAACTAGGGGTCCAATGCACAAATTTATGCACCTTGAAAGGAACTGTGGGCTGCAAGGCTCCGGTGGGCACAGGGGTGGGTCTTGGCCCATCCTCTGTGGCCCAGCCTGGCTGCTCCTGCCGCTGCTCCTGGTCCCCTGTCTGCCAGCAGCCCTGCTCCTACTGCCTGCTCTCTCACTCTAACAGCACTGGCCCCACTTGCACCCACTGACAGTGCAGAGTGATTGGGACAGGCACCGTCAACAGATGCGAGTGGCAGCTGCTTCACTGATTGCCCCTCAGGAGCAAGGGATGTGGAGAAGCTCTTGGGGGCAATTGGGGCCAGTAGCCTCTGCTTGCATCCACTGATGTCACTGAGCAATCAGGACTGGCACTGGGTACCGGCAATTGGGGCGAATAGTGGGCTCTGGTGCCTGCAGCACGTACAACTGTTGGGTGGTACCCTGGTGTGCAGGAGCAAAAAATTTTCAGTAACCATCAGTCTCACCTCAATGATAGTGACCGGTGCCCCACCTTGGTCTGGTACCCCTGCTCACTTGTTCCACCATCCCACCATGGCCAACACCTGCCATGTTCATTCTCTGCCACCTGCTGCCAAAGCCCACCATGTTCTGCGTGAACTCCCATCTGGTCAGTGCACGTCATAGCAACTGGTTGTTCAGTTGCTTGGTTGTTCTGCTGTTCAGTCTATTTGCATATTAGGGTTTTATATTCTATATATAAAGAGCTAATATACAAATGGTTATCCTGCCTTCATGCCATCAAACCATACAGCTCAGACACTCAACACTGGGGAGAGAGGAATGGGGACCAGCCAGACTTCAGCCTGGGAGAGGGACAAGCTGCCAGCACCATGGTCCCAGGCACCAGCAGCTGTGCCTTCAGCCCAGGAGAGGGACAAGCTGCCTGCCATGCAGTCCCAGGTGCCAGTTCATGTGGCTGCTGCCTGGATGAAGCCTCCTGCTCATGATCCCATGAGGATACAGCTGACCTGGAGAAAGCTGGGCTGGGTTTTGGGTGCCTGTGGCCAGCCAGGGGGAGGGAAGCCTGAATTCCAGGTGCCTGCAACCAGCCAGAGGTAGGAATCCTGGGTCCTGGGTATGGGGCAAGGCAGAGATGGTTGGAGCAATCAGGACAGCAGGGTAGTAATTAAGGATGATCAGGCAGGCAGGCAGAGTGGTAAGGGACGATCAGGCAGGCAAACAGTTAGGAGCCAGCGGTCCCAGATTATGAGAGGCAGTTGGACATCCCCTAAGGGGTCCTGGATTGGACAGGGAGCAGGCTGGGCTGAAGGACCCCTACCTCTGTGCATGAATTTCATGCATGAGGCCTCTAGTATATAGAAAAGATGCCAACCAACTCTCTGTCACTTTACAACTCAGCAGTTCTTGTGCTCTCCTGTCATCTTCATGATGCAGTATTTTCAACTGTGTCAAAAGGTAAATCAACTGAATATGTGTTGTAATGGGATACGACAAATTGAGTTTAACTGAATTTTTACAGAGATTGAGAGTAATGACCTATTTTCACCCAGAGAACTGTATCCTCCCCTTCAAACGTAGTAAGGATTCACTTTATCCTAAACTGGAAAAGTAAGAATTAGAAAAACACCAAGCAGTTTTTGTTCATCTTGAGGATATTTCTTAAGTGAAGAGATATTTCCTTAAGAAGGGTCAAATTTGTCATGGTTTCCTGAAGGAACCTCTACCATGACTTACTTTTGGAAAAAAAAAGAAGAAAAAAAAAAAGATCAAGAACCAATAGAAACAGAGGCATGGATACATGGAACACTGGCAGGTATCAGAGGGGAGAAGGGAGGGAGGATTAAATGAAAGAAGCAGGGGGTGGGGGGGATTTACCAAAGAACATATATGTACAACCCATAGGCACAGACAACAGTGTGGTGATGGCCAGAGGAAGATGGGGAGGGGCTTGGTGGAATTGCGCAAAGAGGAAGAAACGAGGACATCTGTTAGAGTGTCAATGATAAAAATAAAGTTTTAAAAAAATGACACCACACTCCTAAAAATGCCAAGTTTTATTTTAGCTTGTGTCAAAATATGAAGTGAATGCTTGATGAGGTACAAGTGTGGGATGGAGAGGCGAATCAAATTGAGCCCCAAATCCCAGTAATTTGATTTTAATTACTTGGAGATAATCATAATTTGAAAACAATTTACATCAAGTTTACTTTGTTTAGAAATCATATATTTATAGAATATACTTTTTAATAAATTACACTGGGGGAACAATTTTTAACATTTAAGAAAGCAATATTTAAGTTCTTTCCAACATTTTGTAAGTACTACCTGCAAAAAAATTGCATGTAAAAGTTTAAATGAAATAGTTAAAATATTTCTACTAGTATTCTGTTAGATTATAATTCATCAATGTTTTACTATAAAAATATTAAATGGTACTTCTTTTTCAAGACATCTCAATTACTTTGAATATATACTCAGGATATACTTTGAAATTTATTTTTCAAATATTCATTTAACACTTACTACACTCAACACATTGTGCAAGGCCTGTGTTACAAATTCATATAAGAATTCAATTTAATAACAAATAAGGTACATTTTTAAAAATGCAATAACAGGATATGTTTCATTAACAATGAAATATACTGCTATGAGAACTGGGAGAATGAAAACACATTTATTGAAAATACTTAAAGTGGGTTTTGAAGACTAATTAAGATTAGATGGAAATGGTGGTGAGTCCTGGTTGGCTAAAGAGACAACATACATGTCCTATTTGGGGGAAAAAACAATAAGTATAGAGCTTGTACAGAGTAGTGACAGGATAGATAACTCAAGAAGCTTTAACATAAGATTGAGGAGGACCTTATATTTTGGTTCATAATTCAAACCTTTTTTGATTTGGACAATTGAAAAGAAAAGATGCTTAAGGGCTGAAATTATCAGACTTGTATTTACAGGATGATTTAGCTACTGTGGTATATCTAATGAAGTACTGATGTTTTTATGAGTCAACTCTTCAGTTAGATACAGGCCAAAATGAAACACATTATTACCTTAAGGCTTTATTTATTTTTTCCCCTGTAAATGTTGGTGATTGCATTCAAAAGTTCACTTTGGTTTTTTTTGTCTGTTGGTAAATTGGATGGATCTTGACCCCATTTTCAAAGTTAATATGTTAGTATGAAGTGACCAAGTCTTTTGGGGACCCAAAAGAAGAATAGCAGCACTTGTTAAGGAAAAATTAGCAAAACCATCAGTGAAAAGGTTGCTAAATTTTGAACCAAATGTCATATGGAGATTTTAGAAATAACTGTTCCTGATTTGGCCAAAAATGTCATAGTACAAATTCCAGATGATGCAATGAGCATCCTGCCGTACCCCAAAATGGCACAGTTTTACTGCTGGTCTTCTCACTCACTGCTCAGTGGAATTCCTGTCTTTTGCTGTGTACATGTGCTGAGTCCCTGGTGGTCCTCTCCCACGGCCATGTCCATCTGTTGCTCACTTCAGATGCCCTCCTCTTGCCTCATATAGCTGTTAAGACTGTACTTCCCAAAATGTAATGCACCTCATCATTACCAACCATCTTATGAATAGGGTAAAAACACATTTGAATATTGACCAAGTAGGTCATACAAAAAGTCCTAGTAAAGAAGGGGTTAATAAAAATGTAACCAGAATGCTCAACAAAGAGCTCATTCAAAAAAGCAAAGAAGGTGCATATTAAATTGAAAAGCTCACCCTTCTATGTTCTTATATTCTAAACAGGCACAGTACTCTGCATAAGTTGTAGGGATTGATTTGGCTTCTTGAACCTAATAAGACTGCATTCCTTAATACATCCCTGTGTAGTAGGATGGTTAAACGTATCTGTAAACTTCCCCTCCCTGGATCAGATACTTGTGTGGGATATAAAAGTGGGAGAATAAGTGGAAGGATAAGGTTCTTGGGTTCTGGATTTTCTCTCACTGAAGTAAAAGTGACAGCGGAATGATGCAGGGGACTGAATGAATGTTAGACTTTAAAAGTAACTATCCCCTACAAAGTTCTGTGATATAGTTCTAAAAGACTTAGAAATTCTTCTTCAGATAGCTCCACATTATTTATCCTATAAGGTATTAAAAGGTATCCTGGAGGTTTGAAAGAAGGAAAAACTCCCTACCTGCAACTAGCTAGTACTGCAAGCTCTGAAATAGTTAAAAGCAATAATAAATAACGCTAAAGAAGAAGATACAATTTTAAATATTGTTTTACTTATAATTTTTAGAGCTCTTAAAACATTTTAAAGCAATTTACTTAACAATAATTTTTTCTCTAAGAAAATCACTCCTAAAAGTTATAATTTATGTGAATAGAATTATGTAAAAAGAAATAACCTATTTTGACAGAAAAGATTGAAGGAGTTATTTCTTAAAAAGACTAAGAAAAGATGTGTTTAAACATTGCTTCAAAACCTGAACAAAAATATGTTTTGAATATAGTACCAACATATGCTTTCTTATGTAGAACAAATCTCCAGAATATCTTTATAGTAGCTAAAGTTGTCATTTGTTTGGGAATTGCATTTCTAATAAATACTAGCATTAAAAGTTTCATTTATTTTGCTATTTTGATTTATGCTTTTTTAAAAAGTGTTGTTGAGGTTGTGGATCAGCTAGAACCCTATGCTTGCTGATGAGAATGTAAAATGGTGCAAATGCTATATAAAGCAGTACAGTGGTTTCTCAAAAATTTCATCTCAAAATTCCATACAATCTATAATTTCCACTTTTGGGTATATACCACAAATAATTGAAAGCAGAGACTCAAGCAGACATTTGTATTAACAAAACAAAAACAAAAAAACACACACACAGAAAAAACACAGCTTTGTATGATTCCATTTATTTATTGTATTTTTAACATATTTTTATTGATTTTTTACAGAGAGGAAGGGAGAGAGATAGAGAGCTAGAAACGTTGATGAGAGAGAAACATCCACCAGCTGCCTCTTGCACACCCTCTATTGGGGATGTGCCCGCAACCAATGTACATGCCCCTGACATGAATTGAACCTGGGTCCTTTCAGTCTGCAGATCGATGCTCTACCACTGAGCCAAACCAGTTTCGGCATGTATGATTCCATTTATATGAGGTACCTAAAGTAGTCAAATTCATGGGGCCAAAAACTAGAATGATGGTGGCTGAGCAGAGCAAGGAAAGGAATGGGGAGGGGTTTATTTTTTTTATTTTTATTTTTTAGTGTGTATAAAGTTTTAGTTGAAGAAAATAAAAAAAGTATCAAGTTTGCTAGTGGTAATGGTTGCACAACAATATGAATATATTAATTCTACTAAACCATATGCCTAAGAATGATTAAAATGGCAAATTCCTACTGTGTTCATTTTCTATAATAAAAAAAATATCTGTCATAATTTTTTTTAAAATGAGTTTAAGTTACAGAGAGCCCACTATTTAGCATCCATAAGGTAACAACTTTCCAAATAGTCATCTTCAAATCAATTAAAGTGCATGCTTTATTCACACAACTATTCATTTTTTAAGGTACTCATTATAATCTAACTTCTAGAAATGCACGGTATAGCAGACTAGGTAATTCAGGTAAATGCTTTAACATTGTTTCATTTCATTTGACAAGCAAAGACATTTAAAGAATTCGCTATATATTTGTATGCTTATGCATTTGGACCTGTCTGAAGTTTTATTTTCTTTCATTAAATCACCCTAGCCTTTTATTTCTAGGCACTGAATAAGAGGAATACTTAAATATGCTTGCTATACCATATATAGACACTATAAATAGCTGAGAGCTTCCTGCCAGGGAGTTGTCCTTGCTTGCACACCACTCTGCTGTTTTTGTTTTCACCCTGCCTGAGGACTGTGATATACGATGCATAAGCCCATTTCCTGGCATCGCCATTTATGTGCAGCTTTGAGTCAGAGTTTAATTTTGTGAGGAAGCATGAAGAGCTGGGACTCTGTTCCGGTGAGGATGCTGTGACTAGAGGCTGATGCGTTTGGCTTCCAAAGATAACAGTGGCAGCAGCCGGAAAGGCAGAAAGCAGTATCTGGTGTTGGTGACTGAAACTGTGTGTCTATCTCAGTAGCAACCGTGACACATTTTCCCGGGACAGTCGGTGGTATGATTTGAGGACTGTTCTGGGCTTGATCTCCAAGTATAAGTCTCTGGTACTCTTAGAGATACTTGAAGGTATATTGCACACGTTTAATGAGTCATTTCTTCTGCTAATATTATCCAAAAATGGTTGTAGTGGGCTTTCAAAGAGAATTGCCGGCTGATTTTAAAGCTGAAAGTAGTGAATAGTGAGGCATCTGGTTTAATCTTATTTTGAGAAGATGAGGATGTTTTATGTAAATATGAACTGTTTGTTATGCATGTACAAGAAAAAAAATAATCTGTGTAGGGCCAAAGGGATGGACAGTGGCAGATACTCAATTGTGAACCAAACAGCTGTGTCCTTGTTCTGCACTCTAACCAAGCATCTTTCTTATTATCACAACCCATCTCCGATGCAACAGTAAAAATACAAAATACTTGCCTCACTAGCTTCCTTTCTATCCTAACATGATAAGAAATGATCATTTGACCCAATCCATAAGAATTAGACCTGATGAAAAATGTGTTTACCTTTTGGCAAAGTTTTTTTTTCTTCTTCTTTTTAGTAAACAGAGACTTTTATTTGGCTGGTTTTTGTTTATTTAAAATGTGACTCCTGAAACTATAAGCACCATCTAACAATAACCATTATCTAAGGAATAAGCCATTATATTAAGAAAGTTCAGAGCTAAGCCATGAATAAAATCCTGAAACTACACTGCACTCAGAGTCACAATATTGAGAAATGACAAATACCATATTATTTACCAGTCTCTTTTTAAAAAAATGTTTTTATTGATTTTTTACAGAGGAAGAGAGAGAGGGATAGAGAGTTAGAAACATCGATGAGAGAGAAACATCGACCAGCTGCCTCCTGCACACCCCCTAATGGGGATGTGCCTGCAACCAAGGTACATGCCGTTGACAGGAATCTAACCTGGGGACCCTTCAGTCCACAGGCTGACGCTCTATCCACTGAGCCAAACTGGCTTCAGCATGAAGAACTTTCTTTAATAGCACACATAGAATAATTCTGGGCCCAAATACAAAACTTGATGAAAGTCCCAAGTCATTCTTTGCTAATAACAAAATGTTTGTTGAAAAACAATCCTCTTCCAGAAACTTTCTTTAAAACCACAATTATCCAGAGAGTGGATCAGTGATTTTTCCTTTCAGAATTGCTATTTTATACTTCTAAATGGGTGATCAACTCATTTTTAGAAAGCAAACATATGTCACTTGAAGTGAAAATAAAGTTAAAGAGCTGATAATACATTTATCTCAGATTCCAAATATTCAAAGTATGAACAGGAAATGTTAAGCAACCTCTAGATTATAACTCCAGGAAAGCATGATCACCCTGAAGTTTGAAGGTAATAAAGAAAGCTAGAGAGCGATGGTAATGGAACCTAAGAGCTGAGGCCTTCGGGCAAAAGTTAGAACCTCGATGGCATTTCAGATCAGGCTGGAACCAGAGAAAAGGCAGCCCCAGTGCCCACCTGATAAAAGGGAGAGGAGAAATACCCTGTCTTCTCTCTTCCTCGAATCATCCTCTGCCTTTTCCCTACCATCCCATTGGCCATCTCTAACTAGAAAGTAGTTGTCAAGTTCATTTCTTTGTCTATTTTTTCACTAGGTTGTAAGCTTTTGAGAAATAGTTGTACTCACTACTTTGCTCTTTAAAATTAGGACAGTGACTGACACATAGCACTCAGCAAATACATCTTTAAATACTTTTCAAGTAAAAACACAATTTCTTGTGACATTTCAAAATATCTTTCATTCTTTTATAGGGAAAAGAGGCCAAAATAATGAAGTTATAATTAAAAGATTTGCATAAACAGTTATATATCAAACACTGCAGTCTCTATATATATTATAATATATATATATATATATATATATAATATGTATATCATGATACGTTTTATTATGTCCATAAAACAGTGTGCTGTTTTCCTTTCTTAAATCCTCCCCAGAGGATATATTTTTATTGATTTTGGAGATAGAGGAAGGGAGACAGAAACATCAATTAGTTGCCTCCCATATGCATCCAACCAGAGATGGAACCCACAACCTTGGTGTGTAGGTGTGTGCCCTGACCTGCAATCAAACCCTCAACCTTTTGGGGTTCTGGATGACATTACAGCCATCCGAGCTACCTGGCCTGGGCCATAAAACATTTTCAAAGATCAAATAATTACAAAGGTAACATATTTACATTTCAAAATATAGACTTGTAAAAGCCATGGTTTTTAAATTAATTATCAATTAAATTAAGAAATACAATGTTTTTAAAGCTCAATTCAGTTTCAAAAGCATCAAAAATATGTATTTTTCAGAAGAGAAATATATGTTTACAGACAATTCACAAAATAATAAAAACAAAAAAGTTGTTTATGGTATGTGGTCACCATACCATATGTAGCCTAAATAATTTCATGGACAAAATAAAAGTACTTAATATCTGTTTGCAAGACACATTTTAAAATTTATTTGCAGTATCTTTTAAATTTTTTTCCATCACTCCCCTTCTGAAATTTCTTGTGTTTTCCCATTTTGACTCATATTTGTCACTTTTACGTAGACAATGGGAAAAGCAGGTGCATAGACATGGCAGTTAGTTGGAAATTTTAGACTGAAACTGTATTTAAAACCACTGTGAGTAGGAAGAGTATTCAGATGTGTTTGACCATTCTAGGTTTCTATAACCCAGCCTGATGTGGGTATGGTAAACTAAACTTAGTTAGGTTGGTATTCAGTACCTGATCTCATTTCATAGACCCATTCTGTTTTCTGAAATCCTATGTCATTATCTTAATAAAAGTTTTAGACATGTTACTTAAAGTTCTTCTTTTTACCCAACTTTTGGAAGCTTAAGATTTCAGGATAAAAATTTGAAATCTCTCATCTCAAAGCATTAGCTTTTAATACTGTTTTTATAGTTTGTTATATGGCCAAAATATTGTTAAGTTCTAATCACAACCAAAAATGCAAACAAACTAGATGAAAATATTAGTAGCTGAATTCTTCCTCTTCATCAGAAATAAGCCATTATATAGTACTCTTGGGCACTGCCACTTTTTCTGCTCTATCTGAAAACTAAATTGAATGTCAAAGTAGTTTCCTAAACAGAGTTGATTTTATTAAAATTTAAAAGCACATTAAATCAAATGTGATTTACATGGACACCTGAAAGTATGCCTTTATATGAACAAAAGAATAGGTTTTTGTAAGCTCAATAGCTCTACATTAAGTTTTAAATTATTTTTCATGTAATTCAATGTTTTATTTTATTCAGAGAATGTTAAGAAGTTAGCATGTAGTTAATTTTGCACCTCCCTACAAGTCCCAGTGGATAAAATAATCAAAACTATTTAACCTACCAGATGAAATGCCTGTTCTATTTTTTAAAAGATTGAGATTGCATTGTGTTAAAGTTTGATATCTATTGACTTTTTTAGTCACTACAATTACCATTTAAATTCTTACTACATTATCAGAATACAAATAAAATGGGTGGGATTATAACTACTTAGAATGTAGCATGAGTAAAAGGTAAACCAGAATTTGATCTGATATAATACATTTAGAGAAGTTAAATATATAATATAGAGAGATATAAGTGTTAAGAAAAAATGTAACAGGTGACAAGTAATAAAGAGTATAAGATTTAGGTTGTAAATTTTGCTAGGATGACCACAGCATTCCTTGATGAGATTATAATATTTTAAGAATCAGCCCTGTGGTTATCTGGTGAAAAAACACTCCTAACAGAGACAACATCAAGGGCAAAGAAATGAGCTTGCCTAACTCATTTAATAGAAAGCAAAGGGCTCATTGTAGCTGGTGAATGAGAGCATGATAGTAAATGACTTCTGAGTGATAACAGGGCCCAGTTAATATAGGACCTTGTAGACCTGCATTAGGACTTTTTTTGGTTTGTGTGTGTGAAATGGAAAGTGAAGATTTTTAAGCAAAGCAGTGACAACATCTCATTTTAATTTTAATAAGAAAATTCCACTTTTAGACAAGAGTGAATGACTAGAATGCCATTTACTCTTTTCCATAAAATAACAACAGAATTGACAAAATATATGAAATAACAACTTTCAAGATATTGGACATCAAGTAACAAAGGAGGATGCTCTCTTGATAGCCATGAAGCAAATGAGGTGAGCCCTTTGATTGTCCAGCTGTCATATTGGGAGCTTCCCTCCAAAGCAGATCAAGCTGTCTCCCTGAGATAAAGATAGAGAGGGGGGAATTCTGGGGTGGGGTGTGGGGAAGGCAGGTAAAGTTCACATGAAAGAGTGCCAGGGAGGAGGGAACTGCACAGAGAAATTTAGAGATCCACAGAATGGATCCTTCTATTGTTCAGATGAGAACATTAATGAGCACATACCATGAGGAAACTTCATAAGACCAGGTAAAGAACTACCTATACAAATTAGAGGGAAAAACTACAGATCTCATAAAAGTCTGGGAATAGTGCCTGCTCCTAGTGTGGAAGTGTGGAAACTTTATAATTTTTGGGTTATCATAGTCTTTTCAGAATTATTTTGCCTTGATATTCCAGAAAACTTAGGCCTAGACTAGATGCTATTCTGCCCTCTTCCTGTCCCCCATAAAAAAGAAAACACCACACAAAACTTATAATAAGGGTTAAGAAGACTCCAACTATTTCCCAATAACTGCTCTACAAAACAAAACTCAAGAGTGTTTATAAGCATATAAAATATCCAGGTTATAACAGTATAAAATCATAATGCCTGACATCCAATTAGTTGTTGAAAGCTATTCAGACTAGCAGCAAAATATCTATACTGAGATAAAAATGAGTTGAAACTAATCCAGATAATAACAATTATGAAATAATAAAAGAGGAATATGCAAAATTGACCATACCGTTGTGATGATCACTAGCCAATCAGGAGTGAGTATGCAAATTAACCCAATATAGATGCAAGGTTAATTTGCATACTCAGACTTGGAGCAGCCAGGTAGGGCAGGATGCTTGCTATGAGGAGGGGGTCAGAAGGAGCTACAGGAGTGGCACTCTGGCTGGAGCTAATCCTAAAGGCTCCAGCTGAAGTGAACATTGAAGTCCTGCATCCCAGGTGCTAGAGGAAAACTGGTGCTGGAAGCCAGGGGAAGAAAAGAATCTTCCTACAATGGGCCTCTAGTTAGTAGATAAGGCCATTAGACTAGTTTTTTAACTGTATTCCATAAGTTCAAGAAGCTGGAGAAAAGATTCTATATAAGTAGATATATAGTAGTTATGAAAAGATCTTAATGGAACTTATAGTGCTGAAAATTATAATGCTGAGTTAAAAATACACTGCATGGGAATTATGAAATATTAGACATTCCAGAATAAAACAATTAGTAGTTGAAGACACAGTAGTAGAAATCTAAAATAAAACACAGAGGAAAAAGGAATTTAAAAATATAGCCCTAGCTGGTTTGGTTCAGTGGATGGAGGGTTGGCCTGCAGACTGAAGTGTACTGGGATTGATTCTGATCAGTGGTTCATGCCCTGTTGCAGGCTCCATTCCCAGTAGGGGGCATGCAGGAGGTAGCTGATTGATGATTCTCTCTCATCATTGATGTTTCTATCAGTCTCTCTCCCTCTCCCGTACTCTCTGAAATCAATAAAAATATATTTTAAAAAATAGCCCTATATATTAAAGAGGTAATATGCAAATTGACCATCACTCCAACACACAAGATGGTTGCTCCCATGTGGTCAAAGATGGCTGCCCCCATGTGGACACAAGATAGCCACCAAAAGATGACTAGAGGAGGAGGGGTGTTGGGGGCAAACAAGTCTGCAGGGGAGGGCAGTTGTGGGGACCAGGCTGCCAAAGGAGAGCAGTTATGGGTAACTGGGTCAGCAGGGGAAGGCAGTTGGGGGTGAACAGGCTGGCAGGGGAGGGCAGTTAGAGGCAATTGGGCTGGCAGCAGAGCTGTTAGGCATCAATCAGGTTGGCAGGGGAGAGGTTAGGGGGGGATCTGGCTGGTAGGCAGAAGCAGTTAGTTGCAATCAGGCAGGCAGGCAGTGAGCCGTTGGGATCCAGCAGTTCTGGGTTGTGAGAAGGATCCCAGACTGAAGAGGGTGCAAATTGGGCTGAGGAACACACAACCCCTGCTCCCATGCACAAATTTTGTGCACCAGGCCTATAGTAATAAAATTAAAATATAGGCAAAGCATCACTGAGTAAAGGGACAACGCATGTAACTGAGTATTACCTGAAGAGAGAAGAGAATGAGAGACAGATAAATGAGTATTTAAATAAATGATTACAAGATAGCAGTGAAAGAATGGAGCTACTCAGCATTGCTGTCTTCTTAACACTAGTCTTAAAATGCTACTCTTAGCAACCAAGATAAAAAAATAAATCTAGAATCCACAGGTTTATTATTTTTTTTGTGTTTTTAGCTGGCACATATTTACTGAAGGGAATATGTTTAATACACTTAGAAATAGAAAATGCCAACCCAGAGACAGAATGATACTATCTGCATGAGCAAAGGCAAGGAAGTTTTGAATGATTTGGGGATCAGTAAAATTTCACAATGTAGGCAATAAAGGGAAAATCAAAGTCTTTTTATTTTAATTGGAATTGGACCCTTACAAAACTGTACTTTGAGATGTCATTCCTTTTACACTGCTAGTAATAACCTACCAAATTATTACATCCCTGCAAAGCTTTTTGATATCCTGCTTCATGTTTTCAGATTTACCACCCTGGAACCTAACCTCTGAGATTTTTTGTGTGTGTTTGAGTGTTTGTTTTTGTATGCAGAATTATCTTTAAACAAAGTTAATATCAATGTATTTGAGGCAGTTCCTCTTTAAATGGTGCCTCATGGCCCTGGTTCATCCCATCTTATTATTCTAAAATCTTTAAAGCAAAACTGTAGATAATCTGCAGTTGGCTTTCTGGCAAGGCTTGGACTTTGTCTACATCATTTCCATCCACATTCATGAAGGCTGAGACATGTGGTTTCTACCTAAGTACAACGAAAGCTAGAAAATGTAGTTTTTCTATGTATCCAAGAAAAGAAAGCAGCATCCATTAACATCTAGCTAATCTCTGACATTCCACTGAAACATGAAGGTAAGTGTATCAAATGGAGAATAAAATTGGTGGTATATGAGAGAGAAAGTAGTGAGTTGAATAGTGTGGAGAGAGGGTGTAGAAAGAAAGAAAGAGATACCAGTGTCAGAATCAAACCCATATGCAGGTCATTCTCTACTATTTTTAGGAGGACAAATTGGAAACTGAGCTGAGAACTAAATGTGTGTGTGTGTGTGTGTGTGTGTGTGTGTATGTGTATGCGCTCGCGCGCGCATGCACACATACAGGTGCACACACCTATGAAATTGTCATTTTGGAATGTGGGCAAAGGTGTTGAAATTGGTATTTTTTTGTTGTTGTTAGTCTTTACCTGGTATTTCTTTTTTTGTTAATCCTTACCTGCGGGTATTTTTTTTTTCCATTGATTTTTTGGGAGAGTGGAAAAGCAGGGAGGGAAAGAGAGAGAGAGAGAGACATCACTGTAAGACACATCTTGATTAGTTGCCTCTGGCAAGCACAGGGATTGACCTGTGACCCAGGTGCATGCCCTTGACCAGGAATCAAACCTGCAACCCTCCGGTCTGAGGGCCAGTGCTTTAACCATTGAGAAATACTTGGCCAGGACTCTAAATGGTGTTTTTATGCAGTTCAGGTGTTTTGTTTTTAATACTTTAGGAGTTATTAGAAGTAACTACAATGAGAAATTCCTACTTGTTTATTAAATTCACTGTTGTGATACCCAGAAAGATCCAAACCAGGCTTTATTTAAAATTGTTTATTTCTCTTTAGGTATATGCTAAACATCACTATAGCTACTGATTCTGTCCGTGCTTCAGTTTTCTCTACTGTGTGATATAGGTCCAGATAGTACTAAACTCATGGTGAGGGTATGTGTAAATATATGTAACTTACATATACATACTACATCATTCATATATTGGTCATGAGTTGACAACTTAGAATTTAAAATCTAGGTCATTCTAATTACTGGATCATTTTGACCCCCTGAAATTTGGTTTTACCTAGGCATCAACACTCATGAAGCTTACTTACTTTTCGTATATACAGGTAAACACTTCAGTTGAATTTAACTCTCCCATCCCCTTTTCAAAATGGCATCTGGATTAAGGTGAACCTAGTTAAGCTTGAAATGAGTATTGCTGGAAGATCTAAGTGGCACTGTTTGGGATTCCTTTCCTTGATGACTACTAGAGAGCTAAGAGAATCCTAAAATTACATTTTATTTTCTTTAGTGGGTCAGTAATAAAATTGTGATAATGAAATAGTTGGAGTCCCTTCTTATAGCAATCAGTTGAATTGGTGATATACATAAGATTTTTAGAATATTTGTAAAACTAATATATATATTTATGCCTGGTGCACGGCCCCATGTACCAGTGGGGTCCCACGGCCTGGCTTGTGCTCTCTCACAATCCAGGTCCCTTTGTGAGATGTCGGACTGCTGGTTTTGGCCTGATCCCTGCAGGCCAGGCCGAGAGACCCCACCAGTGCACGAACCTCTTCCCGCCCTCCCAACTCCACCCCCCACTTCCCTATGAGATCCATCAGTCTTTTCCACCTTTCTATGCCTGTGCATTGAGCATCTGCCCCCTGATGGTCAACGCACATCATAGCTAACAGTCAAACGGTCGCTTAGGCTTTTATATAGAGAGATTATGCCTTTTGATGCCAGGATTGTTGCATTTATTAAAGGCATTTTTTGCTTTTATAAGAATTTTATAGAAGTGTAAAAGCAGCTTTTAGTGTATTGGCAATACCATTATTCTGGCTGTTTTCGAGGGTCTCATTTTCTAAAAATGTATGATTTTTTCATCTTCATATAAGTAGAAAACAAAACAAACAAACAAACAAAAAACCATGGTATTTGGATGCTAAGATTTTGAAATGTGTTGAACAATTAGAGAAAGGATAGCATTGCTAGAAAGCAGGGCTGCCTTGTGCTTCTTGTGTTGGGTTTGTAAGAAAGTTGGTAATCACACAAAAAACAAACAAACCAACAAACAAAAAACACCAGAGTTTATCAATCTTTCCACTTAAACAAACATTATACCAGATTATCCAAAAGTTGAAGGGGCTTTCTTCACCCATATCTACATAGAAGTCACATAAGTTAGTTACTCACAATGCTGTAAGTGGGATAGAGTGATCAAAGAGGAAGATGCCTGGAGGTTTGAACTTAATATTGTAATTACTTCCTGCTATTAAACTGTGACTCTCCTTGGGAGAAAACTTATTTGAGAGTAAGTCTTGTAATTTGTTTGATTTTTGAGTTGAAAGTGTGCCAGTTTCAATCTAAGGCTGGCTCTGTCAGTAGTTAGAGCATATACAAGAAATGCTACCTTGAATCACTGTCCATTCAGCTTACACTCTGTTTATTATTTCTACAGAGACCGACTGCTTATTACTCACATTTTTATATCTATTTAAAATTTGTTGCCTGGAGCCATAGTCTACCGACTCTCAAATTTTAATGCCTGCAAAACATCTGGGGACCTTGTTAAAATGCATATTCTGATTCTATTGATCTGGCTGTGGCCTAAAATTATGCATTTATAACATATGAATTGCAAACCTATAGAGACTCCATTTCATCTAAGCTTTCTTGGTCTCTTGACTCTTAATTTTTCAAGTTTCCTAGTACAGGTTTAAGATTCCTGCTCCCAATAAATAATCTAGCTGGTCCTCTGTTTCTGATTACCTAAAATACTCATGGCACATATCTATCTTACATTTTTTTTTTTTTTTTACTCATGTAGCATAATGTTTGTACCAAGTCCATTCTATTTAAAATATCTCATCCTAGCTCCTCCATTCTACACCCATTTTTTGTATAGCACCAGGAAAGGAAAAGACAAAATTAAAAACAAATCAACAGGAAATAATAGGTAAAGGTATTAAGAACTTTCTGTAAGTATTATGGCATAATAAGGACTTTCATGGGTTTGGGAATCAGACTGATCTATTCAGATTCTGACTTTGCCACTGATTAGAGGTGAATGTCAGCACTCGATTCCTGGACCAACCTCACTGAGGAAACTGTTATACAGAGGCACAGTTAATAGTTTGGTCCTAACATGTATACCTAGTGTGTGTGTGTGTGTGTGTGTGTGTGTGTGTGTGTGTGTGTGTGTGTAATACATAATTTAGCCCCTCAATATTTTAATTATTTTTTAAAAATATATCTTATTATTGACTTTTTACAGAGAGGAAGGGAGAGGGATAGAAAGTTAGAAACTTCTATCAGCTGCCTCCTGCAAACCTCCCACTGGGGATGTGCCCGCAACCAAGGTACATGCCTTTGACCTGAATCGAACCGTCTGCAGGCCAATGCTTTATCTTTGAACCACATCAGTTAGGGCAACATTTTAATTCTTAATGTTTGCAACACATGATGAAATTTTAAAAAGAGTTTTATTGCCTGTATGATTTAAAAGTTAAAAATGTATATATTTGCCTCATTTATTTGGTATCCTTTACACAAAAGGTTTTTGTTTTATCAGCTGGATTGATACCTAAGTTTCCACTTTTCTTTTAGGTCTCATGTGTCCCCTTTCCAGTAAGCTAAAGGCTTTTAATTATAAAAATTTCCATTTTTCTCTCCCATGAGCATCTTTTGAAATAGGTGGTAACTATTTTTAGAACACTTACTCATCCTCTCGAGGAAAATTATTCTAGGAATAAAGAATTCCATGCACACAAAAAGAAGAATATATACCACAAATTATTACTTTCAGTGATTCTTTGACATAGCAATCCCTGAAAGTTGGATAATGTCAGAATATCCCTTAGGCAAAAATTGACAAGATGTGGTTATAGGATTTATAAAGTAAGAATACAAAGGAAAAGAAGAGATTTAGAATGATTTCCATGTGTCTAACTTAGGGGATTGTGCAGAAAATAATAACTCAACATTTGAAAAAAATAGGTATTTTGGGGAAAACAAGCTCAGTTTTGAAGTATGGAGCTTGAGGTGCCCATGGGACATCTTTGGAAAATATTAAAAAATATAAAAGGAGAGTAGGATAAGGTTTAGCCCAGGAGAAGTAGTAAGCATAGAGTTCTGGGGAATGTCACCATTTAAGAAATAGGAAGAAACAAGTAGCCAGGGAAGTGACATTCTGACTTGTCGTTGGCATCTCTGGGAAATCTGATAATGGTACTCTCTAACTGTAAGAGTTTTTAAGGCTTCCATCATTTACATGATAAATTTAAAATATCTGAGAATGTTATTGAGTCTGGACCACAGTCCCAGACAAAGAAAGCCACATAAACATGTAAGAATATGCTTTGTGTTATATGCTTTGCCTTATTTTACTAAAGCTAATTAATACCAATTGAATAAAAAACTTTGTTATGTTATGTTTTATTTGATACACAAACACACCTATATGTATGCCTTCCTCCTTTTCCCATCTCTTTCGTGTGCCTTTCCACTAGAACGTATAATAGAAATCCCACACTGTGCTATTGGCATGCGGCTATCTTTTCCTCTGAAATTGTGCCAAACCTCTGTCTATGCAAGCTATCTGAAAGTATCCATAATCTAATGTTTAATATATTTATTTTTATGTATTTTTATGAATTTGTAAAATACACTAAGTCTATTTTAAGATCCTGAAAATAGCAATCATGCTTTTTTCTTATGACAATGTTTATATATAACCATGCTTAAAATTCCCAGTCACTGTCTACTTCTTGAATGCTATATTCCAAATACCTTTGCATGACAAAGTCTTCAGTAGTCTCATCCCAAAATTCCACTGACTCTTACCCACCCTATTTCAGCTCTCCTCACCAGTCATGATCTGCATCGACCATGCTAAGTTAGTGGATTTTTTTTTTGTACCTTTTCTTAAAAATACTATGATTTTTCATGCCTCTTATTTTTTTTTATTTTCTGTGTTGTAGCCTAAGTCTATAACAACTACTTCTTTCTTTCCTGGTGAACTTCTATTTAACATGTAGAGATTTAATTTTTCAGATAAATGTATCATCCCTTCTGGCTTCCACCTCATCTTGGTACAGCCTCATGTATTATGGTTATGTTTTGTGTCTGTCTTCTCCATCATATTATGAATTAGTTGATTATAGAAAATGATTTTCTCTGAATCTGTATGACCTATTTTACTGTCATGCAAAAATAGATACAGGATAAATAGCTTTGAATAAAAAAATCAATTAATGATTTTCTTTTAATGCCTAGCAAAGCATCTTATTTAATGTCTTAGTCAGCAATAAAGTGATGGAAGTAAAAAAAAAAATGATATGACAGAAAGATTTGAAATCTTTCATGGAGATGAATTTTTAATTACTCATTCAGCCTCTTTAGCAGATAATCTTTCTCAGTTGACTTGATTTCTTCCTACTATTAAATATTTTTTAGGGGGGTGTCCTTTTTTAAAGTCAGATATGGAATTAAAATAGACATTCACAGAAAACAGGAGGTATTTTTACCTCTCACCACTTTCCTTTATATTAAACATTAAACACACACACACACACACACACACACAAGCATTATATTAACCTAATTGAGAAATGCTGTCATGGGTAGTATTTTTTTTGACCCATCCATTTTCAAAAGAAAGTGGTTTGAACAGGAAGAATATAGAATCATAAGAACATCCTTCTCTTAAGCATTTTAGATCACAGACTTTAGCTGAAAACTACTAGCAATGAAGTTCTCTATAATATTTTATTTTAAAAATCAAGGGCCAGATGTAGAAATAGAAATCTATGTTTCTCCTTTCCTTAGATATAGAAGAAATTATCTCTGTGAGTGAAGCATATCCATGAAACGCTTTATAACAAAAGTGGTCATTGTGTGAGCATTACCACACAGCACCAAGAAAAGATACATGGGAATCTAAGTATGATGCTGTTTTCAAGTTTTATAGAATATATTTCATGGGTAAGCTTGGTGATAATAGGCTCATTTCTCAGAGGAGAAACTCAAATTCAGAAATGTAAAGTGATTAATATAACAAATTATCAAACTTTGTGCTGGAAAATAAGTATATGTAGTTGAATCTGTGAAATGTGGTTTGTCCTCAAGGAGCTTAAAGTCAAGTGGAGAAGACAGAAGACACACACACACACACACACACACACACACTCACTCACACACACACAAAGAGAGAACAAGTATTCCCAACATAAGCAATGTGCAGGATGCTGAAAGCATGTGGAGGTAAGATAAGTCAATCTAAGTAGCTAATCTGGGAAATGTTCACCAGAGGAAGGATAACTTCTGAGATGAGCTTTGAAATCTGAGGAAGAGTTTGCCAGATGGAGAAGTGGCATTTCTTGCAGCATAGAGACAGGTAATGGGTTTAGAGAACTACAAGTTGGAGACTGTGGACAAAACAAAAAATTATACAAGAGAAAAGAATAGAGCTTTGGAGGCAGTCTTCAATAACAGAGCATATTTATTCACATCTCCGTCTTAAGAATTTCCTCAAATGTATTTACATTCTTGGATATTAAAGATAGAACATGTCTTTCTTTCCAGAGACTTTCCCACATAGTAAAGATAAAGACATCTCCCCACCCTCCACAGAGAAAATTTTATTTCATTCCTGAATAACAAAGACCATAGTTTCTCCAGAGTGGATTCCTTCCTTGTGATGTAGACAATTTGGGTGCAACATCTACCAAGACCTGCCTCCACCTACATCACTCCAATAAGAATTGAGAGGAGCCAAAACTGGTTTGGCTCAGTGGTAGAGCGTCGGTCTGCGGACTGAAAGGTCCCGGGTTCGATTCTGGTCAGGGGCATGTACATTGGTTGTGGGCACATCCCCGGTAAGGGGTGTGCAAGAGGCAGCTGGTCAATGTTTCTCTCTCATCAACGTTTCTAGCTCTCTATCTCTCTCCCTTCCTCTCTGTAAAAATATCTATAAAATATATTAAAAAAAAAAGACTTGAGAAGAAAGGAGAATTGAATTGAACAAAAAGCTCTTGCTGCCTCCTGTTCCATGACAATGAACTTGCCTAAATTCAGGTCAGCACTGTCTCCTCAGCGGTCTCATGGTGGAAGTGCGGTGAGCCCAATGAGCAGTCGCTGCCATGCTGCTGCTTGGAAGCTACATAGCCTTTGTGCAGTGGGTAAGGGTCAGGCATAAGGCTGGTGAGAAAGGCTGGATGAAAAGATTGCTAGTATGTTAACCCATACCTGAACACATCTCTTCAACAAAAGCCAAACCAAAGTCTGCTGCCACCCATAAATGAATCTAGGTAGAAAGAATGGTCAATTAAGACAAAAGGCCTCAAGTACTTTAGAAGATTATTAGCAAAAAATGTAGAATTTCATACTGTTTTTATACCTAAGTAACATAACTACTTGGATTTGCCTGGGAAAGGGCTAATATTCTCGTAACTTTTATGATAACATTACTGTACAAACAAGTGGAACACAGATTTTTTGAGAGCTTTTAAAAATGTGCCCCCTGGAGTTTAGAAAAGAACAAGCTAATGCTCTGGTTTATACTGTACGAATAAATCAATTCCACAGTATGGGAATTTTACCACATAATGTGCCTATTCTGAAATTTGACGCTGAGTACCTTGATTGTTTTAAATTGTATTCAAGAAAATATACATTTTTATATGAAATACGTAAAATACATTGGCAATCCCATTTTGGTGAATAAGAGTTATAATGTGAGGTTATGATTGCCAGGCTTTTGTTATGTTTCATTTTATTTTGTTCTAAGGTGACTGATGTCGTGCCAAACTGGAAGTTGTATAAGCCTAGCTTTGTCAACATGTTTTATTTTATAACATTATTTTGAAGATATACTGGTTATGGATAATGTTATTTGTGCAATTTTGGTATAATCATTACTTCATCTTTATTCTATGGATGTGTTGATAACGGTATATTACAAAAACCATGCATTTAGAAGTTCATGATTACTCATTTTTCTCACTATCCAAAATTTAAGACTTCACATTTACCTTAGATTTCTTATTTGCAATAGTCAACCTGGGGGAAAATATCCAACGTAGTGCAGGAGTGACACTATATCAGGGAATAAATTCATTGAGCTTATAGAAGATACTAGTATACACAAATTTAGAAGGAACCACCTATGTTTTTCCATATAGTGCATTTTGTCACTATATAAGCTGATTCAGTGGGATCTTTTCTTTAGTAATAAAATATTTTGAACCCTAAATGAGCAAGAACTCTCAGAATTACCATATATCTAGATATTTGATTATTCTAAATATAGATTTAAGTATAAAATGGAATATAAACAAAAAATGTTATAACTATCCCAAAACCACCAATGATAAAAAATTTATACTCTTATAGTATAATTATTAAGAGTTGAAGGAGATTTCAGAGATTACTAATATGACTCTTTTCTATTGCTGATAAGAAAGCTAGAACCCAAAGAAGGTAGTCATCCAAACAAGGTCAGCAGTTCATAGGTAAGAAATAGTTAAAAAAAAAAAAAAAAAATTCTAGGGCTCCCAAATGCCAACTCGCCACATCTGTGTACAGGAAAGCACAAGATCACCTCCTACCTTCTCACAAACAATTGCTCCTGTTAAGATCTCTCCTTGCCTTAGATTTGGCTCAGCACAGTGTTCATGATTTAATGACCTTAGTCAAAGGAATAGCAACATCTTACCCTTCTGTTCACTCTGGAGGTCCATAAGGAGAGTAACTCACAGAACAGTAAGCGGATGAGACAGGAAGACAACTTTATTACTTTTACCAATGAAGGGTACCCTGATGCAGGACTCTCTTACAAATAAGATTAAAGCAGTGAGATCCTTAGTCATAAGTGGGAACCTATCACTATTTTTGAAATAAATGTTGGATGTGCTGCATATGACAAAAACATAAAAACAAAAATATAGTTAGTGAAAGGTTAAAGGTGGTGTGTGGGAGGGGTTAATTAGTAATTTCAGATGGTGAATAAAGAAAAATTGAATTTATTTGAAGATAAGGAGATGAGGGGATGGGGATAGCCAAAGGGAAGGGCTACAAAGCACAGAGCCAGAGAATTGGTCTGATGATGGTAACCCCAAGAACTAGAGTCTCTCCTTATATGCAGCCACTGTCAGAAAGCTTTTGTGGGTTTTGGGCGCTTGGTTGGTGGGCTTGGACAGTGGGGTGGGGTCAACAAGAATGCAAATGTTCAATCCAGTGTTTCTTGGCAGTCCTAGTTCCTTATATAGTTTGGTTCTAATATCTAGCAATTCCTGTGTTTGTTCTGTGGTGGGGAACTTAGAAAATGGCCATTAAGAATTATATTGCCTTGTAAGCCCTAGTATTTATGTGAGCCTGCTGGAGTATTATAGGAGGAGAGGGATGACGTAGTGAGAAAGAGAAGAGAACTCAAGGTAGTTAATGCTACTTGTATAGTTTACTGGGTGATAACCATAGGACTAAGTGTTTTATAGATATAGTCTTCTTTAATAATTACAACACTCATTAATGTACAGGCTATATTTTGTAGTTTATAGATAATAAATGTGAGGTTGAGATTAAGTATTCTGTCAAAATTTACACAGAAGAGGAAGTTAAAATCACAAATCCACTGTTCTTAATGACTACATTAAATTGCCTATCTACATGCTTGAATGTATGTGTATGTGCATGTGTATATATAGATAATATATATATGGAGAGAGGGGGGGTGATTGGAACATAATTAGATATAGATTGGATAATTAGCATGCTTCCAAGGTACAGCATAAGAAATTTATCCACCTGCTTTTATTGAGGAAAAGAGGGAGGAAAAGATCATATTTTAAATATTAATTGACCATGGCCACTAGTAAACATGGTCCAAACAATGTCTTGAACTCTGATTAAGCATCTCATATTCTCTCTTAGAGAGAAGCACCCGAAGTGGTATAGAAATCACTTGATGAAACAGGAATACTATTGTATAGTAGAAAGGAATCTATTTTTGAGGAGTATAGATGCGGGTTTGAATCTAGTCCTGTGAGCTAAGAAAATGTGTTGAGGTTTGGTGAGCTCCAGATTGCTTATCTATACAAAGTGCTCTTTAAAGAAGTAAATCCTCCTTTACCTTTATAAATTCCTCAGTGATGTACAGTTTTTCCAACTTCCCATCAACTACTATAACTATCACCACTAACTATTACAATAAAATTGTTCTTGTGATTTTTTTTTTTTTTACTGCAATTTGCAGTTCCCTGCTTTTTACTTTCCTCAAGTATATGTATCCAATGAGTTGATAGTAAACCCCAAATGTTCTTCAGGTATCTCAATTTGAGAAGACTAAAGGGAAAAGAATCATCTTTTCTCTCCAATACTGTTCTCTTCTTTGCTACCTGTTTGAAAAACATGACTTTTATTCTAATGACTCAATCCAGAAATCTGAGAGTTTTTCTACCTCCTTTTCTTTCTTAAGACACACATAGGCCTCTTTCATTGTTATTTTTCTTCTTTTTCCTCCTTTGCTGTAAACATCATTTTTGTCCTATATTGATGTATAATAATAGGTTGAATACAGATCCTCCTACCTTGATAGTGACCCTCACTTCTCCGATCCATCTCTAACTCTGCTGACAAAATGATGCTTATAAATGAAAAATCCTGTTATTGCAGGGCCTAAAACCCTTCAATGACTTATCAGAGCTTTCCAGATAAAGCTCCATCCAGGTTTCTTAATGTTGACACCATTGACATTTTGAGCCAGATAATTCTTTGTTGTGACTTGGGGAGTGAGGCATGTTTTATGCATTGTAGGAAGTGTAGCAGCATCTCTGGCCTTCGTTCATTTGATGCCAATTGTACCCCCAGGCCATTGAAATAACATAAACATGTTCTGGTATTACCACATGTTTCCAGGGGACAAAATCTTCACTGCTGAGACCTCTGGGGTACTTGATCTGGCTACCTCACTTTCACGTCTCTGCAACAATACCATATTTTATACCTTTCTCCAACACCAGCCCTTCATTCCAGTTATCCCAACTAGTTCCACTTTCCTAATCGTCCTGCTTCTCCATGCCCCTAAGCTTTCCCATTACTCTGCTCAAAATAATATCTTAGCTCCTAATGTCCTTTCCTTCATCTAATTGACTCCTACTTACCAAGTTAAAAACTCAGCTCAGACAGTGTTTTACCTTTGTTAATCTGTCCTCTTGTTGATGTGGATAAATGTTTGAAAATACTTTTATCAAACTACTTAAGCTATAGGGTCGGCAACTAGGTAATTGCGGATTTTTTAAAGAAAATCAAAGACAATTTTTTCATGGAACTAAATAACTTTATTCTGTAATGTATTGCCCATTTTGATCAATGACCTTTTGCCATCTTTCAGGCAGCATCATAATCCCACGTTCAAAAAACTTCTGGTTTTTATTAGCAAAAAACTGAATCAGGTACGATTTGACATCATCATCATTATTGAAATTTTTACCACTCAAGGAGTTTTGTAAAGATCGAAACAAAAAGTAATCAGATGGTGCAAGGTCAGGACTATATGGTGGATGTGGCAAAACATCCCAACCAAGCTCTATTAATTTTTGCCGAGTGACCAAAGATGTGTGTGGCCTTGCATTGTCATGATGGAATACAACACCTTTTCGATTTGTCAATTCGGGCCGCTTTTCTTCAACTGCATTGTTTAATTTCGTTAGTTGTTCAATGTAGACATCAGAATTGATCGTTCTGTTGGGTGGTAAGAGTTCAAAGTAGACAATTCCTTTGTAATCCCACCAAACTGATAACAAAACCTTCTTGTGATGAATATCAGCTTTTGATGTTGTTTGAGTTGGTTCACCTGGCCTGCTCCACGATCTTTTCTGCTTGATATTGTTGTAAACAACCCATTTTTCATCGCCAGTTATCAGTCATTTTAAAAATGGATCATTTTCATTTCGTTTCTTTAGCAAATTGCAGCTGCTAATGCGTTGCGTTAACTGTGATTCTTTCAGTTCGTGAGGAACCCATGTATGGAGTTTTTGAACATAGCCAAGTTGTTTTAAGTGATTTTCAATGCATGTATGTGATACATGAAGCTTCTCTGCAATCTCACGTGTTGTACTGTGACAGTCCGAATTGATTATTGCTTTAATTAGGGCGTCATCAACTTTAACTGGACGACCAGAGCGTTTTTCATCTTTGAGTGAAAAATCACCAGAACGAAATTTGGCAAACCAATTTTGACACTGCCGTTCTTTTAAGGCTTCGTCACCATAAACAGCACATAACTTTTTATGAGCTTGCGATGTGTTTTTCCCTTTGCGGAAATAAAAAAGCAAAATATGACGAAAATGTTCCTTTTGATTTTCCATTTTTCAAGGAACGCCAAACGAAAACTACAAAACAGATCAAAAAACTTTTTTCACTGATTAACAGCTGAATAGCCAACTATCAAATAACAAAGTGTGTTTTACATTTGTACTACGTCTGCAAACCTAAAAATTCAACTGAAGCCATATATGTGTGAAACCCGCAATTACTTAGCTGCCGACCCAATATATTATATTTTTAATAAAACTTCATTCATCTCTATTATTCTATAAATTCTTGGCATTAAGTATCATATCTTATTTGGTTTGCATTCTTAATGCCTTGCCACAGGTGGCAGCCTTGACAGATGTTCATCTTTACAAAAGAATATTCACCTCATGAGAATCAGGGAAATCACTTTGGCAAAGCACCATAGTATTCACTGGGTTGATGTTAATTGCCTTTTTATACATGTCCTTAACCTCCTAATAGGATTATTTATGCTAAATTGGAAAAAATATTTTCTTTGAGTTTTTCAGGTTTTGACATTTTGGATAAGCTGGTATAGACGTATAGCTTACTTGTTAGCCACACATACTATCAATCCAGTGTGATTGGTCTTTTCATAGTCATCTACTCACACTTGCAGCTTTCCAACTTGAGTCTTGCATGTTCTCTCCTTTGTGGTCCTCTGACCTCTCCACTTGATGTAATTTTTTCTAAGCCTTAGAGGCCTACTCAATCCCAATTCCTCCATGAGGGCCTCTCCTACCTTCTAGCTCATGTCACTATTTTCCCTATGCCTATTGGGCCTTTAAACACAAGAGTCTAAACAAATTTAATTCATTTACCTCCTTTATCTAAATTAGAAGAGATATGTTGTAAGGAAGACAAAGACTTATTAGAGACAATCAACCTGAAAATGCAAGTAAGGAAAAATCCCCACAGCAAACAGAATTATTCTGTCTAGTAAAGTCTGTGACCATTTGCAGTGACTTTATTTCTCAAGAGATAAACTTTGCATAATTGTACAATTTGGATAATCATGTAAAAATGATTTCCAGGAAAAAAAATGGTTAAAATTCAGATTAACCCTTACCCAATGATATGGCTCAGTGGTTGATCATTGACCTATGAACCAGGAGATCATGCTTCAATTCCCGGTCAGGGCCCAAGGCTAGGTTGCTGGCTCAGTGCAGGGTGTGCAGGAGGTAGCCGATTGATGATTCTCTCCCCATTGATGTTTCTATCTCTCTCTCCATCTCCCTTCTTCTCTGAAATCAATTTAAAAAATCTTAAAAATTTTCAGATTAACCCTTGACAATACATTGAATAAACAGAAGTGATCTTTCTTTCCTACAGCCCTTTATTCACTTAGAATGTTTTCCAAATGGCATCTGCACAAAGCCTGTGTCTATTAGGTCTTCTTGTTGAATAGAATTTGAAAAACTACTCATCAGATTGTGGTGTTAGCCCTGAAACTGCAACAATGGCGTTGCCTCTATAACCTGATTTGCACAAGAAAAGGATCATTAATATTCTACCTGTGAACTTGAAGGTATGATTGGTATTTCTTTAAAAATTATATTTTCTATGCCTCTGTGTGGTTACAAATATTCTATCTATAGGAAAGTCTCTTTATAACTCAGTTCTCTATTCCCTATGCTGAATGAAAGTTTCTGTCCTTACAATAGATTGCTCACTGGGAAGGAAAAAAAGCAATGCCATCCTGAATAAAAGATTTTGCTTTGGATCTGTACATATGAAATATTTAAATGAAAGGAAATGTATTGTGCTATTTTGTTTTTGCCGTGGCTTTTGCATTATCAATAAGTACTTAAAGGGTTTTTTTTTCTTGTTTTTTTCTTTTTCTTTTCTATATAAGGAAACCGGTAACTGAGCTCCTGTGCTCTTGATTGTGGATATAATATTTCTTTGTTAATTTACACTTTTAAATGTACGAAAAGGAAAGTGTTCTCAAAATCAGCCTTTATGCTTTTGTATTGAATTGGTAACTTAGAAGCATTTATTAGGAATACAGGACAATAGCAAATGCACAAAACTTTGTGAAGATGAAATTAGAAGCACAAATAATACCCACAATGAAACCCATTTTCCCCTACATCCTCTTAATCAGAAGTAAATGTGTTTTCATTTTCAGATACCTGGTAAAATTTATTTTAATAGTTGATATATTAAGGGGAATAGAGAGGAGACAAATGGTAGTATTTTGTGGAGTCAAGAATCTGAAATAATATGACAGAGCAGAAGCAAAGTGTATTTCTCATAAGCACAACAAAGCTCTGAAGAAATCCAATAAGTATTTGCAGGGGAACATTGAGGATCCACTGGGAAGATTCTTCTGGTATTTGTTCTCTCCCTTTTCTCTCTCTCTCTCTCTCTCTCTCTCTCTCTCTCTCTCTCTCTCTCTCTCTCTCTCTCTCTCTCTCTCTCTCTCTTTCTCTGATTCAGTAAATATAAAGGCAGGAACATTTATTTTGCATGTTCATTTTATGATTGGGATAACTCAGTTGCTGTTTTGCTTGTGTTACTGTTTGGAGGAGATTTGCTTTTGCTTTTGTTTGTTCTTTAGCACTGCCATAATGTTTATTTTTCCCTTCTCATCTGGGCTCTGGGTTTGGAGAAAGGTTGGGGAAAAGTTATGTGATGCTCCGCTGGACCAGAAAATTAGTGACGAGTGAACCTCCCAGAGGTCTACAGGTTCAGCCAAGTTGGGGTTAACATCCAGAAGCCTAGCTGTTTATTGGAACTGGCAGAGTCTCCTGGGCCCACAGGAATGACCTGTGGATTTAGTGATGCAATGCATTCTGACAAGGTGTCCAGGATGCCTTGTATCCAGAGAGAATGGGACACTTTGAGAAGAGGTATTATGCCTTGGGTTAAAATGCAGGAGTTTAGGGAACATAAAAATGAAGGAAGGTGAAAAAAAAATAAATTAAACCTCTTACATCTCAAGAGTTTGAATTTACATTTAAGGATGCTTGCAAGTTTTGTATTTTTCTTTAAAATAGCATTTTTATTATGCCTGAAAGCATTTCATTGGGTGTTTAAAGCCAAAGATTTATTTTATACGTGGCTTTTGAAAGATGAGAAATATTTGTCCTGGAGCTCCTATGAGTAGTACTTTTTTTTTTTTGAGGGGTGGGATTGAAGGCATTTTGGAACTATATGGAGTGTTGAGTTTTAAGGTAGCAAAAATAACTGTAGGCAAAAGAACATGTCAGAGTTGTCATCTGTATCAAGGGTTTATGTTCTGTGTTAGCTAGTTTCTCTCTTAGGAAGGAATGGCTGAGCCAAAGGATAGCAATAGGAGCAGCAGCAGAATCGCTCACACAACACTAAGCATTTTACATGCATTGTTTAATCTTTATAACTTACTGAGGAAGATATTATTGGTGTTTGTGTTGTTATTAAAAGTAGTAAACAGGCATAACAATTTCTTGAGTCAAAGTAACTTAACAGAGCTGGAATTTTAAAGTAGAATATTGAGACCACAAAATCCTTGCTTTATCAGATACACTATTTTGAAAAATCACTAACTTGGAAGGAGATGTACCCTAGCTTTAGAATTTCTGGTATTAATTTCAAGATTCCTTCACACCTATAGTTGTGGCTCTAGGAATAACGGCATAAGAAGGGATAGATGAATAATTGTGATCTGGAGGAGAGATTGCATATTTATTCATGTCTTTAGTTAAAACACTGACCCCTCTTCCTATTCTCCTCTACAAGATGATATTTAGGGTTCTGGTGAAATATGCCTTCTTTCAACAGTCTCACACTACAGATGTATATTCTTAAATGTGTTAGAAATGATCGTACCCATTCAAGAATCACCTTTTCCTGCTGCTTCTTCCTAGATTTCAGAAGGAGAATTAGGTAGTTTCCCCTTTGCCCTCAGGTTTTCCCCTTAATGACTTGTATACCTGGCCAGGGATTGATGAAATCTGGAGTTCAGGCTCTACTGTCTCTCTCTCTCTTTTCTTCTCCCCAAAATATCTCTGTACTAGATAAGCAAATATGTTCTTTTGTTTCTCTTTATTAAATATTTACATATACGGAAGCACACCTCTGGCTGAGTATTTACGGGATTACACTGTGCTAGAAAAATGTTGTATTAGAAAAAAATTTTCTCTTACCAATTCAGAACCCTATTGTTCAACTTAAAGAGAAATTTGTAGAAAACGTAGAATACTGCCTTGGCCAGTTTGGCTCAGTGGAAAGAGTGTTAGCCTGTCAACCGAAGGGTCCTGAGTTCAATTCTGGTCAAGGGCACATACCTTGGTTGCAGGCTCCTCCCCAGCTGGGCCCTAATAGAGGCCATGTGGGAGGCAACCAGTTGATGTTTTTCTCTCATTGGTATTTCTCTGTGTCTTTCCCTCTCTCTTCCACTCTTTAAAAAAATAAAAAAATAAAATCAATGGAAAAAAATATCCTCAGGTGAGGATTAAAAAAAAAAAAAAAAAAAAAAGGAAAAAAAAAAAAGAAGAAGAACGGTTGTAGGATATAAGACTAAACATTCACTGATTTAATATTTCCCACATTCATATTCATTTCAAAAATTTTCATGCATTAATGATCAATGTGATTACTGCAGAAGGAGGTTTTGCCCCTGGTAGGCCCATGAAATGGTACCATATTGACAAGAGTGAGGTAATTATTTATAAGACTAATAATCAGAAGAACATACTTCTAGGACTAGTTGGGTGGCTTTGAGCAAGTCACCTAGCTTCTACTTATATTTTTCTAAACAATATTGCTAAAATAGCTGTTTTTCCAACTGTATCTTATGTAGTAAAAGGCTAATATGAAAATTAACAAAATGGTGGAACAACTGGTCGCTGTGATGCACACTGACCACCAGGGGGCAGATGATCAACACAGGAACTGCCTCATGATGGTCAGTGTGTTCCCACAGGGAAGCACTGCTCAGCCAGAAGCCTTGAGCCTGGCTCACAGCTGTCCAACACAGCAGTGGTGGTGGAGCTTCACCGACTATGGGGAGGGGGCCTAAGCTGTCAGTCACATACATCCCCCAAGGGCTCCCAGACTGTGAGAAAGTGAAGGCGAGGCTGAGGTACTCTCCTCCCCCAAGTGCACAGATTTTGTGCACTGGGCCTCTCATGTGTAAATAATGGAAGTGAGATTGCTTTGTCAACTACAGATTTTAAAATATAAGATTTTAGCATTCACTTTCATATTCTCTAAGACCTAAAAGAACAATGGAAAAAAGTTAGCCTTCCTTCATCTACATCTTTGGAACATACAAAAATGGAAAAATAGGGAATTTTTTTTTTTAACTTTTATGTCCCAGGGAATTGTTTTTGACACATTTTATGGTAATTTAAATTCAACAGAGAAATCCTGGTGTGTATAGTAAAAAAGATCTAAATAAAATATTTGCTGAGATAACCTTACACCCTGGAAGGATGCTTCATCATAGTTATTTTTTATTTTTTTATATAAAATAAGGTTTATTTCATGATTTATTTATCCACACTACCTTCCAGATATATGAAAGCCTTTTCCACGAACATATATAGTGTACCTTATCTTTGCTATTGTAGCAAAAAGGTTTATATGAACACAAAAACATACAATTTTTTTCTCTAAGGAAAAGTTTAATCTCAGAGACATGATGCAAGCCAACATTGTTTGATATAAAGAAAAGATGAATACGAACATATATTATGGAAAATAAATTTAAACCACAGGAAGTCATTTTGTAGATACACTCTAGTTCATATCAATTTTTTGGGACCGAGTGATCATCCTTCTCTTGCTGATGGAACCCACATTTTTCTTTGGAAAAGCACTTCTTTATGTATTATTACATTATGTTGGGTCTTTTAAGAAACGGACACCACAATAATATTAAACATGCAAGAGTTTTATTGAGGGAGGGTGCAAGAGCAAGCAAGGAGAATTTTTAGACTGACATCAGTTCTGATTCTCATGGTGAGAGTGAAGGAGAGAGGAACAGGGCAGAGGAGTCTCCTACTGCAGCTTTTTTCCAAGGAAGATTCAGCTGAGCCAGTGGGGAAGCCTTGAGCCAATGTCACCCATAGAAGGAGTCACCTAGGAGTGGGTTGCACTAGCTTCCTCCTCCTCATTGTGTTCAGTAACTCTCTGGGGTCACACACAGAAGGTGGCTGCAGCTCAGATGCAGGGGTAGATCCACAGGGTTGCTAGCACCTGGGATTGCCAGTCCGCTATGTGTCCCTCACTGAGAGGTCTGACTGGTGCAGTAATGGCTGTCACTGCTCGCAGTTCACCTGCTTCTGCAGGGCTTTCCTTCACATCTGGTTCCGGGGTGGACATGGGGATGAGTGCTGGCCAATTAGAACACTGTGTTTGCAATGCCCAGAGCTATTGGTTCAGAGATGAGCATATGAGCTGCTTATAATCAATGAGAAGCAATCAACTGCTTTTGGGATCGCTGGAAGTGGAGCTGGTATTATCTTTTGAGACCATCTAAACTTTGCGCTGTTGCAAAATCCTTTATGGAGATAGTAGCCATAGAAGCAGTACAGCTAAAGTCAGAGCTTTGGAATGGAGAAAAGCCCAGTATGATGATGTGGTTTCACCCTTTGAGTAAAACTGTGCCTGACTTCTAGACTTCTAATTCTATAAGCAAATTAACTTCTTTTTAATTTATCCAATACTGATTGATATAGCTAAGGGTTGCTGAAATGGTTGGTAACTAGATGAGGACTCACTCCACATAGGCTTAAACTATGAGTGAAGTATGCGGCATTGGTAACTGCCTTATATGTCCTTAAAAACACAACCTGTCGCTGAATATTGTTATACTTTATAAGTAATGAAGTTGTTTTTAATGAAGTGACAAAGTTTATAATAAGAACAAAGTTTTAAGAAAAGAAAGAATACAAAAAGCATTTTCATATGTCTCACCAACACCCAGAAAATAAATTAATTTAGATAAAATATTCTTAAACTCAACTTTCTATGTCCTCTGAACCATGCAGTGCACAAGGCCATTGTTACTCCTTCTCTGTGTGAGACAAAAAACTGCCATGTCATTCGATTAGATCATTTACTACTAAACAATGCAGGGGGAGGTATCATTGGAGATGGGTGTATTTTTCGTTAATTCTGCTTGAAGCAGCAGTTCCTGTAAGTAGACTGTCAAGAGCCTGAGGAAGTGCATCACAGCTGCCTCATTAGGAGGAAAGTTCTGGACGGCTGGTTACTTGCTGGCACCTCTCCTCAGAAAGGTGTTAAAACTGCCACCAGGCCTAGCCGGGTGGCTCAGCCTGTTGGAGCATTGCCCATACACCAAAAGGTAGAGGATCAATTTCTGGTCAGGGTACATACTGGGGTTGCAGGTTCCATCCAACAAGGTTTGGGCGCATATGGAAGGGAATTGACCTATCTCTCTCTTTCTCTCTCTCTCTCTCCCTTTCTCTCTCTCTCTCTCTCTCTCTCTCTCTCTCTCTCTCTCTCTCTCTCTCTCAAAACAAACAAACAAAAAACAACAAAACAAAAACAGAAAACACTGCCACACCCCCGACCGGGCCAGATCCTTGCTGAGGTTTCTGCAGGGCAGATGCACCCCTGGTTGTTGCAGACACTGGTGCCAGGGAACAGCAGAGCCCAGGGAGGTAGGAGTGTCCACCCACAGTGGAGAGTATCACTGCTTTTATTTTTTATTTTTCAAATTATAAAAGAAATACTTTTCTTTAGAAAGTTTCGAAGGCAGTAGAGATGAACCAGCAGGGCTGCATAGGCTCTGGAAATAAGTTACAGATGTGAAAGAAGGATCCTTGGAGCTTAGAAGAGGAAAAGGCAAAAAAAAAAAAAAGTAAAGCACCTTGTGGGAAGGAGATGGGGACAGGAAAGGGACAGGCAGGCCACCAAGAGGGGGAGCCAGAATCACGGCTTGCTCATCACAAGTTATTTTGTCCTGTACTTCACAAATTTGAGAATGAGGAATTAAAAGCTTTAATCCTAAACATTTTCCAACTACATTGTGTCATTGGTAAGAATTTGTAATCACAGACTTCAACTTTGTTTTATTTATTGTCTACATAGTAACAAAGAAACGTGATTCTAAGAGAAAATTTAATTGTAAGACTAGTCACAATGAATCCAAAAAGTCTGCATAATTACCAAATTTCATTAGAATTAATTGCAGGTACTAAAATGGCTATTTGGGGTTGCCGTACCTCCGTTGCTAAATAGATGGTTATGAAGTGTCATGATGGATTGTGTAAAATTGTGCTGAAGAAACTGGTCATGCAAAGTCTAGCAGCACTGAAATCATCTGAGAACTTACTGATAGAGCAGAATTCCAGGCCCCGTCCCAGCCCTACTGGATCAGAATCAGCCTTTTCACGAGGGAGGTCCCCAGTAATCTGTTTGCTCATTAAACTTTGAGAAGCAGTGCTTTAGATTAGAATATCATAGGTCTAAGAGGTATTATTTCATATTAGGATGTTTTCTAATTTATACCAGGATGAACAAAAGTAGGTTTACAATTGTAATATAAATTAGTACTATAATAAGTCATCTTATATAATAAAGAGGTAATATGCAAATTGACCCTCATGCCATAGGGCTGTCACAAGATGGCTGCCCTAACCAGCCCTACCCCTCATTAGCCTCTCCCACCCTAATTGAGGATGGAGTGGCTAGCCAACCCCACCCCCCTCACTTCCCCACAGCCCCTCACGCAGGCTGGCCTCGCCCCATGCTTTCCCAGGCCTGGAGGTACGCCAGGCAGGCTGCAGGCATGGCCTTGGTCAGAGGCAAAGGTCCAGGCTGTCCCTGGTCTAGTGGGGCCAGAAAACCTCAGCAGTGACCAAAGACCAAGACCGAGTGGAATGGTCCCTGCTGGTGCTTATGGCTCAAAGTGAAATGAAGAGGGGAGCATATTGAACCTGCAACTCTGGCATCTGCACACCAAATTTGGGGGCACACCATGCTGATGGCACCTGTGGGGGGGGCGGTGAAAAGGGAGAGCAGGAAGCTAGGAGGGGCTTAGAGTCTTCGGGAGCAGCCCATCTGCTGAGGTTGCTGTGACTTGTGTGCTTGGGCTTGGTCAAAACCTCTGGTCAGCTCTTCAGTTTGCCTTCCAGGTGCAGCTAGCCCTGAGCCGGCTGGCTTCCACTCAGAGAAGCAGCTGTCACTGACTCAGTTAAATAAGAGAAATCAAAGAGCCAAGAGTCAATATCCTCCCAGCCCCTTCCTATGCCTGGGTGAGGAGGGCTGGCGATGGGGGCATGGAAAACGGCTGCTGCTTTGCATTTCATAATGAAAAGTCTCCTGCTATGTAGAGAGGAGAGCTGATTCGTTTCCAGCAACACCGGGCATGTTCCCTGCCCCAGACCTGAAGCCTGATGGCACCTAGCAAAGGTGTGTCTGCATAGCCATGTTGCCTGGCTCCTGGAACACTGGGAGCAAGTTTGAGCTGCATTGATTTAAAAAAAAAAAAAAAAAAAGTAAAAATTGAAAAACTCCTCTTTGGTATGATAAAATGCAGATTACAGCGTCTGATTTTGTCTCCTGTGTTGATTTGAGGCAGAGCGCAAATAGGTTCATGGGAAAAGCAGGGGAAAAAAGGGGGGGGGGGAGGGATAGGATTCTGCTGCCCACAGCACTGAATGTTGTTTATTATTATTTTTCCTTCTTTTCTTCAAGTCAGTATATGCCATTTAAACCACACTGTGGTGTTAGGTAATGAGCTAGTGCTTCCTCTGTTAAGAGCAAGCAGCAGTGCCTTTCATATGAGGCACATACAGTTAATCCACTCAAACGGGGCATACTGAGTGGAGAGAATGGTATGTGTCATCCTATAAAGAACTTGGCATTATGATGCCATCTGGCTGAAGATCTTATTTATTTTGCAACTTTGAGGAGGTAGACAGATCAAGCATTGAGAATGAACGTGCATGCTTACGTGCATGACTTTATTTTCATCTGTAACAACCAAAGGACCGGTCACCAGGAGGCGCATTGATGGGTCCTGCCGTGCAGCGAGTCTGGGGTCTCATGGCTGCTGGACTGGGTGAGGCTGCGGGGTGCGGGCAAGGGCTGGGAGACCTGAGGTCTTGCCCCACCACCCTCCTCCACTTCGGACGCCTGGACGTAAGGCTGAGTCCCCAGCCCAGTGGGGCTCCGTGGGGGTGGGGCCGGCCAGGGACGGGACTTCTATAATAGAGAAAGAGCAAATAGCAATATTAAAATATTTCTTCTAATTAAATCCCTTTTAAATTGCACGAATTTTTTGCACTGGGCTACCAGTAAATAATAATACGACAATATACTGTGTTTTTCATTAACTCACAACTGTAAACCTACTTTTGCCCACCCTGTATTTTAACAGCCTTTGCATTCTGTCTTCTTTCCTTGTACCCTGCAAGACAGGTTTGACTCGTGTATTACATGTTGCTATATAAAACTGAAACAAGGAAAGCACAGCAGGTTCTAATTTGATCTGCAGTGACAGACTGTGTGTGGATCAAGAAGACTGCATTTGACAACTGTCCTATATACCTGAGTATGCATGCAACAGTTTGGCTAAACTCCAGAGTCAATGTTGGTTACAGTTGATTGATAAAAATTTGCTTCCTTTTCAAGGTCAAATAAATTTGTAAGAATTTTATTTTGCTTACTGAGCAGCTTCCATGAGGAATCCCAGTTTAACATTACAGCTGTGCCTGCATTTTTTCACCTAAATGTGTATAAACCTGCCCTTAACTTCAGTGTATCTGATACATTGTATGAAGACATTAAAAAATACTTCCCTCAAAATGTCAGTTCATTCAGATTTGCCTCACATGACCTGAGATAATTTAGAATTACAGGTGGTAGTAGAAAATCGCCTCACAGTACTAAACAGTGTAGGAAAATAAATAAACAAACTGCCTTTCATAGTCTACATAGTCTATAGCTGCTTTGACAATATCAGTGGTTGAAGAATAAAAATATTTTAGGACATGTTCATGAAAAACAACAAAAAATAGGGTTTTAGTTTAAAAAATAGCCATATTTGTATAATAATATAATATAATATAATATAATATAATATAATATAATATAATTAATAAATTAATATAATCTATTGTATATTTATATATAAAAGCCTAAGTACCTTTACGACTGGTCCACGAATGACCGGTTGATTGGTTACTATGATACACACTGACCACCAGGGGACAGATGCTCAATGCAAGAGCTGCCCCCTGGTGGTCAGTGCACTCCCACAGCCAACCTCCCCTGGCCAGCAGCCAGCTAATCTCCCGCAGTCCCTGCCCCCAGCCAGCTGGCCCCAATCAGCCCCAATTGGGACTGCACTAGATGGCACCAATTGGCCCCAATTGCCGGCCAGGCCGAGGGACCCCCACCTGTGCATGGATTCGTGCAGAGGGAATATAATATAATATAATGTAATGTAATGTAATATAATTAATATAATAATGTAATAATATAATATAATATAATATAATATAATATAATATAATATAATATAATATAATATAATATAAATATTTTTTGCTTTATTCAGGTTCACAATATTACCCTCAGATGTTAGAATTAAGAATGCTCCTTTGAAATAGTACTTGTCAACATTATTTGATCATGGAAAAGGCCTAAAGCAACTTCTGATCTCTTTTGATGGGAACCCTTGTCATGTTAGGCAGAAGGAAAATAAAACAGCTTCATTTTCTAGAACTGTTTTGCACTATAACAAAGTTATAGTGATATTGGGACTTAATGAATACAAGTTTATGAGAGTAACACAGTTTTAAAATAAACCTAAAGTGGGCACCTTTTCCAGTTACAGTTTAAAAACTTTGAAAGTGGGGACTTTAATGAGCATTTTTAAATGAAGCATTTGTAAAATAAGCCAACTAATCTCAACAAATAAAAATGGGGATTTAACAGTTCATTTGGTTTGTTTGGAAATTACAGAGTTCATCTCTCAAAGGAGCTCTTGATTATCTGAACTAACCTTTGAAGTAACATTTGTATTTCTGTATGCCAGTGGTCAGCAAACTGTGGCTTGCGAGCCACATGCAGCTCTTTGGCCCCTTGAGTGTGGCTCTTCCACAATATACCAAGGGCCTGGGCGAGTCTACTTTGAAGAAGTAGCATTAGAAGAAGTTTAAGTTTAAAAAATTTGGCTCTCAAAAAAATTTTAATCATTGTATTGTTGATATTTGGCTCTGTTGACTAATGAGTTTGCCGACCATTGCTATATGCAGACTTCTCCTCAGACATTCCATGTTGTTCATCCTCCAAGGCTTTATTATAACACCCATCCCCTGAAAGCTGGGTGAGAGAGCCCATGTCTGCACCTTTGAAAAGAGCCACATAAGAGAGAGAATAATGACTTCTGAGATATCTTCAAAGTATTGAAAAGTTCCAAAGAATTCTTCCTCACATTATTGGCATCTTTACAATACATCCCATTTTTCTAAAAAATCGTCCAAACTTCAAGAATTCTTTTATTTATTTATTTATTTATTTATTTATTTATTAGCAAAGGTGGAAATTTATTGAAGAACAAGTACAGACTCCCATGTGGGGATGAGGAAAGAGTCCCACTGAGTTCCTTTTTTGATGGTTTTATAAAGGCTGAGTTTTTGTGCCCTGATAACCCCTATGATTGGCCACTATTTCCCTTTGATTTGGTCACTATAGCAGTTCCTGAGCCCAAAGGTGAATCCTTACCTGGGAGGTGTGAGGCCCTCCCTTATTTTGTAAATATAGACATTAGATTGCTCTCAGTTCCTTTATCTTATGGAAATAGAATGCTGTATCTCCCTTATCTTATGGAAATGTGATTTCTCCTGGCTCCCTGTTCCCTGTCTTATGGATATGTAACATTTTCATACTCTGTAGCCTGTGCTTTTTTCATGGACCCCCTTAATTTCTTTTTTTTCCCCCAAACCTACCTATCGCCCCCTAAAATTTCCTATTTCAGTCCCCATTCCAATTAGGAAACCCAGCTGCCATTGGGGTCAGGGTACACCAGGTCTTTCTGGCAACTTCCTGCTGGAAAATGGGTTGTAGTTTGGGGGCAGCAATCGGAGTCCCACTGGAAGTGGGAGATCTAAGGGTCCACATAAGATGAATGTAACGGCCTTCATTTGCAGAGGTCTATATGTAGCTTTAAGGCTTCTAAATGGGATATAAAACTTACCAAAGGTTAAACAGGCAATGGTTAAAGATGAGTAATAAAAACAGCATGAACAAAGGTCTGAGAAGGGGAGTTATTTTAAATTTGATCTCTTTATGAAAACAATCCACAAATTATATATATATATGATTCGTTTCACTCCATTCTACTAACCTAGTTCTTATCTCTAACCCTTATATTTCTTAATGTTTTGTACAAATTTACATTCATAGAACATTTCTTAATTTAATTGAGAACAAGCAATATAATTTATTAATCTTTATAGTCATATAATACCTAGTAAAGTACTTCACATGCAGCTGATCTACTTGATGCCTATCAAATTAATGCTTTAATAATATAAGAATGAATCCAGTTGATGAACATAAATATTATTTAGAAAACTCTAGCTTTGGCCTGGGAAATAACAGAAAATAGATTTCAATGTGTTTTTTTGTTTGTTTTTGTGGAGAATTTTTTGGTAGCTTGAATACCTATGGTGAAAAAAATTGCTCAGATTGATTAAAATTTTAATTTTCAGCAGATCAAGATGCATGACACAAAGAATGGCATTCTGCGCCTTCAGAGGAATGTTGAGACCCTACTACCTAAACTATAAACATCAGAGAGAAATGCTTATAACTCTCAGCTACTAAGTACTGTGTTAGGTTATTTTCCTACTTGATCTCTTTCCTGAGTCTTCTCAACAAACTTGCTATGTGATGACTAATATCCCCATTCTTGCAGAGAATGGTTTAAGTCATGTTGTCCAAGTTAAGCTAGAAGAATAAATGGCCAGCTAGAATCCACGCCCTGTCCCTTCTGACAACCACGTACTTCTTCTTTCTAAGTTACTGTTTTGTTTTGAAGATCATCTTCAAAGGAGATGATGTCAGGGCCCTCCCAATTCATTTGATGAAGCCGTAAGCCCTAAAGTGACTCTATTTGGAAACGGAACCTTTAAAGAGGAACCTAAGATCAAATGAGGACCTAAAGGTGAGACTGTGCTTCAATATGACCGATGACCTTGTAAGAAAAAGGAAAAGAAACCCAGGATGTGCTTGCACAGAGAAAAGGAACTATGAGAACACAGTGAGAAAGGAACCAGATACAAGCCAATAGAGGGGCCATCAGAAAAACCAATCCTGGCTGGAACCTTAATCTTGGTCTTCCAGCTTCCAGAGCTGTGAGTAAATAAATGTATGTTGTTTAAGCCACCAGTCTGTGGTATTTTGTTATGACATTCCTAGCAGACTGATACAGAAACACTATTAAAAATAAAAATATATGCAGTTAAGAAAAAAAATCCATAGGGCTAGAGATTGGGAAATGATCTACATATGCAATGTCTCAGTGTTTTGTGTGGCAATCACATTCAATCATATCAAAACAAGAAGTATTTATTGAACACCTACTATTATCCTGCCAAGTCACCACCCTGGCCTAGCATGGTTTCTGAGGTTCCAGAATTGGCTTCTCTTCACAGTCTCTACAATTCCGTTTTGTGGAACCACCCTTATAGGTTGTAGTGTAATTAAGCTTCGCATGATTGCACTTTGCTAAATATAAACACTGCCAATTCCTAAAGCTAAGAGCACAGGACTTACTGCAAATTCTTTTCCTAGGACTTTGATGGATTGCACACGCATACTCTGGCAGATTCTGTTTACTGAGGATGCATTATGTTTCCCACTTGCTCATTTCCCTCTTTTCTTCTATTTACCTCTTCTAGTCCCAGAACATCTTTTGAAGTATGTGTGACACTTCTTCCCTCAACTCCGGGGGACTGGAAAGATATTTGCACAACACAAAAGATTGCTCTGTCATTGTTTCTAAGGGGTAGTGCTCTTCTTCCTGTTTGCCCCTGGCTTGCTGTTTTTCTGGGTGCTGCATTTTTTAAATGATTTTATTTACACAATATTTCTTAAATGTTGCTGGTCTTTTTCAAAGTGAAATGATGAAAATTATTTTGAGAATTCAGAAGTAAAACAGTTATTGCTTTCTATTTCAGCCCAACTGGTGGGAGGAAAATGGTTTATCATGGTAATCATGCTGTTAAATGACAAGGCAATCAAGTACTCAAAATGTCATTTGTCATTTGAAAAGACAAGCTTATAACTAGTATTGTGGAAGACATGGCATCTGTAATCAAAAGAGCTTGACTTGAAAAGGAAAAGAGTCTTACAACCTGAGATTAGGCTTGTCAGAATCATTAATTCCCATAAATTCAAATAGAATGAAGCCTTTGTTGACTTACTAGTAGATCATTCTCTGTCAGAGTCCGATTTCCTGTCCAAATTCCCTGGGGAGGGGGATCAGTGACACAATTAAGTTGGTAGTCACCTCTGAGCTCTATGGTAGAAGACCATTTTTTATGTAAGATCTTGGTCACAAATGGAAAAAAATGCAACAGCCAGGAAATCTTGTGGATACTAATGTAGACATGTAAAAGGAACACAGAAGCAGCAGCTGAAGGATTTTCTGCATTTTGCAGAGGTATCTTCTGAGTTTTGCAATGCCAGGTAATCCCTGGGACAACTAAAATAAGATAAAAATTCTGAAAGGCTATTTGCAGGATAAATATCAGGACAATGAACTTGGTCTCAGATTAAATATGAATGACCATTAAGATCATAGAGCCTCCTCTCAGGGCATAGACCACTTCTTTATGGAAGAAATCATTGGAAAAATGGTTCCAAGGCAGGATTTATAGGAATGTGTATGTAAAATACATTTATGATACACATTAGTTATTTTATATAAATTTTAAATGGTAATCACTATTATGATTTTTTTCACATTTTTGTTATTTATACATCTATCTTACCTAATAATAGAGAAACATGTAAATTCACCTTACCTCCGCTACACCCACAGCCAATCAGAGTGAGTATGCAAATTAACCCAACAAAGATGGAGGTTAATTTTCATACATACTTGGGTCCTGGGAACCTTCTTGGCACCCAGGTCACTCCCAGCCGGCCATCAGACAGATGCTTTAAGTGTGGGAAGGGGCCGAGCCTGCGATCAGAGGTGTTGTGGGGAATCCCTTCCCAAGCCTAAAGCCTGGGCTGAGTCTTTAAGCTTGGGTAGGAGCCAAGCATCGGATCAGAGGGAAGGGGGGGGGGGGAGAATCAATGGAAACATATCCTCAGGTGAGGAAAAAAAGAAAAATAAAGAAAGAAATGGCATATCCTATTAAAGACACATCTTGAAAATGCCTAAAGAAAGTTGTCATTTTTTCATGGTGAAGGAACTGGAGTTTGTGTTGTTGAAAACACTTGGGCAGCTACAGTGACTGGAAGTGGCTGAGGCAGCAGGGTGCTGGGGCTGGTACCTTCCACTGATTAGCCCAGTCATCTCCCGCAAAGGGAGGCCAGACTGTTACTTAGGCCCAATGGTGGGCCTGAGCCATCAGTAGGACATCCCCTGAGGGCTCTCAGGATGTAAGAGGGGGCAGATTGGGCTAAGGGACCTCTCTTCAGGACACAAATTTAATGCACTGGGCCCCTAGTATATATATATAAAAGGTTAACCTGCTAAGTGTCTGACCATCCAACTGGTTGCTATGACACACACTGACCACTGGGAGCATACACTCAATGCAGGAGTAGTAGTGGTTCTCAGGTGACACACCCCAAAACCAGAGAGGAGGGAACCCAATTCCTCACAGAGCTGTGTGATTCCACCTTCAGCCGTGGGTTAGTTGTTGCTGGTGCATTGTCAGCCCCAAATCTGGTTTACTGCACACTTGTGTTTGTGTTCCACACACTGTGCAACAGCAAATTTGCAGAGTGCCCTTTTGCTCTCTGGGACCCCTTAGAGGATGTCAGAGAGCCAGTTTCAGCCCGATCCCCACAGGCTAGGCTGAGGGACTCCACCTGCCGAAGGGACCCCGCTCATTCCACAGACACTAGGGAGGGACTGCAGGAGGTTGACTCCAGGGAGTGTCCAGCCCATCTCATCCAGTCCTGCCTGGCCACCACCTTCTAATTAATTTCCTTTCAATGTGCATGAATCCGTGCAGCAAGTCACTAGTCTATTAATAAATCTCAGAGATAAGACTACATCTGTGTTCCTTTAATTCAAAGTCCTGAGCTCCTTATGAGAATACCCTAACAGTTTCTTAGCATTTATTTACTAGATAGTGGTGGCCCATTGCAGAAAGATTCCTGCAATAGTGCTTCCTGCTATGGTCACTGCCCCACCTGCTTTCCTCCCTTCTCACCTCCCCATTTGCTTCTTCGAAGCTTTATTCCCTTCTGCAGGCTTGGCTTCTTTCTATGCTGTCTTGATATGCAAATTAACCATCTTCTTGGTTGGGTTAAATTGCATAATCACCCTCATTGGTTGGTGGGTGTAGCTTGTGTAGCGGAGTGATTAATAATTTGAATATTGCTCTATTATTAGGTTAGATAATGAGGGGATAACCAACCACCATTTCTCACCCTTTTATTCCTGTCTACTTCTTTTTTTTTCTCTCCTCATTTTCTTCTCTTCCCCTCACTACTCTTCTATTTATTTATTGGTTAATTGAGTGTATTTTATTTTATTTCAGGTCAAAATTTCCTGAAAATGTTCTATGACATCTTGATTAAAGCATTGTTATATCAAAATGTAGTTTCTTTAAAAAAAAATATCCTGATTTTGTTTCAACTATACATCTACTATAAGACTCAAAATATATTTTTAAATTGCACATTTTAAGCATAATTTACTTGATTTGCAATTATATTAAAAAGTTGGTGAACATGATATGTAGTTACATGTATAAAAAAATAAAAAGCTTTAAAAACAATATATCATTCCCAAAAGATATGGGTCAGAAAAAGTCTCATCTCAACACAGAGATACACCAAGTAGGCCCTGAAAGATTTTGGAAAACCAGTGTCTTAAAGAGTATTTTACTTTTCTACTTAGGATCCATGATACAGATACAGGTATGGTTTAGTCATCGTCCAAGATGCATTTGTTTTCATCTGAAGCAGAATTGAAATCATAAAAATGCTGAGAAAGGTTTTGTTTTCTTAATGTTGACCCACAAGGCAACAAATAACACTTTAATGAGAAAACCAGTGAATAGAGAATTGTCCTAATAGAGCTAAAAACAGAATTAATTTGGAACTGATGCTTGAAGACTTTCTGTGAGATTGAAGAGAAAAAAGATGGCAAAAAAGGAATGCAGATATTTGAAGAAAAACAGCAAGAGTGAAAGCTGAAAAATAAGAAGGACACTGAGGTTACTTAGTGAAATAAGATAGAGGGAATGCGGGGAAGAAATTGCACAAACATTGTCACCAAGGGCTCAGTTCTCAGAGTTATTTTTATACAAGTGTCTGCTTCCAACATCACCACCCTCACCAGTGTCCATTAAGTGCTTTCACAGAGAGTGATTTTTTTTCTTGAGGTGCCACCAGTGGAAGCACAAGCTGCCATTTTAATTGAGTTCTGGTATTTCTCGTTCCAAGAATGTTCAGAATTCAGGAAGAGTAAAAGGGGGACAAGAAACAAGTGTTCCTTGGCTTCTGGGTTTTTATCTAAATTCACTCAGCCAAATATACACTGCCTATTTGAAAAGAAACAAAACAGAAAACTATTCTTACTGACTCAGAAAATATATCTACTTTATTTTTCATCCCCCCACCTCTGTATCAAAAGCTTTCAATTTTGATACATTTTTATTTTTTATTTTATTTTTTAAGTGTCTATTCTTTTTATAAAATAATAAGAAACTAAAAATTTCAAGGGGCCATGCATATGTCAAAACTCTATTATGTCTAACATTTTATATTCAAAGCAATTATCTAATCAAGGGAGAGGAAAAACGTCACCAAGTAAGGGATTCATTTATTATTATTGCTCTAGGGAAATCGAAATGTCTCTGTCTTGACTCATCATAAACAATCAGGCAAAATAAATCTCTGATTTTTTTTTAATACTTGAGAAATGAGGATTTCCCCCCCATTTATTATTTACTAAAGCCCAGTACACAAAATTCATGCATGAGGTAGGGGAAGGTCCCTCAGATCAGCATGCACCCTCTCCAATCCAGGACGCCTCTGGGGATGTCCGACTGCTGATTTAGCCCCTATCCCCATAATTATACATCACTCTCACAATCCAGGACTGCTGGCTCCTAACTGTTCACCTGCTCACCTGCCTGATCACCCTTCACTACCCCCTTTGCCATCCTGATCACTCCTAACTGCTCCCCCTACTGGCCTGGTTACCTCCAACAGCCCCCCTTGCTGGCCTGTTCGCCCTTCACTGCTCCTCATCAATTGGTTGCTTCCCACAGGCAACCGACTAGGGTCAGAGATTGGAGCTGCAATCCAGGGAATAGAACTTTTGATCCTCTGGTGCACAGGCCAACACTCTAACCATTGATCTATGCTGGCCAGGGCAAATCTCTGATTTTTTGAGATATAATTGACCTGTATTCATTTCAGGTGTACAATGTAAGGATTCCATATATGTTTACATTTAAAAATGATTACTACAGTAATTCTAGTTATTTTTCATTGCCACACAAAAATAGAATATTTTATAAGAACATTTAAGATCTACTCTCTTAGTAGTGTTCAAATAAATACCATATTATGTATTAACTATAGTCACCATATTTTACATTATGTCCCTAAGAGTTATTTATTTTATAACTGAAAGTCTGTATCATTTCTACCACTTTTGCCTTTTTTTCCTATCCCCCAAATTGTGCCTCTGGCACCCACCAATCTATAAGTTTATTTTTTAGATGTTACATATAAGTGATATTATATACTATTTGTTTTTCTCTGTCTGACTTATTTTCACTTAGCAAACTTTCCTCAACATCCATCCAAGCTATTACAAATGACAGGGTTTCTGGGTTTTTTTGTTTTGTTTTTATGGCTTAATAATATTACAGTGTATGTGTGCGTGTGTGTGTGTGATCTTTTCTTGTTCTTCATCCATTTATTCATTGGTGACATTTAATATTGTTCCATGTCTTGGCTATTTTAAGTAATGTTGCAATAAACATGGAGAGGTTCAGATATCTTTTAGAGTGAGTGTTTTCATTTCCTCAAAATACAGATCCAGAGGTGGAATTGCTGGACCATATGGTAGTATTATTTCTTTATATTTTGAGGAACATTCATACTGTATTTGCATGATAGCTACACCAATGTACATTCATACCAACCATGCATTATTGCCTTTTCTCCCCATACTTGCCAACACTTGTTATTTCTTGTCTTGTTTGATAGCCATTCTAACAGGATGAGGTGATAGCTCATTGTGGATTTGATTTTCATTTCCCTGATGATTGTAATAATGAACAGCTGTAGATCATCTATATGTCTTCTTTAGATAACTATCTATTCAAATCCTATGCCCATTTTTAGTCATATTGTTTGCTATTTTAGTATTGAGTAGTATGAGTTCCTTATATATTTTGATTATTAACCCCTTATCAGATTATGTAAGGAACTCATCCACCCACCAGCTTGGCTTCCCCTTACTTCCCCACTCTGCCAGCCAGCCTGGTTGCCCCTTATTATCACATCTCCCCCCCCCCCCGCCAGCCTGCTTGCCCCCCCAATCCCCCATTCCCCTGCTGGCCTAGTTGCCCCATGCAGCCTGCTGTTCTGTCATTTGGTTGTCACTCACTAACCCCTGCCAGCTTGGTCACCTCATGCATCCCACTGCTCAGTTGTTTGGTTCTCTCTCACTAAGCCCCCTGCGGACCTGGTCACTCCACACAGCCTGTTTGGTCGTCTGTTTGGTTGTTTCAGTTGTTATGATTGCTTAGGCTTTTATATATTATAGATAGTCCCATTTGTTTATTTTCTCCTTAATTTCTATTACCCTAGGAGCTGTATCAGTCAATGACATGTGCCTGACATTTTGCTGCCTATGGTTTCTTCTAAGATTTTTATGGTACATATTTTTATTGATTTCAGAGAGGAAGGGAGAGGGAAAGGGAGATAGAAAAATCAATGATGAGAGATAATCATTGATCAACTGCCTCTTGCATGCTCCACACTGGGGAGTGAGCCCACAACCCTGGCATGTGCTCTGACCAGGAATCGAACCTCCTGGTTCATAGGTCAATACTCAACCACTGAACTGTATGATCTTTTTAATGTACTGTTGGTTTGCTAACATTTTGTTAATGATATTTGCATCTACTTTTATCAAGGATATTGACGTTTTTAAATAGTATAATCTATTTTAACCTCATTTAACACTTAAACTCTGGTGTATATGTGGATGCATATATTTATCAGCTATAATATAAATTTGTACGTAAAGCTATTTTAACTTGATTTTATAGCAGAATTATCAATTCTTTTAAGAAGCCTGAAAAATAAATAAATAGATTACATCTCAGGAAAGAATATTCACTAATATAACTAGTTAGCCTATATTGTAGCTTTGAAAAGTACCCAACTCACTTTATAAAATTCTTTCTAAAGAATCTCCAAGAATTGTGAAATTATCTAAAGGTAAGGATAGTGACCTGAAGATATTTCTTTGAAGATCTGGAATTTAGTTTGCAATTATTCAAGGTTAAGTGAGAACTGAGAAAAGATGATAAAGAAGAAAAGCATCATGCGTGTACCTTTCTGTCCTGCAGAAACACCTACAATGACAATAGCAAATAAGCAAAAACCTTTTATTTTTTATATAGAGTGTATATACACACTTTGAATGATTATACAGTCAGTGTTTATACTTCAACTGTGTTTTCAAACGTCCAATGGCATTTTAGGAGTTTCCTTTGTTTAAAACTTAGTCTGGCTGGGAAGAAAAAGAAAAAGAAAAACATCTATTGAGCTATCAGCTGTACAAGTGTGTATACATGTTTTGGGATACCCTGTGTGTAAACACAAAAGCCTACATAGTAAGATAAATAATGTGATCAAAGCCCAGAATTTCTATGTACAGCCACATGCTTCTTGGAAGAGAAACACTGGTAAAAGAGAGAGATTAAAGACTAGAATAACTTTCTGACGAGGCCTGTGGATCAGAAAGAGGATGAGCAGGACTCACCCATGCTTCTAAATGAATGCCGTGCTCTCTGTTAAGAGACCAAAGGAAGAGTAAGATCCTGTTTTCATCCCAAAGAAGGTGAAAGGAAATAATGAGACAAATGCCAAAAGTGGAAATAAGATTTATTTTAAGATTGTCTCCTTCCCATTGCTTCTAAACTTCAAACATTATAATGCTTTTCATAGAATCTGGGGCATCAATGTTTTCCATAAATATTTTATTTTTCACCTTAACCAGTTTGGCTCAGTGGGTAGAGCATCAGCCTACAGACTGAAAGGTCCCAGTTCAATTCTAGTGTACCTTGGTTGCAGGCACATCCCCAGTAGGAGGTGTGATGGAAGCAGCTGATCAATGTTACTCTCTCATAGATATGTTTAACTCTTTATCCCTCTCCCTTCCTCTCTGTAAAAAAAAAAAAAAAAAAAAAAAAATCATTACAATATATTTAAAATGTTTCCTTTTTCTCTTTATAATTTACACCACTTTATTTTATTCAACTCAGTTAAGAAAACATGATAACTACCTCGTGTCATGAAGTTTAAAACCTGTTCTTTATTCGTTCTTCCCTCTTAGTGTGTGTGTGTGTGTGTGTGTGTGTGTGTGTGTGTGTGTTTGAGCGCATGCACGCACACATGTATCTAATAGTATGTGTGAAAGGCAAGGGCAGAGACATAAAGAGATTTCTCTAGTAGTTTCTTTGGTTCATTTTAAATTATTTATTACTATTTCCAGGTGCCACTTGCCATAACTTGATCTTTGTGAATGAAAAACTTGATCTCTGTGAACTTACTTAGTGAATGAAGGGTATAGTTCACTATGTGTTAGGCACTATGCTAAATGCTTTAAACAAATGATTGAGACTAATCTTTACAATAAGCCTATAAGGTATAAACTAATAATAGTTTTATTTTACAAGTGCAATATGAGTTACATATAAGTTTAGTACTTTGTATAACATAACAGTTTTAATAAACTGTGCTCAAATGAATACCAAGAAGAAGGACTGTTTTAATTAAAGAACTCAGTTTCTTAACTACTGTATTTGCTAAAGTAAAAAAATAAAAATGATGCCAAATGCCTGGACTTTACTTCTTAAGCCCCATTGCTTTCACAGAACCCTTTATGTTATAGCAAATTGAGATTAGAGTGACTATTGTATTTGTCTATCTAGTACCCTAATATTCTTCATAAAGTTTCCATAACCTCCTTTCTTTTAGAAAGGTGCTTCCTCTATCAAGCACATCCAATTCTACAATACCTCTACCTGTGGTAAGAGAAGACAGCAACTAATCAGAAACAAGCAAATTAGAATCCTTTTGTGGACATTTTTTTAAAAATGAACAAAGAGAAATTATTGATATCCATATTTTCTGATATTTAGAGGAGTTAATCTATAGGTGAAAAATAAACCAACAAACAAGCTAAGTCAGAGGCAATGACAACAAATGAAAAATCTTGACAGTATCTTACATATGATTATAGCCAAGACTTCAATATATGGCGGAATAATGCCATGTGGTGGAAAACAAATTCTCCATTCTGAATTCGATTAAATGGCTTTGAAGTATTTTGTTGTTTGTTATTACCTGCTTGGTGTTTTGTTCTTGGTTTTTTATTTATTTATTGGGGTGACATTAGGTAATAAAAATTATATAAGTTTCAGTTGTATAATTCCATAATACATCAACTATATATTGTATTGTGTGTTCACCATGCCAAGTCAAGTTGCCTTCCATCACAGTGATCTTTTCTATATCCTATTCTACCTCCCCCACACTCCTTCCACTCTGGTCATCATCATGCTTTGGTCTGTTTCTATGAGTTTTGTTTGTTCCTTTCATCTTTTCACTCAGCCCACAAGCCCTTTCCTTCTCACAGTGTCAGTCTGTTCTCTAACTATGAGTCTGTTTCCATTTAGTTCGTTAGTTTACTTTGTTCATTAGACTCACGTGTGACTGAAATTATACAGTACTCATCTTTCTCTAGCTGGCTTATTTTACCTAGCATAATGCTCTCCAGTAGAGCTTTCACTAGGAGGTGTGCCCCCTCTGGTCTCCACTAATTGGGTGGTGCCAGAGTAGCATTAGTCAATGCAGTTGGTCCTAATATTAGCCCTGACATCACTCCTCTAATTTTGCTTCTGCTCTGGCCCAGTACCTAAAACACAACTGAAGCTTAGACATCATCTTCCAGGAGTTAATACTAAGGCAGTGGTCATGCGCAGACGCTAGCCACCCTCTGCATCTGGCCTATCCTTCACTACATTTCTCCCCATTAGAATTCTTGTTCTGAATTGTTTAAAGAAAAAGGGTTGTAGAGACTCTTCTGTCACTACTTCCTGCTGGAGAGGTGTGGAGTTTTCTTTCAGAGGAACTATGAGGCCTGGCATAGATGGAAGTTACATGGTGTCTAGAGTCAACAGGGGGCAGTATTGGCAAGGGGTGGTATTTCTAGAGTATGACTAGAGCTTGTAACTTGATTTGTCCAGTCAATTTGAAGAGAAGTTTGAAGTCTCCATTTGGCTCTCAGGAGTTATCTATATGTTGAAGGGGTATTGGATATTCTAGCACATGAGGTTTGACTCTGGTGTGATGCATCCAGCTTGTATGTTGGTATCAAAATGGCTGTTGGTGTCAAAATCCGTACAGGGAAGGGGCCCTTCAACATGAAGTTAGCTTTCTTGAGGGGACCTTTCTCTCCAAGTTTTAGTTTTGATCCTCATAATTAGATATCTTGGAATGGTAATAGGATTTATAGTATCTCAAATTGTCTTTAGGGAAGGTTAAGCATATAACATGTGAAAGTTTCCAGAACATACATAATCAAGAAAAATCATTGTCTTAATTTTATGGGACAAAAAAAGATTATTTGATTAAAAAGTAGCTATACAGATCTATGTGAGGGAAAGATATACTGAGTTATTGAAATTTTTAAAAAATCAACAAACTATTTGGCATACTCTATGATGAATGTGTTGCAAGCTGGACTTGTTTAAAGATACTTTATAAATCTAACGTTTGGCTCCTTTTTTTTCCCCCCCAATTTAGTTACTTTATCAATTTGTGTAATATCAACAGCACATGTTAACCCAATTAAATGGTTTTCAGGCTCAGTAAAATATATTTTAATGTTAGTAATAAGCAGTCTTATATTATCTGAATAAATTAACAAGTACAAAATCACTGAAACCATTATGATGTGTCATTGAAAATTTAAAAATTATAATAACTATTGACACAAATAAAGGCTTGGGATGATTTGTGGAGTTGAAGAAACAAGATATACATGTGGCTTTCCTGATAACTGGTGCTATCAGAAATAGCTGGCTTGTAAGAAAAGTCAGCTCAAACTGTTTTAAGCTTTACAGACAATTTTTTGACAAGCTATCAGAAATCCAGAAGTGGGTTTGGACTCAAAAATTGTCACCAAGGGCCGATTTATCTCTAAATGTTTCTATTTTGTTGGCTCTATTCTTGGTCCCCAGCTGCACAAAGGTCAAGACTTCTCAGGTTCAATCCTCTTTGCAGTGGTTCATGTTTGCATTCCTGTCAATCACTATGAATAGAGGAATGCCATGTCTTAATTAGTTTAAGCCCAGATCACATGTTTTTCCCTGGGATAATCAAGGAGTTGCACAAAGGCCCGTGTTCCTGAAGAAAGTGACTTCACCAGTTAAAAAGGTTATCAAAGTAATGCGGAATATATGTCTCCTTGGTAGCCAAAGTGCTATGTCTAATACCTCACTTGTTCCCTAAATGTGTCAATATCTATTGTAAAAAACATGTAATTCTCCGTTTGAGCCATTCACTTGTAAAAATATAGTTCTATAATTATCTATAGATGCTAAGATGAATATGGAACATGTTGAACTTTTTTCCCCCTTAGCAAACATCTCTTGGTGGCATTTTGATACTAGAGAAATAAAGACTACTCATTAAATTCTTGGTGTTCATTATATGTCCATCTCTTTCTGCTTCTTTAACTAACGTGTACAATAAAAGTTAAGTTATTGTATTGTATTTTTTCTTAATTAATAAACTGGTAGTTTTTAGTTAGGCCTAAGCCATTTAATCTCAAGTGTGTAAGTCATGTAATACAGTCAATCCAAATACATTTGACATTGGTGGATGTTACAGTTATTTAGTTTCACACATTTTGGTTTGGCTGTAAAGGCCTTGAAGAAGAGTAGGTAGAAAATGACACAAGTGCTGTATGTCAGCATGCAATATTAAAAAGGGAAAAGGCACCGAAACTGGTTTGGCTCAGTGGATAGAGCGTCGGCCTGGGGGCTGAAAGGTCCTGGGTTCGATTCAGGTCAAGGGCATGTACCTTGGTTGCGGGCACATCCCCAGTAGGGGGTGTGCAAGAGGCAGTTGATTGATGATTCTCTCTCATCGATGTTTCTAACTCTGTATCTCTCTCTCTTCCTCTCTGTATAAAATATATTAAAAAAATAATTTTAAAAAAAGGGAAAAGGCTTTTCTGATAACAGTATGACTCTCCTATATTTTCAATATAATTAATATATTATATGACCAAAGTGAACAGTTAGGAAAAAGAGAGTTAGAAGTATGGAAGAGTTAAATATATAATATGCAGAACAGGAATAATTTTGGGGGTATAATGAGGAAATAAAATATTCTGGATACACAATTGACTTTGTATACCTCAACAAAAGTCTTAATTGTATTTCTGTTTATGAATAAATTGGGGTGTTATTGTTTCTTAAAATTTATTTTTAGTTAACATGTCTAATCTTTGCATTGCTATTATTTCTAAGTATTTATTATATTTCAAACACCAAATATTTGAAAGGATAAAAAAGCTTAATTAACAAAATATTTTTCTCCTACTTATGAGAGATTGCTGGACTTAAGTTTTCCTAGGAGTTGCTGACAACTTTATTTTCAAACTCTTTAGATTTTTTTCTCCCCAGTAATGTACTTTTATTTTTGTTTTTGTTTTTGTGTGTGTGTGTGTATAAATATACATATATATGTATAAAAATCATATATATATGTATAAAAATCATATATATATATGTATAAAAATTATATATATATATATATATATATATATATATATATATATATATATATATATGTTTTTTGTTTGGTTTTATAATGGGCATAGCTGTTTTTGTTTTTTCCTCTTTATATTCAGCCAAGCAAATCAGCACAAACTAAGGGACTAATCCTCCCAAATATATCAGACTTCAAATAGGTAAGAATTGTAATTGTTTTTCCAGAAATGGTCTATTCTCTTAGGCTATTAATTTATTATTTCATGGAGGCCTGGTGATTAAGCCACTGAGCAGTAGGGGATCCTGAAAACTTTTGTAGGCTACTCACATATCTGCAAGAGTGAAGTATATTGAAAGAAGCAAGCGTCCATGTCAATGTATGTCTGTAATGAATAACCTTGACATACCTCTGGGGCAGCAGCACTGTTAAAAAAGTAAGCTATTACAGACTCTAATTGGCCACTTGTTCTGTCATGGTGGCAAGTCCTTTAATTTTTGTAGATATCAGCTTTTTTTATTTGAAAAAATAAGAATAAAGTGTGCCTCATAGAGATATTATATACACTTGGAAACACACTGAGATGCTATATACTATAGAATTGTTTGTCTTTATTAAGAGTTATCTAGAGATCATTTGGAAGGAAGGGCTGGTTACTACACTGGGCTTCAAAAGTGACAGAGCATCTTGGTATCAGTATGGCTTTGGGTATAGTCCTTGGGCTTATTACATATAATTGATTCTATTATTATAAGCATTACTTTTTAAGAGTTCAACATATAAAACCAAACCAGATGCTAGTGCATTATTTATATAAACATATGTTTTTAATGTTCATGTATCTCTGGCATACCTTGACTAATGTTAAAATCTTTGTGAGTTAAATAAGTGATAACAAAGAAGCTCTAATAGATTATAATGTGCCAAAGTAGATTTTTAAAAAATTAAATAATAGTCCTTCAAAGCTATATAAAACCCCTAACTCTACAACATCTATCTCCCATTTATAGCAATGATTCTAAGACCCTTTATTCACTTGGAGAATAGTACACATTGAAAAATTCTTATTCTCTGACTCATCTGTATTAAGAGTTCCTTCCAGTAGCATAATCTTTTTTCAAGCATCCTACAAGGCTATTGATTGGCTTCAGCTTACTCAGTTAGAATCCCATTTCATACAGTGAGTTCCAGAGAAGTGCTTTCCTATATTCAGATCTGGCCCCAGCCCAAAATGTAACCTCAATTGACTAAAAGGCAAGACAAATAAATGTCAAAATTTGTATGAATTTGCTCAAATGACCTGGGGACTCTCTGAGTCTATGGACATCTGTTGGTAAGCGGAGCGTACTCCAAAGCTACGCTGACTACTGAATTACCTATGAAGCTTTAAATACATTGAAGTATTGGGCCCACCAACTAAACATTGAGATGAAATCATATGATATAAGTATCATTATTACTCTTTTCTTTTTAACTAATTAGGTAATAGGCATAGGAATGTTAAATGTTGTTTACTTATAGAATGAATTTTATCAGGTAAGTTTTAGAATTTTATTTATTTGAAAGTATATGAAAATGGTATTCATTTTCTTTTGAATATATTTTACATATAATCATTGCCAGAGGGGAGGAAGATAGATGACATTTCAATAACCTATGAGTCTGTAAATGGATTAAATGAATTAAATTCATAGCTAACTGGAAATTTTACTCTCACTAAAGGAAGGTCCATCTAAATTACAAAGCTATATAAAAGCTATTATGATCATTAAATTTTAAGTACTAGTTCTTAAAGAGGGTTACACATTTGAAATAAATACATTTCTTATCATACAGTACCTAGATATTATATAATTTGGACAATCAGTCATTTCTTAATATATATTCTTTAAAATAACCTTATGAGATACCCTGGTGCTATTTTAAAATTACAGATAGTAAAATTGAAACCCAAGAGCTTAAACAACTGTGCCAGAGTTAAAACTCACATTATTTCAAAAGGCCAAGTTTACCATAATGATGTCTGTCTACCCTGACCATTGCTTTTCAAGAACCATTTTGCTTCTAGAGTTATCCAAGCTGTGAATGTTGAGGGCACACTCTCACTCTGACACTAACTGCAAGGAGTCACATAATTCTCTAAAATTTATTTTATATTCGTAGTCACAATATATTAGAGGAAAAGGCTTTAGAAGAAAATCAGGCAAAGAGACTCATAGAGTAGACTTGGGATTACCAGCCAGGCCTAAGGACCCCACCTGTGCATGAATTTGTACACCAGGCCTCTAGTACATATGTGTAACCCTTGAAAGATCCATCAAGAAATAGAAAAATATCTTGCTCACAGAAGTTTCATCATAATTGATATTTTATAAAAAAAATTATGGGCAATGCAGGCAGTTCTGCCTATTTTCATCCTGCTGAACTTTTTGGATTCATTATCTGTTCTCTAAGGTTGTTTGGAAAAATATAGATGACTTTTTATCCTAACCACCAAATCCTAAACATTGAAGACTAGAGTTTTACTTATATTATTGACTAGCTTTACATGTCCCAAGAATTGTGCAGGGGATTTATAATATTCTCCCATTCAGTTCTTCCAATAATCTCATGAGATAAGAAAAACTGGTAACTCATTCTGGCTCTGGAAAAAAAAAAAAAGCTTCTAAATAAGTTCAGTTACTTTTTGAAGGTTATCCAGCTTTTAAGTACAAGTCATAGGTAAGTCTCAACTCTAATTCTAACATTTTAACCATCACGATATTCTAGTCATGGATGATGCATGTAAGTCTACAGATCCTTGTACATCATAAAATGAGCAATTATCACTAGGTAATTTCATAGACTCAAGCATATTTCAGGTACTATAATATACATTAAAAAGTCTATACAGGTAACAAGTATATTTTTCAGGAAAGCAGTTATTATTTACCAAGAATCAGAATGTACTTGGTACTTTGATAACACTAATTTTTCCAAAAATCTTGTAAGTTTAATATTTATATGATCACTTTAAACTGAGACTTAGAAAGGTCAAGCAAACTCATCTAGCTAGTAAGTATCAGACTGTGGATGTGAACCAAACAGTTTTTCATAAAATATTATACTTTTAACTCCTATACTGCACAGTAGCTTGTCAACCCCCCTTTTTTCTGCTTTTCAGCTTAATTAGTATATATTGATTATCATTAGATTACAGAATATGAATGTGGTCAGACTTCTGTTAGGTAAATGTACAGACTGGAATCTAGATAACTGGTTTAACAGTACTGTGACTTTCTCTTTCTACTCTAAAAACTGCCGGAGGTATTATGATTACATCAAATTTAAAGATTTTTATAAGTATAAATAATGTTAACACATTTTAATCCTTTACTAACGTATGTGGCCAAGTGCATGATTTCCTGTCACACTGATCTTGTTTAGAATTAGTGTGTAGCATGTTTACAGTGAACTGACTTTGTACTTTTACTCATATCTCCATTGTAACTCTTGTTCAGAATTCTCATTCTCTCCTACAAAGTCAATATTCTATAATCTAGACAGCATTATGAGCCCAGGTGGGATATCTAAGATCATTACATTTTTTGTCACATTCTTTCTCATGTAATAGGTAAAACTAATAAAAAGACATACTCATGTAAGATAAAAACCAGCTGCATTATTTCAACCCCGCAATTGAATTCTATCAATCAAGATACCCTTTGCTGTCAGGAAAGAAAACTGGAAGGCTCTATGTGAGTGAAAATAAGGCTTAGGGTAAATTGAAGTAAAAAGCTTAATCTTTAAAAGAAATATACTTCTAAAATTGGGGAATATGAACTACCAAAAGCATACACTATTTGATAAGACCTGTCTAGACATCAGTATCTTGAGTGTGAATATTGAATAATAAAATTGAAATGAATAACTTTATGATAAGATCAGGTAAATTCATGAAGATATAAATCAGTAAGACAGAACAAAAATGTTGTGGTGCTTATTTTAAGGACTAAATACAAACATGGGCTGGATCTTTATTTGGCAAACTCTAAAATCGCTGTCCTACCCAATAATTCCTACCATAAAAATCACTGTTCCTTTTCAGTCTATTTTTACTATGGATTTTAAAAATTACCTACATCACGTTGTATTCTTAATAAAATTATTTTTTAATATGTTACAAAATAATACATGTTGTTCTAAGTAAATCATTGTTAATATTTTTTATTTCTGGGACTTCAATAAGCTAATATTAAGCATTTGCATCTTAAATAAAATTACCATGAAATGTATTTGTTTATATGCTGATTGTTTCTGGAAGCTTTTCTTTATTTCTTTAGTTTTTAACATAGCATACTAACATATTTGTTAAATTAAGATTTCAGAGAGAAATATTATGGACATAAAAGAGGCCTATTCAATACCTCAAAGTGTGAGGACATACCAATGTTCATATTACATAGGCTGTGTCTTCTACATTTATAGAAAACCAAATAACAGGCCATATTAAAGCTCTGAGGTTTGTTCTCATTTCCCCACAGCCTGACACCCAGGGCTATGGGGAAAGCAGCAGAGTTCAGGGCCTATTCATGTATGGTTCTTGGAACCCGTTCACAATTTGGAAGTGCCATCAGGTGTTAAAAGGTTACAGCTTACAAATGTCTCTTTTTTGTAAAATTCTACAATTAACCAGCCATGAATTTATTTCTTACAAAAAGATTTAGATGTGCTTACTTGAAGTTTTGCTGTTAAACTCTGTAGGAGCACACATCTGAAAAGTAGCAGAAGAGATAGGGACCCAAGGTCTTTAAAGCTTGCAGCCATAGAGGATGAACTGCTAATGGAAACTATCGTTTTCAATTATCTCAATCCTCCAAAATACACTGCTACTCAAAGTATGGTACTTGGCTAATCAGCATGGGCCTCATCTGTGGGCTCGTTAGGAATGCAGAATCTCATGCACCATCCCAGATTTTCTGAATCAAGATATACTTTTTAACAAGTTCTCTAGGCAATTTACTCTATATTAAGTTACACCATAATAAGTCAGAACTCAACTTGTGTTTTTTCCTTGAGAAACTCTTTAGTAACATCCCTGATGAGTCCAAGGTCCTTATTAATCCTGTCATAGCACAAAATTCCTTTCATCCACTTTTCTCTTTATCAGTCTATGATGGATGTGATTGTCTCTCCAATAGACTGTCAACCCTGACTGAAACTTGTGATCATCATGGCATACCTGGCACAGAGTGTTATATATAATATAATAAATAAGTAGTGAATGAATGAATGAATGAATGAATGAAGCCTGTTAGACTATTAGCAAAAATATCTGTATTATTGCTATGCATCATTGATTTCAACTTTAAAAAATAGTTTTCAGGTGTAATTGTTACAATTGCTATTATTATATTATAGATATTATTATTGAGTTACTCATGTAATAAAAAGTATTTTTTTTGTTTTTAAATATATATTTTATTGATTTTTTACAGAGAGAAAGGGAGAGGGATAGAGAGTTAGGAACATCAATGAGAGAGAAACATTGATCAGCCGCCTCCTGCACACCCCTATTGAGGATGTGCCTGCAACCAAGGTACATGCCCTTGACTGAAATCGAACCTGGGACCCTTCAGTCTGCAGGCTGACGCTCTATCCACTGAGTCAAACTGGTTAGGGCTAAAGAGCAGTTTTTAATAAAATAATAGCACTTTTATGATTGGATCTTAAATCTGATAAAGATGTCAGGATTTTCACATGAAAAGACAAATCACAGCATAGAGCTTGTATATGTTAACAGGCAAGGGAGTGGACCACAGCTCTGTTGAAAGGACTGACTTTTCCATTTCCTAATACAAGAAATGAAATATTTTGGAATTGCACTTTTTATTTGGGATATACTTAATAACATCTTTCATGTGTCAGACATTTTGCTAACACATTGAGCGTATCAGACAGATCTATTGTAATACCTGTCCTTGCGATGCTTTCACTCAATTGTTTTCTGCGATGCTTTCACTCAATTGTTTTCTAATTTGTAATATGCCTAACAAACTATTTTTTATTACACACAAGACAGAATTGAATTATCCTAGAAAGCAATTGACTGCATAATTGCTTTCATAATGTCTATCATTTGGCACTTTTCAAAGGTGGCACGGAGTGAGAGGATACACCTTGAGACAGCATTAGAGTGCTTTTATGACCTGCATTATGGATTTCTAAAACGTGTTTCTCTGACAATGCCTCGATTCCCCAAATACTCACACATGTAGAATACTATGCATTTAGTTGATGATAAATTTATTTTTATTTGCATTTACTGGGATGACATTGGTTCATAACATGTTACTAACCAGGTTCAGGTATATAATTACACAACACATCATCTATATATTGTATTTGGTGTTTATCACCCCAAGTCATCACCATTTATCCCCGCTTTACCTTCTACTACCTCGCCCTAGCCCCCTTCCCTCTGGCCATCACCATTCTGTGGTCTGTGCCCAGGAGTCTTTCTTTTCTTTGCTCAATGGATGAATGAGAAAACAAAATAAAGTATATCCATACAGTGGAATATTATTTGGTAATGAAAATGAAGTACTTGTCTAAGCTATATCAATGAATCTTCAAAATATTAAGCTAGTGAAAAACTAAGTCCCAGAAGACTATATATTGTACAATCCCAGTATATGAATCATCTATACTAGGCCCATCATTAGAATGGTGATTGTCTAGTGCTGTGAGAATTAGGGAGAAATGGGGAGTGATTTCTAGTAAGTGCAGGGTTAATTTTCATCATAATAAAAATGTGCTAAATTGATTATGATGATAGTTGCAAAATTCTGTCAATAAACTAAAAAACACTGGATTTTATAGTTTAATTATGTGAATTACATTATAAATGAACTATAGTTTAATAAACATGGCATTAAAACTCACATACAAAATATTGGGTATCACAATTATATTGGAACCTTCAGTAGTATTATTGAAATTAGAAAACAGTGAAGCAATGCCTAAATTCTAATAAATAATAATTCATAGTCTCTACTAGGTAAAACTAGCCAATTAACAGAGTAGAATAAATATTTTTTTTTCAGACATTTAAGGCCACCAAAATTTTGTCACCCAGGAAATTATGTAGAAGCATCAATCCAGGAAGATTTTGATCCTTCACCAAAAATAAGAAAGCAACTTAGAATGCAAGCTTTGTGTAAAGTAGTCATAGATGTGAGAGTTTATATCTAGAGTCTCAATTCTGTTGCATTGAGCTATTTGTCTATCCTTATACAAGTATGACATAGTCTTGATTATTGTAGTTTTGTAATAAATTGTGAAATAGGGCAGTGTGTTTTCCCACTTTGTTCTTCATTTTTAAGAATTTTCCTAGCTATTCTGTTCTTTGCATTTCCATAGGAACTTTAGATGATCTTGTCAATTTATGCAGAAAAGGCTGCTTTCTACTGATGATGGTTTTGCTTGCTTAGAAAATCCCCTTCTTAACTCACCTACTACACACATTCTTCCAATATAATTGTATACAGTTATTGTTTAAATCAATATTCACTGTTTTCATCATCATTGTCTTAAAGTAGTCCTCAGAACTAACCCATGTAGAATTTCTTGTTGACATACCTTCCAAAGCCTTCTGTGACTTTTCCCAATTTAAACTGTTGAATCTGTAGATTATGTGGAAAGTGTTGTCTTATAATTCATGAACATGAAATTTTAGTGGATAACTCTTACACTTCTTTTATTAAATTTATTGGAGGTCCAGTGCATGAAAATTCATGCACAGGGGAGGGGAGTCTCTCAGCCCAGCCTGCGCCCCGTGTCTCTCCCTAAACCCCCCCCCCCCCCCACACACACACACACGCAGTCCAAGAGCCCTCACAGTATGTATTACTGACAGCTTGGGCCTTCGACTGGCCGCACAGGGGACTAAAAGGTGGAGACAGAACTGTGGCTGGGCTTGGGACTTTTGTAGGCAGCAGAAAGAGGGAGAGGGCTGGGGAAAGTCTAGACACGTTTCCTTCCATTGTCCTCTCTTCCTCTGGGCTCCTTCTCCGTTTTTTCCTTGTCGTGGTGGACACTCAGGCCTCGGACCCACAGGAGCCCAGTGATGATGTGGCTCAGCCCCCTCACTTCTCAGCTGAACACACAGCCACCTCACATTCCAAGCGGGGCTGTTTTCAAGTGGCCAACGCCCTGGGAATCCACAGCTCCCGCCTTTCTCCTCTCGGTTTCCTCCTTGGGTCAGTTGCAAAGTTCTCACAGACACAAAGCAGCTCTGCGCTGGGCTGGGACATACTCAGGCAGCGCCATGTCCCAGGTCAGGGACACAGGCAGACAGTACCACCTCCCTGGCCAGGGATACTGGCAGCAGCTTCCCCTCAGCGCTGGGGGAGGGGGGGTGGGAATTTAGTGCTGGGCTGGCCTGGGCTGCCTCCCAATGTAGGTAGAAGTCCCTGACCCCATCCTGGGCCCCAAGCTCCTGTGTGTGTGCAACCCATTAACTGCTCATGACTCAGACACCATAACAGACAAATTAGCTTATTACCTCTTTAATCTATAGGACTCCTAAGTATTTTGTTTTTGGTGTTATTTTAAGTGGAATTGTTTTCAATTTCACTTTCAGATTTTTTTATTGTGATAACACATAAATAACACCAAATTTATCATTTTTATAATTTTTACTTTAAGGGGGGAATGGTAAAATATGTACACATATAATAATTTAAAAAAAAGAAAAGAGTCCATCTCAGTGACATTAAGTACAGTCACATTGTTGTACAACTGTTACCCTATTCATCTCTAGAATTTTCCAGCTCTCCACACTAAAATGCCATACAAATTAAATACCAATTCCAACCCCACCCCAGTTCCTGGAAACTATCATTACATTTTAGTTATATAAATCTGACCACTCTAGGCAAACATAAGTGGAGTCATTTTTTCCCCTGTTTTTTTCTTTTCTTTATTTGACTGGCTTGTTTCACTTAGCATATCTTTTTATTTTATTTTTTATATATTTTATTGATTTTTTTTTTACAGAGAGGAAGGGAGAGGGATAGAAAGAAACATTGATGGGAAAGAAACATTGATCAGCTTCCTCCTGAACACCTCCTACTGGGGATGTGCCCACAACCAAGATACATGCCCTTGACTGGAATCAAACCTGGGACCCTCCAGTCTGCAGACCAATGCTCTATCCACTGAGCCAAACTGGTTAGGGCACTTAGCATATCTTTAAGGTTTATTTATTTGAGGCATGTGTCAAAATAGCATTTCATTGTATGTATATATCACATTTTGTTTATATCTATTTACCTGGTAAATTTGGGTCATTTCCACCTTTCAGTTATTTTGAACAATATTACTATGAATAAGTGTGTACAAATATATGTCCAAATCACTGCTTTTACTAATTTAGCTACATACCCAGAAGTAGAATTGCTGAATAGTATGGTAATTCTATATTTTAACTTTTTAAGGAACCACCATAATGTTTTCCATAGTGACTGCACCATTTTATATTCTTAGCAGCAATGCACAGGGCTGAAATTTCTCCACATCCTTGCCAATATTTGTTATTTTCTGTTTATTTTTTTAAAATTTTCTGTTTTAATAATGACCATTTTAATGACGTAAAATAGTATCTCATTATGGTTTTCATTTGCATTAATCATAATTAATGATAATGATGTTGAACATTTTTTCATGTTATTGGCAATTTGTATATGTTTTATTTAGAAAAATATCTACTGAAGTTATTTGTTCATTTTAAAATTGGCTTGTTTTTTGTTATTGAGTCATAAAAGTTTTTGTAAATTATGGATGTCAATTATTTATCAAATAGATAATTTCATTTATAGTTATATTTTTCTCCAATTTCCTGGGTAGCCTTTTTACTCTAATAGTGTAATTTGATATACAGAATTTTCACTTTTGATAAAATCCAATTTATCTATATTCTGTCACCTGTGCTATTTTTACCATATTCGTCATTTACTTCTTTAAGCATTTTTATTGCAGTTTTTTTGAATCCTATGGAATAAAAGTGTAGTATGCAAATTGTTCCCTTGACAGGGAGTTTGTCTGGGAGTTTGACCAGGGTGCGGGGCCAACCAGGGAAAGTGAGGGAGTACCTGGGCAGTGGGCAGCAGCTGCTAGGGATCCTACCAGTGCATGAGTTTCATGCACTAGACCTCTAGTCCTATCTAATAAGGACAGAATATGCAAATTGACCATAACTCCACTACAGTGCCCACAGCCAATAAGCAGGGAATATGCAAATTGATGTGACAAGGCAAGAGGTGGAAGGTGGCTCTGGGATGGAGCAAAGACAAAAAGGTAGCTCCAGGCTGTAGTGAAAGCAGAAAGGAGGCTCCAGCTGGAGCAAAGGCGGTGCTGACAGCCAGAGGAAGGAAGATCTATTCTTGCATGAATCTTCATGCATTGGGCCTCAAGTAAATATATAATAGCTATTTTGTGTCTTTGTTTGCTAATTCTCACATTGAGACTCTCTGAAAAGCAATTGTTGCTACAACTTTTTTTTTGTGTGTGTGTGAATCACAGGTTACTGTTTCTTTACATGTCTCATAATTTTTTATTGAAAACTTAGAAATTTCGATGATATATTTTAACAACTCCAGATACTGCTCTTCTCTGCCCCTAATTGTGGGGATTGGTGGTTTATTTTGTTTTATATTTAGGCATGTGTAATTATTTTTACATAGACTGGGCTATTTGGGTGAAGCCTCTATGTCACCCCTTTTACAGTACAGACTAGGGCATGTCCATAGTCCCCTTGGGATGACAGTGTTTTAGAAAGACTGTTTGATTTTCTGTTTACCTTATTTTTTAAAAAAGCTGTATGCCTCTATTGTTAATGTACTTGTCAGTTAGCATGCACTAAATCTCAGCTGATAATACAATATACAGATGATATATAATGGAATTGCACACCTGAAACCTACATAATTATATTAATCAATGAAACCCCTCCAAAAATATATATATTTTTTAAAGCACTTTGTTTCACTAACTAGTTTGGCTAAATGGATAGAGCATCAGCCTGCAGATGGAAGAGTCCCAAGGTCAGGGGCATGTACCTTGGTTGTGGGCACATCCCCAGTAGGGAGTGTGCAGGAGGTAGCTGACTGATGTTTCTCTCTCATTGATGTTTCTCTCTCTCTATCCCTTGCCCTTCCTCTCTGTAAAAAAATCAATAAAATATATTTTTAAAAATGAATAAATAAAAAGCACTTTGTCATAAATTGTTCCACAGTCTTATTCAAAACAATTTTGGCCACTTCTCAGAAGCAAACTTTGAACTTGGTTCTAACTCTAGAAGGATTCTTCTTCTTAGCCATCTTTTCTCTTGAGTTTAGCTGACCTTTGTTTTAGTTTGTTGCTCCAATGGAGCTACCATCATCATCTTACTTAACTACCACCAAAGTCTCTATTGCTTTTGATAGGATTTTAGGTTTGAACTTCCCAATGCTCTTATCTGAATGAAGTCAGTCCCCCTGGGGAGATTTACTCAGCTACCCGTCCTTCAAGCCTGCTTTTTTTCCCTGGGCAATCTCTTTATCTCTGCTCTGGAGTTAGAGATGGGTACAATGCCCCACTTATCTCACAGTGACCCCTCTGCTTTACAAGTGGCATTCTAGGTGGGTATGGTTGCCTTTGGTCTTCTTAGCTTGGAACCTCTGCCCTATGAGTGAAGAGGGCAGTTGGAGCCCAGTATTCGTAGTCTGTTCCTGCAGTAGAGCTTCCACCTGTTTTTAATGTGAGACCCATGCCTTTGTCAGTGTCTGTTGTTCTCCTGGTAAAAAAAAAAAAAAAAAAAAAAAAAAAAAAAAAAAAAAAAAGACTCCGCTTCTATCTCTTCAGAGAAAAAACTTTCAGTGTTCTGCTGCCAAGAAATGTGTTGCATTTACCTTTGTTCATGCTCATGCGTTGAACTTAACAAACACCTTCCCAAGGTTATTATTGCCTTCTGTGATCTGGAACTAGTATGAGGACTTAAGAAAATAATGTTTGACCTTTGAAAGGAAAAAAAAATGACTTTTATCTTCACTTTGCAAATACTGTAGATTTAATCACAAGTACCTCTAACCTTCTAAATATGCAGAAATTGCTAGAAGTTATGAACTCATGCTACCTCATGTTCTCGAGCCCAACTCCTATTACTGCCTCTACCCTATTATGTTTATCTCAAATAAGTTATGTAATATACTTATGTAATTTATATATATATATATATATATATATATATATATATATATATATATAATCTATCTCCAAGTATATATTCATTTTTTTTACTCTTCTACCTGTAGGCATAAAAATTATTTTACTAGATGTATGCAATTTCTACTAGGTAATTATATTTTTCTCAGGTCCTTGTAGCAAATTTGGTTATTTTCCCCCGCAAGCATAATTTCACTGGGGATGCATCTAAATAGATTGAACCAGGCAAAGATCTAACAATGCTTTTCTTATTATTAATAAACATAGCCAATAAGCCTTACTACAAAATCAAATACAAAACACTACTAAAACAAGATGTATAATACCACATAATACCTTAGTTTTATCATTCCAATGCACATTGCATCCTCAGCTCTCTCTCCCTTATCTCTCTCTATACCAGTTCATATCTTAGCAGTGACATGATACTTTCAAATTATAGAGCATGCTTGCTCTCATTATAATTTTAATATGCATGAAAAGTCATCAAAACATTTGCTCAGTTGAAATCTAAGGCCCAGAACAATTAAGAACTAGTGTACAGTTAAATGTCTGATAAGAGATATCGCAGATAGGTCTATCTCTTCTACCTTAAAAACTAGAGCACATTTTAAGAAAACGTGTGTGCCTATTATTTTATAGAAACAAAAGATGGAAGAGAAAATGTCTGGGTCCCTTTGGTGGAAATGTCATTAATTATTGTAATTATACTATTATAACTGCCAACCTATAATGGGCCTTTCAAAATGTTCATACACTAATATAAGTGCTTTTATTGAATTACTGTATTTAAATCTCACATCATCCCTATGACATCAGTAATGGCATTCTCCTCATACAATTTAACTGAGAAGAAAACCCCACACAAGCACGTATTATTTTGTTTTATCTTCTCATATCCTCTCATAGGTAAAACTGAAATATACACTTTTCTTGCACAATATTTCCACTAGTATCTTATACCTACAGATTCCAGGTATATTATTTGGCACATTTTGTCAAAGAATATTGAAACCAAATCTGTCCTATTGTACCACAAAATAAATTAGCCTCTTCTCATTTGACTGTGCCTTGGTAACTCGATATTAATTTTCTGTATAATAAAAAGTTTAAAGTTTTGTATATTTAAATTTTAGAACTCTGAATGCCATTAAAATAAAAAGTTCCTCAAGAAATAAAAATGCCACGTTGGTAAGTGACTGGAAATGATTCTATTTGGAGTCTAAATTAAGCCATTTCTATATAGTGTTAGCCAGAGCGTTGAGGTTAGAACTCCTTCTCTCAATAAACCTGCAACTTGCAGATATAATATAAAATGGGAAAAGCTCTCACCATTGGTGTGGTATATGCTCAAGTTTTTTGTTGTGTCACTTTGGGTTAGCTTTGGTTTAGTTTATACATTTCAAATTTCAAGGGGTAGCATACCTAGAGTCTATTCCCAGTATAGATAAACACCTGAGAAAATAGCATGAAGTCATGGCAGTGAAAGGACTTTTTTAGGCGGTAAGTAACAGAGTACGGTAGTGGAGAAGACGTGAATGCTCTTCATCTTTCTGGTGAAGAAGAGATAGATATCCTTCCTGCACACCTTCCCTAGGTAATATAACCAGTTTTGAGGCCCAAATCAGATGGAAAGGAAGGCAGGACCTAGAGTATCTGCCTGGGTAACCACTGCTTACAAACAACTCTGCACTTGTTTCAGAAGGAAAAGTTAAACAATATTTAAACATGTAGTGTGACTTTTATTTTTTTTTTTAAAAAAAAGTGTTTCAGTCAAAATGGGTTTGGCTCAGTAGATAGAGCATCGACCTGCAGACTGAAAGGTCCCAGGTTCGATTCTGGTCAAGGGCATGTCCCTTGGTTGCAGGCACATCCCCAGTAGGAGGTGTGCAGGAGGCAGCTGGTCGATGTTTCTAACTCTCTATCCCTCTCTCTTCCTCTCTATAAATAATCAATAAAATATATTTTTAAAAAAGAAGTGCTTCAGCAGGTTAATTTATTTATTAAATTACGAATCATCCATAAAATGGAATAATATACAACTATCAAAAAGGATTGGAAGACACACACTGAGTGGCCAGATTATTATGATCTCTGAATACACTCAGTGTGTGTATGTGTGTGTGTGTTTGGGTGTGTGTGTGTTTTAGAGGTTCGGTGCATGAATTTGTGCATGGGTTGGGTTCTGCCAGCCTGGCCAGGGGGAGGGGACATGGGTAGTTGGCTGGCCTGCCTGCTGGCTGAACTCCTGGTCGAGGGAACACTTTGCATATTAGCCTTTTATTATATAGGATATACACTGTGTGGCCAGATTATTATACATACAGAGATAATAATAATCTGGCCATTCAGTGTATATGTGCTGAGTCTATACACACAACCATGTTATTTTAAAATAAAATCTGTACAATCTGTTATAAACCTCACACTCAATCCACAGAATATTTTCTTAAAACAGTGGTCGGCAAACTCATTGACTAATATTAACAGTACAACGATTGAAATTTCTTTTGAGAGCCACATTTTTTAAACTTAAACTTGTTCTAATCATTAGAATCTAATGCCACTTCTTCAAAATAAATTTGCCCAGGCCATGGTATTTTGTGGAAGAACCACACTTAATGGGCCAAAGAGCCACATGTGGCTTGCAAGCCGCAGTTTGCCGACCACGCTCTTAAACCACATCATTGCTCTACAACTTCTATCTGATAATATATGTAAATTATAAAAATTTTGCTTTTTCTTATTGAAAGAATAGTCAACTCATAAGTAAATTACTATGCAAAGTGAAAATTATGAAGGGATAACTTGCTCATGTTCATTTATTAAGTAGGGTTTTAAAAAAATTGCTTTTAAGTTCTGAACCATGTTGCTAGATTTAAAAAAAAATCTACATAGGCAATTGTGTTGTTTGAAAATAGATGTTGTTTTACTTTTTCATTTTTTCTGATTTTTATACCTTAAAAACATTTTCCCCCCCATTCACCTTAATGTACTGGCTAGGGCCTCCAGTCCATTATTGCCTGTAAGTGGTAAGAGCAGTTATCTTGCTCCTCTTATGACTTGTCCCTGATATAATAGCAGATATTTATCAGGTCAATGAATATGTTTTTTTTTTTTGTTAAATGCTTTTTAGGTCACTATTGAAATGAATATATTTTTGTTCTCTATTAGTCCACTGATATGGTGATCTTCAGTAATTGATTTTCAAATTCTAAGCCAGTCTTATATTATATGATAAACCTCAGATATTCATGATATATTATTACTTTACATATTGCTACATTTGGTTTTACAAAGTATGTATCTATATTCAAAGGGACTATTGTTTATTGTTTTCTTATTTTGAATGTATTTGTATGATTTGGGTATTAGAATAATTCTAAACTCTTAAAAAGGAGTTAGTAATGTTTTCTTTCCATCTGATTTCCAGAAATGTTTGCATGGAAATGGTACAATTTCTTCTCCAAATATTTAGTAGAATCTCCAGTGAAACTACCTGGATCTAGCATTTTCTTCGTGGGAGGTTTTAGTTCTAATCAATTTATTTTATAAATATAGAAATATTCAGGTTATCTATTTCTTCTTGAGTGAGATTTAGCAGTTAATGTCTTTCACGGAACTAAGTTCTTTTATATATGTTGTCAAATTTAAGGGCATAGAGAGTTTGATAGTTTTTCTTATTATCTTTTTAAAGATGTAGAGTCTGAGGTGACAGCCTCTCTTTTATAGCTGTTATTTGTAAGTTTTGCATTTTTGTGAATTTAGTAAGGTCAATATGATAAAAGGTTAGTTTGTAAAAATCAATTGTATTTCTAAATGCTAGCAATGTACACTTGGGAGCTGAAATAAACAATACCACTTATAGCAACACCCAAACTATGAAATAATTAGGAATGAATTGAACATATTTGTGTAATATATGCTGAAAACTCATGAAAAAAGCACCCAATGCTCAAAATAAATGTGTATATACATCATATTTGTAAATTAGAAGACTTGATAATGTTGTTCAGATGTCAATGTTTCCAAATCTTTAGACTTAATAAAATCCAATTAAAATCCTAGCAGGGTTTCATAGAAACTGAGAAGCTGATCCTAAAATGTTTATGAAACAAATCTTGTAAAACAAGAACATAGAACTAGAACTCATGCTACCAGATTTCAAGACTTACTATATCAAAAACAGTGTGATATTGAAAAAAGGGTAACTATGTAGATTAATCAAAAATACCCCCACAAATATGTAATCCATTGATTTTAAACAAAGATTCAAATGTAATCCAATGGAGAAAGGTTAGATTAATAAATGCTGGAAAAGTTCAACATTTAATATAAAAAAATGAACCTCGAATCATATCTACATGGGAATTTGATAGTTTCTTATATAGTGAAACATCTTTGCCATATAAGCAAGCACCTCCACATTTTCCCAACCAAAATGATAACCTATATTTATACAAAACATATATGTAAATGTATATAGCTACTTTATAAACAATAAACCAAAACTAGAAATAACTGAAATCTCAATCACTTGTGAAATGAATAAACAAATTGAGGCACATTCATGCAGTGGACACTATTCAGCAATGCTACTGATCAAACAACATGGATGAATCTCAAATATATTTCACTAAGTAAAGATGCCACCAGCTGGATGATGCCATCCATAGAACCATGCTGGCATAGACAAAACTATAGAGACAGAAAGCAGATCAGTGATTACCAAAAACTGGCGGTGGGACAAGATGACTGTAGAAGGGCCAGCAAAGTCTTTTGGGATAATGGCCCTGTTCTATTCAATATATCTTGATGATGGTACTGGTTACACAATTGTATGCATTTCTTCAAACTCACAGAACTGTGCATTAAAGGAGTGAGTTTTACTGTAAGTTATACTACAACAAAAATGGAACAAACATATTTTAAAAATAATTTCCTTCCTTACTGTTAAGAGCATGTTGAAAAGGTGAGACCAGGATGGTAGTTTAGCAATAAGCAAATAATTTTTAAGAAATTCACATTAGCAGCCACAAGCAGAAGCCTAATCTCTGCAAGCCAGCTCACACTCCTTTTTACTAGGCAAGGGAAACAGGGGTGAGATAAAGAATGATGTGGCACAAATTGTCACCATTCTAAATATGACAAGCATATGTCCTGGCCGACAGGAGGGACTGACTGGCAGGGTAATGTGCTGTATCAGCTTTTCAATTTCCAAGTATAAGAAGTGAAAGAAATACTTATTTTTTCAAAGTGCTATATTAAAAATATTTTTTTCCTCATTACTTAGGTTGTAGTTGTTAGTTAAAGGGTATTTTGGTATAAGGCAAATTCAAGAAGCAATTGGATTACTACAATTGAGAATAAAACATTATTCTACATTATAAAATAATGTCTCATATAACATATTTTTGGGAAGGTACCTGTATCTTTTTGTATCTCAAAAAAGTTTATAAAAGTTCTAATTTTCTCTCTGGGAGAAACATATTACCTAGAAGCACATGAATACAATAGATGTGTTCTCTCTATTGTATTAAGTCCAATACACAATCAATGTGAATTGTTCAATTTTAGGTCATAAAGGCTGCCAGCATATTGCTATAGATTATACTATGGATGAATTGATGGCTGTGCATACAACATTGCAAACGGTGGTTTTCTGGCTTAGAAATATTTATATAAACAAAACTAATGTACAAAGAATCATCCTAACAGTAATAACTTGTAATTATTGTAATTGTTCAAATATTATAATTGTTGGAATCAAGTTATCATCTTTTAATCACCATTCTCCGCTGTTGTGTTTTTCTCTGAGGTAGGTTAGGGAGTTATTTGTATGTTTTTCCTGAATCCTAAACCAGCATACATTTGGGGAAATGTGTTCTAAAACCCAGTGCTGTTTAAAAAAACACACATAACAATCCCTAAAACTGTGAAGATAGCCATAGCTATTTGGTGAAAATTGCTTATCTGAGGTGTTAATTGGTCCATGCTTACGTAGAAAATTAAAAGTGGATGCACATTGATTTGCTTCAGAGAATAATACTCATATTTTATAGGAACAAATTAGCCAGGATAGAAAAATCTTTATTTTCTGTGGTTAGTTTATTTCCCCTCTTTGCAATCAGGTAAACATTTCAGGAGAATTTTTTAAAATGCACATGTGCTTTGGAGGAAAACTAGGATTATGTCATGTAACACACAAAACTAAAAGAGCAAAAGAGAAAACCTGCTGTTGTAAAAAGAAACATAGACCTAAATTGCCCCAAAAAAGTCTAAATTATACAAATATTTACAATAGATAGTCTGTTGTACTGTATGAGTGATTAACCTTAAATGGTACAATTATAATAAAAAAGTTACTATTTGGCAGGCAATATTTTAAGAACTTGGCATGACTTTAACCCATTTAAACCTCATGACAACCCTATGAGGTAGTTTCTATTATTATTCTCATTTTAGAGATAACTAAAAATGGGAATAGAGATCTTAGGTCATTTACCTATCACCATGTATTGTGTAAAGGAACAACAAACTCCCTAGGGAGTTCAATGTAACAACGGCAACAACAAAAACTGTAGCCCAGAACACAGTACAATTAGGTTCAGTGGCTGTCTCCTACATTCTTTCAGGCTCCCTCAATTTGAGGCTCTACTAGCCCAAGATCCAATGTGTTTTCTGCTGAATTCCTTACATCCAGAGCACTGACAAGTAAAGGGAAGAAAGTGGAAGATTGTCTGAATTCTTCAAGGGCAGTTCCAGAAGCAGCACACACTAATTTTGCTTATATAACATTGTCCAGAAGCCAGATATATGTATATGGCTTTAACCTAATAACAGTCAAGTGGGAAACTCCTTGTTGTTGATTTTATATATATATGTATGTATATGTATATATATATATATATATATATATATATATATATATATATATATGATTTTTTGCAGAGTATAAGAGATTGGGGTAGAGAGTTACAAACATAGAGAATCCATCGATCACACTGGGGATGTGCCCGCAACCAAGGTACATGTTCTTGACTGGAATCGAACCTGGGACCTTTCAGTTCCCAGGCTGAAGCTCTGTCCACTGAGCCAAACCGGTTTTGGCAAAACTCCTTGTTTCATGTGCCCACTAAGAGGAAACGGGATTGGTGAACATTAGCTATTTTTTGTGATTCTCACATAGCTTGGAATTAGTAAAACCACAGTTAGAGCTTAGGTACTTTGTCTTCACAATCCCAGACCTTAGCCATTATATTCCACCAGCTCTTAGAGAAAAGGAAAGGGTGGTGCAAGAAATATAATATGAATTAATTTTATATCCATCTAGAATTCTTACTCATTATTATTATTAATGAAAATTCATAAATCTATTTCCTAATATTACTAAGCGAAAGAACATCATAGAATCTTAGATACCTCAAAGCTACATGCTATTTTTAATCCAAACATGTCAAACTCAGGGCTCTTGGGCCATATGTGGCCCACAGTGAATATTTTTGGGGCCCAGCCAATATAATGGTATGTAAGAAAAGTTTTAATAAAAATTTCATAACTTAATTTCTGCAATATCCTGTTATACATTATTAATATTGAACTACAACATTCGCTAATGAGTGATTACTATAACCGTGTTGCATTCATTTCCCTTAAGCATCTTATTAAGTGCAGGTGCACCATTTCTGTCCACTAATACTAACAGTCAATATTTTAGCAGCTGATTGCCATGTCTTTAGTCTTGGACTGACTTGTTTGGTGCACGCAACAGGAAATATTTCGCTTTTGGAGAAAAAGAAAGATAGGTTTATTTGTGTTATACTTATTAATTTGTGCGGTTATTCAGTGTCTTATAAGTTAATGTTCAAAAAAATATTATTTTTTATTAAAATGTTCTATTATTTTATGTTAATGATTACTCATTTTTTTCAGCCCTTTGTATTCAGCATGTCTCTATCAAAATTCTACGTTTCCATGAAAATTAAAGCTTCTGTTTCCTTGAGGCCCACATAAACTTAAACCTTGTGTATTTGGCCCATGTTAGCCTTTGAGTTGGAGATGCTTGTTGTAAACTGTTAACTTCCATTTAATACAAAATATATACCCACATTTTTATAGTACTCTCCTGTACAACTTTAAAAAGAATATAGAAATATTCCTTAAAATAATAGAATGGAGTGGGTCTATGTTGGCTTTGTCTTCATCAAATCGGATTACATTTGATTCCTGACATAATAGCTACTCTCCTTTACTTTAAAATGACACTTTCCTTTTATGATAATGCTGAGGAATACACATCAGATGCCCTCTTTACATAGCTGCTTCCTGGCTTGCATATTGCATGTCTTTAAAAACTCGTGGTCTTCCTACTTCAGTTTAAGATCCAAACCAATGATAATGTGGCATGAAGCAATGACCGTGCTTCATAAAAAGCATTCTATGAAGACTGATTCAAGTATGAAATTTCTGTTCTACTCTAATGAGTTTTCTACCAAAATTAATTTGATGCATTTTTAATTACATACATAATCATCATAGTGTTGCACATAATTAGGCATAAGCAGTAAGTAGTTCTAATAGATAACATTATAATAATTAGTATTGCTTTTACAGAGTCAAGCCAAATTTTAAATTTTACTTTTCATGTTGTCAGTTCTTCATAGTACTTCATAGTCGGTTAGAAGAATCAGCATTTACCATTTTACCAGATATCATTATACCATTTAATCATCTCCCTGTCACCTCTCCACACAAACAAATTCTCATGCAGGATAAAATCAATAAACAGAAAGCTAAATTGCCCACGTTTCTTTTGCTGTTTTCAACCACCAGACCCCCATCTAATACTCAAAGCTATGAGTGAGATCTGGACTTTCATACTCATTTCCCTCCATATGCTTTTATTTATCCTCAATTCTCCCCATCACAACCCCCATGTCATTAACTTGTATCCATGTGCATTGGATTAGAGAGAACAGAAAGACGGAACCAATAGTCTATGGATTTTCTACTCCAGATTGAGACAGGGTAAAAAGAAAGTCGGGCTACCAGGTTAAGTGGAACAAATGACACGTGTAAAGCACTGAGTTACTATGCCTGCCATAAGGTACAGACTAAATTAAGTAGGTCATACTCATACCTCTCTTCTCTCCATCCACTAAAATGTTTAAGTCTTGTCTATGACAATCCTTCCCATTTCCTCTTTCTGTCCCAGCCCCTTCTTACATTTGTCTTTGCCCTCTCTGCTCTACTGAAACCCTTTTTAGAGGTCTGAATTGATCCTATTTGGAAACCCAGGGCATTTTTTAGAGTTCATCCAAATACATTTCTCTCAGGCTTTGCCATTAATGGTTCTGCTTTGATTAACTGTTCTTCTTCCTTAGGTTTTATGAAGCTTTCTAGGTTCTTCATCTATATGTTTGATTATTTAGTAGTTTCTTCTCTAACTCTTTTTCTCCTTGCCTTTCACATGTAAAAGTTCTTTGGATTGCCGAGATCCGGTTTGGCTCAGTGGATAGAGCGTCAGCCTGTGGACCAAAAGATCCCAGGTTTGATTCAGGTCAAGGCATGTACCTTGGCTGCGGGCACATCCTCAGTAGAGGGTGTACAGGAGGCAGGTGATCGATGTTTCTCTCTCATCTATGTTTCTAACTCTCTATACCTCTCTCTTTGTCTCTGTAAAAAAATCAATAAACATATTTTTTTAAAGTTCTTTGGATTATAATTGTTTCATAAAAATTCTTTATGAGGAATGATTCTCTCCTCCTTGGGATACAAGCAGCAACTTTACATTTGTAACTTCCAGATTTACAACTCCAGTCCAACCTTCTTTTCTTAAATAGACTCAAATTCTCAACTTTCTCCTGGCCATTATCCTATCAACATTGTTAACTAAACAGTCAGAGATAAATTTATTTTCCCCAAAATTCAAGTTCTCCTGTTATTCTTTTATTTATTTATTATTAATTGTATTGATTTTTACAGAGAGGAAGGGAGAGGGATAGAAAGTTAGAAACATCGATGAGAGAGAAACATTTATTAGCTGCCTCCTGCACACCCCCTATTTGGGATATGCTCGCAACCATGGTACATGCCCTTGACCAGAATCGAACCTGGGACCTTTCAGTCTGTAAGCTGATGCTGAAACCCAACTGGTTTCAGCTCTCCTGTTATTCTTAATTCATTTTATAGGTACTATTAACTCCATGTCATTATGCTTTCACCAAGTTTTTACCATTCATTGATCTAAATATTCATAGTCCTAATTTATACCTTTACTATTTTACCTTTTAGATGGCTTTTCTTCTTTCACCATTTTTCACTTATCTTTCTCCCTGCTATTAGGTACTATCAAACAATACAAGTCAGAATATATCACCCTGTCCTCATTAACTAGAAATGATTCCCATTATCAGGAGAGAATCCTATTTAACCTAAGAATTAATCCACTTTGCTCTGGTCTGAAACAATTCCAGTCCTATTTTCTACCACAGCCTAGTATGTTCCAGATACCCCATTTGCAGTCTCTATATGAATTTTTTTCTTTCTAGCTTATGAATTTACATTTTTATTTAACATATATATTTTTCTGCTATGAGTTATGACTAACATTGTTCTTCCCATCTAATCCCACCCACTTCCCCACTCATGGTATAATCACTTAACTTGTGTAAAGCAATTTTGTATCTGTGGAAACCCAGCAGAGTGCTTAACTTTGACAAGTTACTCAATCTATGTTGGACTAAAGTAGCACATATATGAGTGGCAATTTTGGAATGATTTCATGATAATCAAATAAGATTTGACAATACAATTACCTGACTTGAAGTTATAAATGAACTATCTTTAGGATCCAGTTTAATGGAGTAGAAATGAAACTTGGGACTGTTAATCTTCATGCTAGAGTTCAGCTATCAATATTTTATTGATTTTTGATGCATTTATCCTATAAAAATTGTGATCACTTCCTGTTATCTGTAGCATATTACTAAGCATAGGCTGAAACACAAAGATACAGCATGGTTCCAGCTATCACCAGATTGTTCAGTGGGAATTACAGCTATCATTACGTATGTATTATAACATACAGGTATCAGAGCATAGGCTTTATATTTAGAATGACCTTATTTTGAATGTTAGCTCTATTGTGGATTTGCTGTATAATCTTGGGTTATCAACCATCAGATTTCTCATCTGTAAAATGTAAGTTGCAATAATAACTGCATGTTTAACTGTTGTGTGTTTCAAAATGATAGCAAAATTAAAAAACTTGATTTAGATTTATAATTTGTAGCTGTATATACTGGTGGGGTAAACAAAAATGTAAATAATTATGATAATGCAGATAAGAAAATGCCATAATTTACAAAGAAATATTTGTAATATATTTTATTGTTAATACATTTTTATAAATGAAATTACTACTCTTTGTACATTACATAAATATTGGCATTTATATGAACATAAAATTAGCATTGATCCCAAATCCAAACCTATTAAATAAGATATAGTTAATTTGTATATTGGTTGAATTTATGTTGCAGAAACAACAATTGTTCCAAGTTTTCAAGGAAAAAGAACTTTAATAAATCACAGCTATGAAAATTAGAAATTGAAGAGGGAACCAGCTTTCAAGTTATAATACTATAGTTATGGCCCAGTCAGAGAGGAAGCTAAGATATTTGTTGAGTTTACCACTAGCATGTTGATAGAAAAAGATCACAGCCTCTGCTCTAAGGCACCCCAACATTAGCAGGTTGACTAGAAGAGGAGGAATCTCACAAAGGAGACTATGAAATGGGAGGAAAACCAAGGGTGTGCAGACCTTGGAGTAAAAACATGGATCTGTATCAGGAAACAGTAGTTACCTGCGTCTAATGCTGCTGATAGGTCAAGGAAGATGAAGAAAAGGTCATTGTACTTAGCGTCAATGTCATCAGAGATATTTACAAGAGAATTTCTGTAGAGCAATAGATATACGGTTTGATGGAGTAGGTTTAAGATAGAAACAGAAGGGTAGAGAGAGAGACCGTGGGTATGGGTAATTAAAAAAAAAATTTTGTTGCAAAAAGGAATTGAACAATGGTGACTAGTAGAGGAAGTGAGGTCAAAGATCTTTGTGTTTACGTTGAGGAAAAATAAGAGCATGTTTGATGCTGAGATTGAACTAGTGCAGAGGTCAAAAAACTTTCTATAAAGACCTGTAGTAAATATTTTAGGCTTTGTGGGTCATAGGTCTATGAGGCAACTAGCCAGCTATTTAAAAGCAGACTGAGGTAATATTTCAACAAATGGGCTTCACTGTGTTCTGATAAAAGTTAATTGACAAAGATTGAGGGCTTTCATTCTAGTACATAGCTATTTGAAAAATAAAAAAAAATAAAAACAATTATGAGACAAAGTAGAGAACAGCTGAAGTTAAAGTATATCCTTGGCTCAGTGAGAGGGCATGGGATTTGTGTAAAGGAATTGGGGTTGGGGCTTCGATTATGAGTTTGAAAAGCAAGAAAGACAAGAATATGCAGAGATGGGTAAATATGAAAAACAGATCTGTGGAAAATCTCTTTTGAATGCTTCAGTTTTCTCAGCAAAGAAGGAAGCAAAATTATCACACTGTTGCAGAAATTACCAGGTGACTGGAAAACACAAAATGGGCACTCTGAAGATTCAGGAAAAACTTTTATTTGTGGATACACTAGTGTGGTGACTCAGGGGAGTCAGTCTCCAAAACCTGAGCACCAAATTTGGGGGGTGGAGGGGGGTGAGGGGGTTGGTTTTCCCTTTTATCTCCATAGTTTCTTTGTCTCCCAAATATGGACCAGGCTTCTGGACTTTTCACTTCATGGGCTTTGCAGTCTCCATGGGTTGGCATAGGGGATGTGAGATTAAGACCAACCTAACAGGCTAGATTAACAGCAGTTAATCTGTGGGGGCTTTTTATGTCCCCTTTAGATAAACAGGTTTTGCAAGGCTAGCTAGGACACAAGTGGAAAGGGGGCTGGGGCTAGCAAGCATATGCATCGGAATGCAGTTGTGGGGAGTGGGGGTGTCAGGCTGCCTTCACAATATGTAAGTGACCATTGGGAAGGAAATTTGAAGTTTTATAGAGAGAACATGCATAAAATAATTAAATTAGAGAGTTGAAAAATACTTGGCTAAGGAATGCTATAGATAATTAAATTTCTAGTAAAATGTTATTTTCAGCTTGAAATATTCTTTCTCTTCTTTTCTTCATTGGACTTCTTATACATTTCTTTTCTGAAGCAGCAGATAAAGTTGTAGCAAATATCAACATATTTTAAATCACTTAAGTTTAATCTTCAATAACCTTCAATGCCTTTATTTTTCTTTCTAGGGTGGGACAGGAGGGTTGTCACAATCCATTAATAACCCTATTTCATTTTATATATATATATTTTTATTGGTTTGAGAAAGTGAGAGGGAGAGATAAATAAAAACATGGTAAGAGAGCATCATTGATTGGCTGCCTCCTGTACATCCCCTATGGGGGATTGATCCTGAAATCCAGGAATGTGCCTTGACTGGGAATTGAACTGTGACCTCCTGGTTCATAGGTCCATGCTCAACCACTGAGCCATGCCAGCCTGGCAATACCATTATTTTCAAATAGAAAAATCCATTACATGTTCTACGTATATATTTTTCTAGTTGAACAAATCTTATTCCTGTTAAAAATTATTTGTGCAGTGAATATTCTCCTGTCACTTCAGCTGTTCCATGCATTTATCTTATTGAATCTTAATTTGCTCTGATAGCTTGCTAATTTTTGTTTTAATGAAATATTCACTCTGAAATAATTCAAATATAACAAAATATATTATGCCCAGTAGTTGTCTAATATTTTGCAACTCGTGAAAGAAAAATTATTGAAATTGAATATATTCATTGATTGCTATGAAGGTTATACATGGATTGGTAAATCAAAACAAGTGCTCAAAAGATAGAAAATCAATTGATATGTCAGATAGAAAAGGCATGGCACCAGTGGTGAAATCAACCACTGAGTTGACATTTTTCCTCTTGAAATAATTTAATTTACAAGAATTTGAAAGGATTTTGTGACTTTGAACATATATAATAAGCTAAAATGTGAAAGACTGAACAGATAGATCTGAAATATTATTAATGATACTTCAAACAAGTGCAAAGCAACATATTTTAGAAGGAATAGATGCTAAAATTTGTTCTCTCAACCAATCACAGAAACTTTGAAGGATGCACTAAGCAAATATTAACAATATTTAAATTTAAACAAATATATATATATATATGCATAATCATATAGAAGTGATACTTTTGTTTTTTTCTCTACAGAATTGTTGCCCAATTGCCAGCAGTTGAATTGTCAATATAAATGTGCAGTGGTCAGAAATAGTACAAGATGTTACTGTGAAGATGGATATGAAGTAAAAGAAGATGGAAGAAGCTGTAAAGGTAAGTATGACAGGTGACTATTAATTTTTTTCCAAATTAATGAACAGAAATTTTATAAAGTATTTTTTATTACTACCATGTGATCCATACAAAGTTTACATTTATTTTTACCTGAGATTTAAAAGTTGAAACTCACTCCACCCAAAAAACTACAAATATAAATATCATAGGTCTGCATTTATATCAGTCATTTGTATTCATGTTATAATAATGTCAAACATATGAAGTGTTTCGGTTAACCATTAAAATATTGGATTTCATTATCTTAAATTTCTAATTGTATTATGCCTATTACCCAGCTGCAGGGTGGTATAACTTTGTTATTACTAAGTTAGGTTAATAATAATCATGCAATATCCTTTACAAGTTTTGCGTTGGTAATTTTGATAATTGACATTTTACCACTATGTTAGTAATGGTGAACATGACAATATTTATATTTTAAATGTCCTAATTCTTGTTTTATGAATACTCTAGAACAAAACAAAACAAAAAAAGAAGCTTATTGCTTTATAATGGACATTTGCACCTCGAATTTGTAGTTTGTTGTTTGCTTTCTGCATTATACAAATGTTATAGAAATACTTATTATTAAACTAGGGGCCCAGTGCACAAATCTGTGTGCCTTAAAAGGGATTATGGGCCAGGAGGCTGCAGTGAGCACAAGGGCAGGTCTTGGCCCATCCTCCATATCTCCACCCAATCCCTCCCACTGCAGCCCTGGGGCCCTGTCAGCTGGCAGCCCTGCACCTGCAGCTGCCATTCCCCCATGCTGAAGGTGCTGGTCTGGCTTGCATCACTGAAGGCATGGAGCAATTGGGGCCAGGTGAGAGCAGTGGCTGCAGCCCTGATAGCCCCTCAGGAGCAGGGGGAGGTAGAGAAACCCTCAGGGCCATCAGGACCGGCAGCCACCACTCACTCTTGTTGATAGCACGGAGTGATCAGGACCTGTGCAGGGCACTGATAGGGGGTGGGGCCAGCACTGGCAGTGGGTGCAAGCAGGGCCAGTGCCAACAGCAGGTGTAAATGCCAGGCAGGACCACATGCAGAAGCAAATAATTTTCCGTAACCACCAGAGGTTCACCCCAATGACAACGACAGGCAGCCCACCTTGGTCTGGCGACCCTGCTCACCTGCTCCACAATCCCACTGCAACCAATGCCCACCATGTTTTACATACACTCCCTGATGGTCAGCTCACCTCATAGCAAACAGTTGTTCTGTTGTTCTAGTTGTTCCACTGTTTGGTCTATTGCATATTAGCCTTTTATTACATAGATGTCTATCAGACCTAGTGGTTGCTTAATATGGCTAAAAGGGGACAGTTGTAGGCAGCAGGAACTGCACCAGGTGTCTGACTGGTGAGGTCAGACCAAACTTGGGGAATTGGGTTCTGGCTTGGAAATAATTCAGAGCCAAGACCCAAAGCTGAAAGAGAATATTTACATAGTAAGTTACAGCAGTAGACAAAGTAATTTCTAGAAGAAATGTCCTTAGGAAACAGGTTATGGAAGTAAAGGAAGGAGCCTGGCAGCTTGGAAATGAAGAGGCTAATGGTAAAGTGCCTGGGGCAGGGAAGGAGAAGGGAAAGGGAAAGGGACTGTGCGCTCCTGGGAGGGAGAGCACACTGGGTCCTCCATCCTAAGAATGGAAATTTTAGGGGAGGCCCCAGAGGAAGTTCTCAATAGAATATTCAGCAGTTTCCCAGGTGTGTCCTTTCAGGGTTGTGGTCTCCATTGGTTAATTGGCTTGCACCAGAGCAGGGAGTCATTTTTCAATTCAGCTGGCACTCCCCAAACTTGCCTGTTTTGTTTCTAAAATTCCTTTCACTGATGTCAATCATGGTTGGTTTTATTGCTAATCTGGACCTGGTGTTGAAATACAACTAAGGCATTTTGGTTATAGATGTTATCTCTAGGGAACAAAAGTCAGGGGGTCCAAACCGCATGACCAGTGATATGCTAAGGAAGGAAAAGTCACCTTGGGGTTGAGGTTCTGCCCCCACATTTGATTGTCCATTGCTAGTTACCTGGGGCTTTCCACACTAGTGACCTTTTGTACCTGGCCAATTATCCTTGCTCTGCTCATGTCTGTCTAACTGCCTACAGCAGGACCAAACTAACATATTTATCTAACTGACATTATTTTTTAAGTCAGCACTTAAAAATTAGAAGGTTGCAGACAAACAGACTTTGAGGGGGGGGGGGGAATCAAAAAAATTGGCAGACTAGACCCCATATCACCACAAAGTCAACCAAATGAGAATAGTACCTCTAGACATGCAAACAACTTTTAGTTTATTTTTAAAATTTATTTTTATTAATTTCAGAGAGGAAGGGAAAGGGAGAGATAGAAACACCAATGATGAGAGAGAATCTTTGATTGGCTGCCTCCTGCATGCTCCACACTGGAGATCAAACCCGCAACCTGGGCATATGCCCTGACTGGGACTTGAACTGTGACTTCCTGGTTCATAGGTCAACACTCAAGCACTGAGCTATAATGGCAGCCTACAATTTTTAGTTTAAACCAGCAGTTGTTATTCACACAGGGCAGGCTAACATATCTCTACTGCAAACTTCTTATTTTTTTACTATTCCTGTCTCCTACAGGAATCAGGGTTTTCATCTCATTTTGGATGGCTCTCTTCTGAATCTCTTCATTAAATGCATAAAGATAACCTCAAATAATTTCCTCTATTGAACATAAATAAGAAATTATGCAGCAATCACTATGGAAGGTCACCAGTGGAAGAAAAGCTCTTCTTTCTTTCTCACTCCTGAATGGCCAGGTTTGAACATCATTTACACTCCCCAAAAGCCATATTTCCAGTATATTTTCTGTCCTTAAAGTAAGGAAGGAGGCAGCATTAAAAGTAATGACATGCCTACTTCTTTGTGGTCCATTTTGGGGGAGTTATATCTATGTCATGGCAGTACATTCTGGCTAAGGAGAAAGAACAAAAGAAATGATTAATCATATTGCTCTCCTGGACAACATAATGGTATCAGAAAAACTAAAATAAGAGACAATAACATTAAAGTTTAACCATCTGTGAAAATAGATAAGAATCATTTTTTGCCATTATGGACTGGACTTTACCAAATATAAGATTGCATTTCTTTCATTATCACTGTAGATTCAGCTTCAAAGACCATTCTTTCTATCCCCAAAGCTACTTACTTCAAACAAGCCATCCATGAATGCAGGCTAGTTAATATACAAAGCTGAAGAAATCTGAGAAAAGTGCAACTTAATGCCATACGAATGCATAGTTTTCTAATTAAAATGGCCCCCTAGCTTCTCAATAGTCTTTTTGCTTTTCTTTACTAAATACCTTTCTTAGCTTTGGGTGGTCATAAGATGGGGCTGAGAGTTCTCTTTGGTCTTTGTGGTGACTAGCCCCCATCCTGACATTATCTAGTAGTCCCATCCTAAGTAACCTCACTAGCAAAGACTCTGGTGTATTCCAAAGGGCCTTATCTATCTATCTATCTATCTATCTATCTATCTATCTATCTATCTATCTATCTAACATCTATCTATCATCCATCTATCTGACTAAGTGACTGTCCAGTACTAGTAGCTATGATATGCACTGAATATCAGGGGCAGACATTCAACACAGGAGCTACGGAGCTGTGGTGATTTGGCAGCTGAGGTTCTTAGGTGACACACAGAACCAGAGAGGAGGGAGCATCACCGGAAAACAGCCCTCTCCCAATCTGGGACCCCTTGGAGGGTGTCGGAGAGTCTTATTTGGCTTGATCCCCACAGGCTAGGCTGAGAGACCACACATGCTGGAGGGACCCCTCTCACTCTGCAGATTCGAGCCACTGCACCACCCCAGGTGCAGCCGGCAGGGGAGGGACCACCGAAGGCTGGCTCCAGGGTATGTCCAGCCCATCTCACCAGTCCTATCCCACCAGCCACTTTCTAATTAATTTCCTTTCAATTAAATTTGTGCACTGGGGCACTAGTTATAAATAACTAAGGACACTCCTATTGCTCAAAAAATACAACAGTTTGAAGAACTAAGAACAAAAAAATCAAATATATATTTTATTATACCATAGCAGTCTAATCCAATTAACACCTCGACCTCATTAGCTTCTCTTGTCCTCATTTGCTTCTCTTGTCTTCTTTTTTTTTTCCTGTCTTTTCCTCATCTCCTTCCTCCAAAATTGTTTCCAAGAGTCTCAACTTCTCTTCAAATTCAGTATTTCCAAGTTCCAATGAGGAAACACAATTAATAGGCCAAAGTTTATATATTCAATTCCCTTTAGAGACTCAATAAAACAAAAGCACATTCCATGTTCCAGTTAATAAGATCTACCTGTCATCTATGACAGCATCCCCTTTTCACTATGCTAAGGTAACCGCACCGTCTCCTATAACCTAATGACAGTTTGAATATCTATATTACTGGATTTCTTCATTGAGTATTACACTTTGTCACCCTCCATAATTCCTTACATTTCTCATGAAGTCTCCTTCAGAGGAGGCTCCTGCCTTTTTAATATTGTAATATTGTGCACTTTTCAAGCTTTCCTCACTTTTTTCTTTTCTTTTTCTTTTTTTGTTGTTATTGATATAACCCTCTGCAATTTGCTTTTTGTTCTGTTTGTTTTTAATTATATTATCCATATGCTATCTACTCCCAAATACTCCAAGACAGATCTCACTAATCTTGCCAGTTTCATATTTTCAACTACTTGTTAGTCATCTACTCCAGAATGCCCTGAAGACTCCTCAAATAATATAACACATCCAAACCAAACTCACTATTTATTCCCTTGATATCTCCACTGAAATCTATACTTCATATCAAATTGGACCAGCATTCAATTCCATTATGTCCAATTAGTCTTCACATGTTGCCTATTCTGTTTGTTAAACATTTGAGTTAATTTCATTTTAGTTTTCATTTCTATTGCCACTGACTTAATTCAAAATATAGTGACTTCAAAATAAAGTTTCTTGAGAGAAATTAGTACGTACATTTCAAGAACCTCTTCACTACTTTCACCAATCCATTCTTTTTGTTTAGTTTTAAAATATGAAGTTGATCAAATAGCTTATCTAATTAATGCTTCCCAAAGTCTAGGTATAATGCACAGCTACAATAACTTCATTAGCTGGCCTTAAAACTACTTTCCCCTGCCATTTCTTATCGCTTCCCTTTATACACACTTACTCCACTCAACTCTTTATATATTTTTTGAAATCCCCACTATGTCATTCCGATGCCTTTTCACATGCTATTTTGGTAAACTAGGATGCCCCATTCTATCTCATTTCTTTTTATTCAGTTTAAGAAAATCCAAATTATTCTTTAACTCAGCTTAATATGCGGCCTTTACTTAACATTGTCTAACTCCAAGCAGTTTTACTTACTTCTCTATGTCTGTATAACTAGAATATGACTATCTCTATTGTAAGGAAATCCATAAAATCAAAATTATATTTCAGTAGACTCATTTCACTTAAGGGGAAGAGCCATGTTTTATCAATTGGTTTTTTTTGGGGGGATTAGTATAGTTCTTGGTAAACAGAACAGAATAAAGACTCATATTACTCTAAATTATTGACTGACAGAATTTGTGTTTTTGCCCACTTGATTAAGAATAATTAAATACCTGCTGTTTATGGATATTTGGACAAGTTTCTGTAGGAGGGAAGTATAGGGAGAAAGGAGAGAGGGAGTAGAATCAGGATCATACATCTAAAAATAATAAAAATGTAATATGCTAATTAGACCAAGCATCGTTCCTTCCCGACAGAGCTGTAGTGGGCAGGGGCCACAGCAGAAGCCCTGGCCATGGAGGGGCTGGGGTCAAGGACCTTGCACAAATTTCGTACATTGGACATCTAGTATTAAAATTAATTTAATTAAGATAATATTTTCATTTTAACAAGAGCTTAATAGTTCTCTGTTTTTTATTTTTTTATTTTTTTATTTACTGAGGTAGTTTTCATAGCTTGGCTCAGGACTCTTATTTAATATGTTTATTGAAAACCATGTTATGTTATTAGACTAATTGTTAAAATAGTGAAAATGTCAGTGTCATAAATAGTAGTACTATTCAACAAATATTTATAGGAGTGCATTTTATACCTTTGTAGAACTATCCAAGGACTCTAGCCTACCCATCGAAAATGTAAATAAAACCTCTTTTAAAATAGAAGATGTGGATTGATAGGAAGAGGTCATCCACAGACCTTGTATGCATATATGCATAACCCATGGACACAGACAATAGGGTAGTGAAGGCTTTGGTTGGGTGGGGTATGAGAGCAGGCTAGAAAGGGTCAAGGGAGGGGAGAAATAGGAGTTATATGTAATACAATCAAAAATAAAAGTTTAATGTAATAAAAATAATAAGAGATTATTATAATAAAAGATATTATTATAATAAAAGATATTAAGTTTGATCATATATTTCTATAACTATGAAAACAACAATGAATTAGCTGATTTTTAAATTTTATTGATTTTATTTATTTCTATTTCAGTTAGTGTAGTTTTGAAAAGACTTGTTGAAGTTGGCCCTTCCATTTTTTTTATCATCACCTGAGGATATTTTTTTATTAATTTTTAGAGATAGTGAAAGGGAGAGGGAGAGACAGAGAAAAACAGCCATGTGAGAGAAAGACATGGATTGGTTGCCTCCTGCGAGGGCCCAGAGCCTGCAACTATGGTCCATGCCTTTGACTGAATTGGAACCAGGACCCTCTGTCTTCAGGCCAACACTCTATCCAATGAACCAAACCAGCCACGTCAGCCCTTCCTTTTTAAAGCAATAGTCTATTTCTAAACTACACTTTTAAAAGGCTTTCTTCAAGGAAAAACAAAATGCCCAATAATAACTCTATTTAGAAATGATGCCAATTTTCCTTTCAGATCAAGATGAATGTGCCATTTATGGAGCATGCAGCCAGACCTGCGTAAACACGTATGGATCTTATGCTTGCAGTTGTGTGGAGGGCTATATAATGCAGCCAGACAACAGATCTTGCAAAGCCAAAAATGGTAAGTTATCATCATTTTTGTCCTTCTGTAGGAACCCCTTTCACATCCCGCGTGGTTCAGGGTTCCGGTTCAGGGTTCGGGTTCTAGAGAAGGCCGAACACAAATGAAGAGACTAGAAAAATGTTAATTTGGCAATATTGGGGGCCAGGTGGGAGCTGACCTCTAGTGGGAGGACTACACACTGCTCTAGCCCTGCTCTCCCTTTTATTGAGGCTATGGGAAATACCCATAGCCCTTAGGCAGGAAATAATAGAAATTTACATGAGACAAACAGAGATGGAGGCTGCTTCAGCTATGTCCAACTAAAAGGTGAGTGGTTAGAGCAATTAAGGTTGTTGACCAGCCTTCCCAGCTTCCTGTCCACATCTCTTTGTTAGTTAAACAGTGATTGGTTTCCAGCATCCTTCCAAAATTATTTCCTTTTTGCAGTTCCTTTTCTTTAGAAATGTAGTAGAGCAATATGGACACTGAAAAAAAGAGATTTTTGCTTTGTTTTAATTTATAGATCCATACTTAGAAATCCAGAGTAGTTCTTGCAGTGGTGCTGATCATTATATAATGCTTTCCATTACAGCAGGTTTCTAATTAGCACAAGCCTGTTTAAAAGGAATGGATTGATTGATTGATTGTACTACCAAGCTCTCTCCTAGAGTAGCAATAAGTTCCTAATTTGTTTCGGTTTCCTCTCCAAGAGTCATACTCCATATAACAAACAGTTCAAGTGATCTGCTAAAACCAAACCAGATCATGCCACTCTCTTGCTTAAAAATCTCCCAATAACTTTCACTCACTTTGAGAATACAATTCAAATAGTTAACAGGTCCTATGAGAGCCTAATGGACTGGTACCATTTACCTTTCCAATCTCATCTACCACTATTCTCCTTTAATCACACACCAGTCATACTGGTTTTCTGGCCCTTCTTCAGCCACATGGCTTTTGTTTTGAAATTTTTCCACTTGCTGTTTTACCTGTCTGCAATGTCTTTCTCTATGATATTCACGTTCTTAATATTCAAGTTTTGACTGAAATGTCAACATTCAGAATGACCTTCTCTGACCATTCTATTTAATGGTGCATACCCTCTCCATTACTACTTTATTTTCCAATTTTATTTAATTATCCATGCCTACTTTAAAACTGTGATTTTATAGTTTTATTTTCTTTATAACACTACCATTTTAAATTAACTAATTTATATACTAGTGCTTTACATATGATTCCCCTAGAAGAATGTAAGCATTAGACTATAGAACTAGTTTGGGCCATAAAGGCACTCAATATTTGTGAATGGAAGAAATGAATAATGGGAGAGAAATACTGAGGGAAGGAGTAAGGGAAAGGAAAAAAAAGAACTTTTCTTTATAATTATAATTACTAAAATGAGTGCTCTACTCTTATGTGAATTTTGTTGGTTCACAACTATCATCCTTTTACCTCTTACCTGCAAATAAAGCCTATCTTTTCTATACAAGCTTAGCCTACAATAAACACTCAGTGAGTTTTGTTGATTTGCTAATGAAGTGGCATTCAAATGGGATAGTAACAATAGGATAATGTTGATTTTTTGTGAGCTGAATTAGCTTTGGATTAATATAGGAAGATTATTATACATCATAGTCCATCTGGCTCCTTCTAACTTCCCCCAAAACTGGATCTACTTAGTGCACTTTAAAATCATGGAATTTTGATAAATTAATGAATGTCCTCCTACCCACTTATTAGCAATGAGAAAATTAGGTGTGGGATGGGATTCTCTTTTTTGAAGCCAGATTGTTCAAATATTGGATTTGTTCAGCAAGCTGCTGCTACTACTGCTGTCTCCCTTTACAACAAATCCTCATGTTATAATTGCAATGATTTCCCTGAGATAGTGTGTTTAATTATTTACAAAACATATTCATATACAAAATTGCCCAGACAGAAACTGTTTTACCCTCTATTTATTTGAATTACTGATTTAGTTTATGAAGGCCTATTTATTTTCCTGAGGCAATCCTTGAGAAAAATAAGGTCAGGTTGCATGTTCTTCTTTGCCCACCACTGAGTCCTGATTTTAAATATTGATGGAATAAGGAAATAGAAGGCCAGTTCTTTGCTGTTTCTATTGATCCACACAATATTGTTGTGGTTACACAGCGGGGGAGTGTAATGTAATAAACCTGATACAAAGAGGCACTTTCTCTCTTTCTACACCGAGCGGGTTTCTGACAATAACAGAGTGTAATCAGAGAGGGTTGGTATATGATAATGGGATGCTGCTTCAAGGATATTGATGACTCCAGAATTGATAATGGAGCATATAAATGTCCTCACTTCTGGTGGGTTGGCTTGATGACAACAGTGGCCTCCAAAGTTTGAAAGTACACAGTTTCGATGAGAAAGTTTCTGTGGTTTATAGTTTTAGAACAATGAGTTGAGAATAATAAACTAAATGGGCAAAAATCTATAATATACTGACTAATTCTAAAGGCCACAGGGATGTTTGAACCAGTCTATTTGTACAGTTCAAAGGGAAAATGATTGGTTTTGCTTTAGATTTTTTCATATTGATAACAAGTGAGCTTTAGGATATGTTTTGCTCCAGTTATGTATAAAATTCTATTTCTTTCATCAGCTTTACATTGTTAGAGCAATTTTATTGTACTGTGGCATTGCTGTGACTGATGGTTGCTAGGAAAAAAGTTATAAATTAAACCATCTTTATCTTAACGCTTCGTCATTCTCCTTTCCATTACCTGACTGCTTACCTTGGCTCCCCTTCCCCCCGCCCTCTATAATTCTACCCTACTTGAAGCTGACTTTCTCCAAGTCAAGGCAGAGGTTCAGGGCTCTCAGAAAGCGGGAGTATGGGAAACTAAGGAAGGTTGGAATGAGCTGACTCAAGAGAGTGGATGTTTGAAAAAGATCTCTAGGCTTTAGAAAGAACAATTTAAAAATAGCAAGCCCAAGGTATACTGTGGGAGGCTGGAAGTAGGCCCAAGAGTCAGGAACTGCCAAGGCCTTAGTAGATTATGGGGAAATAATTTGGGAGAAGTAGCCTTATGCGAGCAGGCAGAGAGAGGCAGGGTCAGCCGGCTGGGAACCAGCTTTTATAAAGGTGATGAACTAGGTTAGCACAGAATGGTATCATAGTTGCTCCCCAACTATTCACCCTGAAGCTTGTGGGTGTGTGGTAATAATTGATAGTAATTAGGTAAATTAATAAGTCAATTGATTATCCCTCCTTTGTCATATAATACCTGAATCCAGATAAAATTGATAAGCCTTAAGAGCATTTTTAAGAACTAGCTCTAATAGAGGGGAATGAGTGACTTTAGGCCCTGTAGCGATGGGGAAAGAGATTAATGTGAGGCAGGAAGCCTTTTGATTTCTGTGAATTCATGCACTGCAGTTCTTTAGTAATATTGACCTGACTATTGAAATATAGACACACTCATTTCAGAGTTGGGAAGAACTTCAAAGGTAAACTAGTCCAACTATCTGTGTGATAGCAAAATAAGTACCATATTTTTCGGACCATAAGACGCTCCGGACCATAAGACGCACCAGTTTTTAGAGAAGGGAAATGAAGAAAAAAAGATTCTGAAACAAATAGTGTCCTAAAATATTTTATGTGCATTAAAACCCAACATCACAGTCATAAACACATGTAATCAACCCTGTAAAGTAAACAGCAGCATTTAGAACCATTTTAGAGCCAGGCAAGCACACAGAGACCACACAGAGCCGGGCAAGTAAAAAAACTTTTTTTTTAAAGTATATGTGTAGGCTATATTTGGGCCATAAGACACAGGGACTTTTTCCCCCCACTTCTGGGGGGAAAAAAGTGCGTCTTATGGTCCGAAAAATACGGCACTTTCTAAATGGAAAAAAGTTTACAATGTACTTTATAAAATAACTTTAATTTAAATGTGCACATTTGAGTAAAAGCAGACCCTAATGCATGCACCCTGACACAGCAGAGGGAGCCACAAGCTTTGGATCACTGATAGCTCCACATAGGTTGGTCAAGACCAGTCACAGGCAGCATGTGACATTGGCCTGCACCAGAGTCTCTCTGAAGAGACCCAGAATCAATACACCCAGTGGCCAGCTTCAGACAACAACAGAGTAGGATCCAATAATCTTCACAAACAACATATCCACAAGGGATATTGGCAGACACCAAACCCCGCTGGGGCAGATCCCGCTTTGTGTGATCAGCACCCACAGAGCAGCCTGCATGCTGTTTTGAGGGTTGAGTCTCACTGTCCACCAACCTGAGGGTTGAACCCATGCACAAATAGGTCAATGGCAATCAAGAGTCAGTTACAACAGGACGGCCCACACAATCAAACAAGGGGCATTCTTAGAGCACCGAGTTCTGGTAATCAGGAAGATGGTGCCACTACCCACAGGTCACCTACTACATAAGTTTCCCCTACCAAGACTGAGAGTAGTAGATGATCTACTTAATACATAGACACAAACTCAAACAAGTAGCCAAAATGGGAAACCAGAGAATCAGGCAATGAAGGGACATGAGAATTCTCCAGAAAAGGAGCTAAATGAAGTAAAGGTAAGCAATTTATCAGATACAGAGTGAGAGTAACAATTATAAGGATTCTCAACAGTATAAAAAAATGATACAGAAACCATTAAAAAGGACTGGCCATGCCCTAGCCAGGTTGGCTGAATGGTAGAGTGTCAGCCCTTGGATTTAAGCATCACCGGTTCCATTCTGGTTAAGGACATGTACCTTGGTTGCATTTCCATCCCTGCCCCTGTAAGGATGTGTGCAGGAGGTAACCAATCGATGCATCCCTCTCACATTGATGTTTCTCTCTCATTTTATTTATCCCCCTCTCTCCCTTCTACTTTCTCTGAAAATCAATGGAAAAAATATCCTCTGGTGAAAATTAACAAAACAAAGCAAAACAAAACAAAAAGAGAATTTGTTACCACCATTTGTTGTTTTAAGAAAAGGAGGAAGAATAAATAAATAAATAAATAAATTTAAAATATATATATATATATATATATATGAAAAAATAAAATGTAGCTATCAGCAATCACTTTAATGCAATAAGGTAGCTTATTGGATAAGAAAAGAAGTGTATATGCTGTCTTCAACAGAACGACCTCAGAACAAAAGATACACACAGACTAAAGAGATGGGAAAATATATTTTATGCAAATGGAAAGGAAATAAAAGCTGGGGTAGCAATACTTATATTTGACAGAATAGACTTTAAAGCCAAGGCTAAGAGATAAAAAAGGACACTACATAATAATAAGGGATCAATCCAATAAGAGGATATGACCCTTGTAAACATTTATGTACTCAACATAGGAGCTCATGAATATGTAAAGCAGATCTTGATGGACATAAAGAGAAAGATTGACAGTAATATAGTTATAGTAGGGGATCTTTAACACCCATGACATCAATGGACAGATTTTCGAGACAGAAGATCAATAAAGAGATGTGGACTTTAAATGGCACAGTAGATCAAATGGATTTAATTAATATCTTCAGAGCATTCCATTCCAAAGCAGCAGAATATCCATTCTTTTCAAATGCCAATGGGACATTTTCAGGGTAGCACACATGTTAGGACAGAAAACAAGTAACAAATTTAATAAGATTGCAATCATATCAAGCATCCTCTCTGGCATAATGCTATGAAACTTGAAATCAATCACAAGTAGAAAACTGAAATACACATGACATGTTACTAAATAATGCTAACTAACATGTTACTAAACAATGAATGATTTTAACAAAGGTTGTTGATGGTGTGGAGAAAAGGGAACCCTTGTGCACTGTTGGTGGGAATGTAGATTTTTACAGTCACTGTGAAAGCAGTATGGAGTTACCTCAAAAAATTGAAAATGGAACTGCCTTATTACTCAGCAATTACACTTTGGGGAAATTACCCATAGAAACCTGAAACACTAATTCAAAAGAATATGTGTACTCCTGTGTTCATTGCAGCATTATTTGCAATAGCCAAGATTTGGAAGCAGCCCAAGTGTCCATCAGTAGATGAGTAGATGAAAGATATGTGGTACATTTACACAATGTCATATAAGGGAAGAAAAATTTACCCTTGTGACAGCATGAATGGACTTGGAGAACATTATGCTGAGAGAAATAAGCCAGTCAAAGATAGACAAGTAACATATGATTTCATTCATATGTGGAACTTAATAAACAAACTGAACTACCAAGCAAAACAGACACAGACTCATAGATAGAGAGCAGGCAGGCAGCACTGATGGAAATGGGAGGGTGTGGGGGGAGTAGAGTGATTGAGAAAATAAAAATAAAAAAAAAAGAGAAAGGGAGAGAACTCATAAACATGGACAACAGAGTGGTGATTGCAGTGGGGGGTGGAGGGTGGGTTGGAAGAAGGCATAGAGGGGATAAATAATAATAGAAAAATAAATTTAAAATAAAATAAAAGATTAGAATAATTTTAATAAAATAAAAGATTAGAATAATTTCAATTTATCTGAATTTGCCCTTCACACAAAGGACTCTCCCTGCTATAATGTCTTCAGTCTTGTGATTTAAAGGTGGATTATCACAGCATTGTTTCAAATGTAAAAATTGATGGAATGATTAGCTCAACTGCCTCTGGCAAAGGACATTAATTAATATAACAATGGATCCCTCAGGATGAATTAGCTTCTCTCTCATGAGATAAAAATCTAGACTGACAGGGAAGAAACAAACAAACAATTAAATAAATATGCATACTTGATAAAACAATGTAGGAAGAGACAAACTAGAATATGAATGTCATGATAAGTGTTTATTAATTTGAATGGAATACACAATAAAAGCTAGCAATATTTAAATTAAACATTAGGGTCTGTCACTTGAAGAAACTTTTAAAATGAACTGTCAAAGCATTTGTAGGCATCTACTTAAACCTCCTGTATATTTTGACATTGTTTTGAGATTAGATTATTGGTAACCTGTCAAATATGAAAGTAAAAAGTTTATTTTATTTTATTTAACTTTCTTTTAACTGATTTAGATGTGAGCACCCAGGGATGAAAGTGGACTCATGTAGAATCTGTAACCGTGAAAGTAATAGCTAAGGGTGTTTAAGTTTTGAACTGTTTCCATTTTTAGTGCTGATAAATGCAGGCTCATTGGACTGTACTTTTCAGTGTCTCAGCCACTTGCTGAAGTCAAGTGGCTTCAAATGTCAGCATACATTTCTGGGGGAACTAATATGGTTCTACTGATTGCACTATCTAGTAGTAGGATAAAAAGCACTAAATACTTACATGCTATCAATGTACAGGCACTGCATTAAATGGTGCTGAGAGAGAGTGTGTGTGTGCCTGTTTGCCATGGAACAAACAGAGCAGTGAGAGAAGAGAGCGCATTCTATTACAGCTTATAGTTTACTGTTCACTGATTGGGGCGGGAAGGAGGAGTGTCAGACTATTTAGGCAATGGATTTCTTTGATGAAATAAATACAAATAGTAATCTCTGTATAATCCACAGAAGCATATTTCCAGCCAGCGCTTTTTGTTTGTTTGTTTGTTTGTTTTTGTTTTTTTTACCACTTGCTGTTTTCTTTACAACAATTCTTAGAAAACAGAGAAGTCATACAAAATATAACTTTCTATGGCTCCTACATCTAACCTCTAACTCTGTTATTGCCTGTTAATAAATAGTTTAAATTTCTATTTGGAATGTTAGGAATCATCCATGGTTTTCAGCCAGGACTGATTGTGCTTATGGGAAGAATCGGCAGGTGCCTGTCTAGAAAGGTAATAGTTTCCTGCTCAGGACATCAGAGTCTCAGCAGCCACTTAAAAGTACTTAGAATTCAGTTATTAAAATATAATTTCTTTGCCTTTTTTTCCCTTCTAGAAAATAACCAGTCAATGTTAAAAAATTAGTGTTCTTAGGAAGGGTAACAGTAAGCCTAGTCACCTTGACCACTTATGAGACTAGTGATCAGACCTATTTTAGCATACCATCTGGCTAAGAAGGGCTTCCTGCAGAATGATATGTGGTTATGTCTGGACACATGAAGATTTACTGTTCTGAGCTTTTATTAGTTTTATGTGGTCCAAAGGTGTAGTTGCTGCACAATTTGTCATTTCACTGAGGCATAACTGTGAGTGATACTTGATGACAAGATTGTATATGAGACTCTCTGAGCGAGGAAGGAGCAGAGTAATCCAGAGTGCTGTTCTTTACTCAGTCCTGTATGCATGGTGGGACTTACACTGTGGTAAGTGGTGAGTGGCAGAGATATAGCTCAGTGCCTGGAAAGAGTACATGCATGGTAAATGTTTGTTGGGTGCTAAAGCAATTTTCTTTCTAAACATTTAGGAAGTAGAATAAGTATACTGGGATGTGGAAAAGTCAAACTGCTGGAATAGGAACAAAGGACAACGGGGTGCTTTACTAGTTTTATCCTGCTATTCAGGCATCATGCTGCCTTCATTATAGTATTGATGTCAAAATTGGTTTGGGGAGTTCTGCCTAAGCTCCTTAAATGTGTGCCTGGTTCACCAAGGCCCTCCTCAGATAAACATGCAATTCCAGTGAGCTTGCTGTGCAAGGATAGCTGAGAGAAAGCTATCCCTCCTGCAATCAGGCAGTATTGCCTGAGCCTATCCTCTAAAAAAAGAGTAATATGCAAATTGACTATCACTCCAAGAAACAAGATGTCTGCCCCCATATAGTCAAAGATGGCCACCACAAGATGGCCTGTAGGCAAGGGCAGTTGTGGGCAGTTAGGGGTGACCAGGCCAGCAGAGGAGGGCAGTTGGGGGTGACCAGGCTGGCAGAGGAGGGCAGTTGGGGGGGGGACCCAGGCCTACAGTGGAGGGCAGTTGGGAGAGACCCAGGCCAGCAGGGAAGGCAAGTTGGGGGAGACTAGGCTTGCAAGGGAATATAGTTAGGGGTAACCAGACTGACAGGGGAGGGCAGTTAGGGGTGACCAGGCCAGTAGCGGAGGGCAGTTAGGGAAAATTGGGCTGGCTGGGGAGCAGTTAGGTGTTGATCAGAATGGCAGGAGAGTGGTGAGGGGGTGATCAGGCTGTCAGGCAGAAGTGGTTAGGGGTAATCAGGCAAAGGCAGGCAAACTGTTTGGAGTCAGCAGTCCTGAATTGTGAGAAGGATGTCTGACCGCCTATTTAGGCCTGATCCCACGGGATGGTCAGACATCCCTTAAGAGGTCCCAGATTGGAGAGGGTGCAGGCTGGGCTGAGGGACACCTCTCTCCCCCATGCACGAATATTGTCCACTGGCCTCTAGTATCCTATAAATATACCAGAACTTTGCAAACTGCCTTTGAAATCCCGGCATGTCCAGTAAACAACATATTTCTGTATTTTTTTGGAGTATTCCCACCCTACATCTCTGGCCCTTCACTCAGTTAGAAATCTCATTTTTTACAGGATAGGGTAAGAATTTCTGATGGAATTTTCATCACTAAAATTAAACATCACACTTCTTTTTCCTATTCAAACACTGTTAATGAGTATGCCAGTGTTAAGATATAATATTTTGTGTGTTTTTTACTTCTTTGTTTATTTTATTTTTTTAATTTTTGCTAGAGGAAATCACTTTCACAGTCTAGCATCTTTCGTGATATCCTGAATCTTTTTTCTAGCAACAAAGTTGCAAGATTGATAACAGTGAACACAACCATGGTGTCTTATGTGTCCTAACACCTTTGATTTACTCATAGTCAAAGGAAATCTCAGATATAGGAAAAATGCATGTCTTCCATTTTCATTACCACATAACATTTTAACTATAATCTAACTGAGGACTTCTTTGTTTGGGTATAAACAATTACATGGCCACATTTATTGGCTCTATATTGACAATCAATAAACTTTTTTTTTTTCATTTTAGAAATGGGATAACAAGCTGTAGAATAGCTATTGAATGATTAATTAAATCCTCAATTACAATGTGTAATAGATAAAATGCTCTACAATTAATTCCCTTTCTTTGTCTTCAAACTGGACAAATATAATGAAAAATAAACTGAAATGAGGCCTACTTAAATGTATAGAAATTATATGGGGTTTAATTTTAAGATGAGGCAATGAAATACACAATTATATAACTTTTATATTGCTTTGTTTGGGAAAAGTAGAAGTATACAGTTATTAAAATATTGAGAGGAGGCAGGGTGGAATTTAAAACCTGAGAAAAAGAATAATATTTTGCTTATTCTAGTAAGAAAACACAAAGTTTTCAGAGAACCTTCAAGGCATCCTTGTATCAATTTCAATAACAAGGTAATAACAGCAGTTAGAGAATTACCCTTGGCACTCCTTCCTCTAGATTTCATCTTGACCTTGACTTTGATGACTAATATTCTGCATATTCTCCCTAGTAAGCTGCTTAGAGTCATTTTAATCCTGAGAAAAGAAAATCCATTGTATTGATTGCATTTTAAAATATTTAGTAAGCATTTCTCTTCAGTACTAGGACTCACAAAGTCTTCGTCTTCCCATACAAGATAATGTTTGCCAAATTATTATATGAATTTTTTCTTAATATTTTCAGAAATTTTAAATAACTTAATTGTCAAATTGCAAAGAGTATATCTAGGAAAGTAGCTAGAAATTTTATATATAATCACCATTGAGTACTTAGAGCTAATCTGCCTTTTTAATAACATAGTAGAAAATTGAAATCTAACATATAGGTTGTATATTTAAATCTATTCAGAAAACAAAGAAATAGATTACATGGCCTTAATTATCTATGCCTAGATAATTAATTTTTATCTATCTATCTTTTTTCTATCTGATTCTAAGGATCTGGTTTCATACTTCCCGAGAAAGTAAAAACAAGCAAAAGATAATTTTCTTACTACAAACTTAATTAAATCTACCAATTTCTTTGAATCTAGAACGAATCACTCCACCTTCCTCTTATTTGAATCAAATAACAATTTGACTTTGTTCCTGAGGCCAATCCTTCAAATGTACAATACATCAATTTCATCTTCTTTCTCCTGCTCAAGAAGTAGATGTATACAATTGCCTTCTTAATTTCTTGCTCATCAGTATTTTCTCTTCTCCTGTATCTGTCCTATCAGCATAAAAGCATGTTGTAAAGATGATATGATGCAACTTTCTTTAAATCTATATTGTTCTCCACTACCACTCCATTTCTCTTTTCCCTTAAAAAAAACAAAACAAACAAAAAAAAAAAAACAACAACTCACAGAATGTGTTATCTCTCTCCATTTCCTCCCCATCTTTCTTGAGTGTACTTCAGTGGATCTTACATTCTTATCACCCACCTAACACCTTTATTATAAAGGTTACCAATGACCTCCAATTGCCAAATTACTCAGTTATCAGTTTAAGCAGCACCTTATCCCCGTCTCCTCCTGAATACATTTCCTTTCAAAGCAACATATTCTTGGAGTTTTCTCTTACCTTACAAGACATGTTTTATCAGTTTATTTTGTTGCATTTTTCTCACAGTGCCAGTATTTATTGGCACAATTCAGTGTTCAGTCCTTTGAACATTTCTTACTTGATTGATTTCATAAGTGCACTTATCCTGTATTATGCCTTTAAAAATACATGCTCCTCCATGATTTTATATTATAGAACATCTGAGACTGGGACTCCCAGGTTATTATCATCAGTCGTAGCATCTCTATTGAACACAAAGTTCACTTGAATATTCAGAACCAACTCAATATCTACATCTGGAATTAATAGAAATATTAAACTCTGTATTTTCCAAACCCTTGATTTTCTCCCCTTGTAACAATGGTTTTTCAAAGTTTTCCATCTTGGTAAATGTCACCCCCAGTTACCCAATTGTTCAAGCCAAAATATTAGAGTCAACCTTGAGTCTATTCTTTCTCATAAACCATTCATTTCAAACTTTTAAATATATTCTGAGTTGAACTACTCTCTCCAAGGAGCAACCCACATTTCCTTTACTTTCCTTTTCTTTACAGAATTCATCACTGCCAAATCATATTAAATAGTATTTACTTCCTTGTTTATTTTGTGTTCCTCTCACTAAAATATAAGCTCTATGTACATGGGAGTTTTATTGGTTTTGTTAACACTGATATCCCTAGCATCCACAGCAGTGCCTGGCAGAAGCTAGCCATGCTCAATAAATATTTGTTAAATGCATATGCAAATACTGAGGCAGTATTTTTTTTTTTTTTTTTTTAGGAAACAAAATAAATGTGCTTCTTAAGACCTCATGCTTTTAAATAGGAACTACTTTATGAACAGGAGTTATTTATTATTTAACTCAGTCATTACAAACTTACAACTTGGAGGGAAATATCTAAATTAGGAAAAATGTGTTTATATAGCTAAAGTAGTTCCTACAATTAGGAAAAGTGACTAAAAATTTAAAAAATAATGTGAATTGATCATCTCTAGACTATCTGCTAATTCTAACCATTCAACAACCTAAAATTTGAATGAATTATTCTCCAATTTTGAGATTCACTAATAAAGTCCTTCAATAATTATCAGTTAAACATATTTCATTGTCCTGATTAAAAAATCACAATGTGTTATTTATTTCATTTTGTGAATTGAAATACACTATAATCTTCACACTGGCCTGCATGGTGGCTTTGCAAACTCAAAAAGTGAGCTGCTGATTAATATGACATATGTGAAAGGAAGTAATCACTTTCTGATCATACGGATCACAAATACGTGTCTTTATAACTGGGAGGAAAACACTGGTTTTCATACTACTGACAGATGAGGGGTGTTGAAGCATATGAGGACAATTGTCTTTCTTTGGTATGAATCAATTGATAGCCTAGGAGAGACTTATTCATGCCAAGTCTTAGTTCTCTAGGATAGAATACCGATGGTGTGCTTTCTTTGACATTAAGCATTAATGTCAATTAATCATTGGCTGTGTTGATCCTTAATTCATTCATATCCTTAGCCCTTGATTATTTTTATGGGTTCTTAGGTTTCAATGATCCCCCTCATCCCATGCTAAGCCTTAAGTTTGTCTATGGGGTAAAACCGACCCTAGCCAGTTTATCTCAGTGGATTGCGTGTTGGCCTTCAATTCCAATCAAGGTTACATGCCCAAATTGCAGGCTCCATCCCCAGTAGGGGGTGTGCAGGAGGCAGCCAATAAATGATTCTCTCTCATCATTAATATTTCTATCTCTCTCTCCCTCTCCCTTCTTCTCTAATATTAATAAAAATATATTTTAAATATATATATATATATATATATATATATATATATATATATATATAAAGAGTAAAATCATAGTTAGTAATTAGCAGAGAATATTATTTCAGTAAAGGACATCACAGCTAATAGTGTAGGTATACTTCCTCCAGTATGTCATTTGAATTTTAAAGTTATCATTATTAAATCAAAACATGAAGCATCTAGCTTTTCTTTTTGATTGATATTTTGATTGATTTTTCTGCTTACCTGCAGGTTTTGAAATCATAGGTTGATATATTTTACATTAAAACAATCAACTGATTCACTAAAGAAAAGCAGCTACAAAATCAAATAGATTGATCAATTAAGCATTAATCTCAATTAAGCATCGGCTGTGTTGATCCTTAATTTATTTTTATCTCAATTTCTCAGGGAATTTCAGTGTTCCTTCGTGTTCCAGTTCCTCTCCAAATAATGTCCATGACATACTTAAATGTACTGGCTAGTAGCCAATGAAGAAATGATTCTCTACATCTAGACTACTCAGAAAGCTTAGTAGCAAAGAAGATTTCTTTAAATAACGGTTCATTTTTTAAGGAGAGGCAACTTCACTAAAGGTCATTTCAATTGTCAATGAAGAAAAGATGCTCTGACATTAATGTCAGTATATCTTTGCTAAACTGATAACACAGCCATCTAAGACCCCTTCTTAACCTGAGAAACTATGATCTAATAAGTTTCAAATGTGCCATTGTCAACTGGTGGCAACGGGGAGGTGAGGGGGGTGCGGCAAACAAATAAGCAGAGCCAGTTGTTGAATAAAGACTCACCCTGGACTTGCAAATTTTGAGACTGGCAAGGGCAACTATGACATGGTTCAAAATGACGTTAAGAGATTAGGAAAGAAGCCAACTGGCTAACCAAGCTCAGATGGAGTCCCTTGATAAGGTTATGCTAAGCAGTGATAATTCAGTTTTACCATTGCTTCTGAGAGAACTCTTTATTGGCTATGATCTTAACATTATTGAGAGTTCTTTTTTTTTTGTGTGTGTGTGGTTTATACAGGCTGTCCAGAACAAGTCTGTTTTCTCCATGAGAAAGAGACTGTTGGGCTAAGCAGTTTTATAATCTCATTGAGCTTTTTGCTGTTATTTTTATTTCCTTTTTTGCTTTTATAAAGTCAAAACCTTTCATCTTTTTTCTAAAGACAGAGGAAAGTTCTATGGCTTGATTGAGAGAATTGTTTAGGGGGGTAAAAAAATCAAATATTCGTGTTTTAGCTTTTTTTTCTATCTTTACAATTCTCAGGGTGAGTTTCTTAAAAGATCAAATAATATTTATGAAATTTTCTGAATATTCCACCTTTCTCTGAGTTTCATTCATAGGTTAAGAAACCAAATTATTTTGTAAAATTTCACAGAATTTTTCTTAATAATTTTACTGGGCAAGAGTTTCACGTTTTCATTTATTCAGAAAATTTGTATTGAATGACCACTGGGTTCCAAGCTTTATCAAAATCATAGAGCTACATCAGCAAAAATAGAAAAACAATGAATCAGAAAAAGTAAATATCTATATTTAATTTTAAGTGAAAAATAATACAAGAAATTGAGAGCATAGTGGCTTGCAATTTGTATAAGCTAAAGATACCCTCACCAGAAATGTGACGTTCAGATAATACTTAAAAGGAGGTGAGCAAGTTGGCCATATATCAGGGATGATAATTCCAGGAAGAATAAAGAACCTCTGATTGAGAAGCTTACCTGGCTTGACCAAAAAGGGGCAAGTAAGAAGTGCTTCATGTCTGAAATGAGATGCAGGAGGATGAGAGCAGTTAGGAGATGAAGGAAATCAGGTCAAATCAGGTAGGGCTTTAAACACCAGGACACAGATTTTGACTTTTACTCTGATTGTAATGAGAGCCCCCTTGGAAATGGCAGAAGATTGACTTGGTCTGCCTTAATATTTTAAAGGTATAATAACTCCGACTGATATATTGAGATAGTCCTAAGAAGAGGAGGGAATAGATGGAAGTGACAAAACCAGTTAGAAGGCGACTGAAATGACCTAGTTAAGAGATGACCCTGCTTGGGGCAGGATGGTAATAGCATTCACTGTGAAATGGTGGGATTCCTGATAAGTTTGACATCAGAGTCAAAGAGATTTTAATGATACATTGAATAGAGGAGAGGAAAAAAGAGGAATTGAAGATATTGTGTTTTTGTTTGTTTGTTTGTTTGTTTTTTTCTGTGTGTGTATTTTCTAAGTAGCAAGAAAGCTACCTTTATAATATAACTAAGAGACCTGATGCACAAAATCTGTGCAAGGGGCTCAGCCCTGGCAGCCCCTCACAGTCTCAGCTGGCTCTTGCAGGCCCAACTTGGTCCTGAAGGTTGTCCAGAAGGTTTGTTCAGCTATTCCATCTAATTAGCATATTAGCTCTTTATTAGATAGGATTGTACCACTGAACAATTTTTAATGATTTTTCTTTTGTCTTTTTTTTTTTAAATTCTCACCTGAGGATATGTTTATTGATTTATTTTATTTTATTTTATTTTATTTATTTATTTTTTTAATATATTTTATTGTTTTTTTTTACAGAGAAGAAGGGAGAGAGATAGAGAGCTAGAAACGTCGACGAGAGAGAAGCATCGACCAGCTGCCTCCTACACACCCCCCACCGGGGATGTGCCCGCAACCAATGTACATGCCCTTGACTGGAATGGAACCTGGGACCTTTCAGTCCGCAGACCGACGCTCTACCACTGAGCCAAACCGGCTTTGGCTATTTTATTTTATTTTTTAAGAGAGAGGGAAAAGGAGAGTGAGAGAGAAACCCAATTGGATGCCTCTTGTACTTGGCTAAACCAAGACCTAAACCGCAACCTAGTTATGTGTTCTGACTGGGAATAGAAGCCGTTACCTCTTGATGTAAAGGTTGACATTCCAACTAATTGAACTAAACTGGCCAGGGCTAGCCAAACACTTTCAACACTAATTTTATAGGAGACTAGAAGCCCAGTGCACAAAATTGGTGCACTCGGAGGAGGAGGGTGCCTCAACCCAGCCTGTGCCCTCTTGCAGTCCGGGAGCCCTCAGGGTATGTCCAATGGCCATGGAGACAGGAGAGGCTCCTGCCACCACTGATGTGCTTGCCAGCTGTGAGCCCAGCTTCTGTCTGAGTGGCACCCCCTTTCTGGGAACGCACTGACCACCAGGGGACAGCTTCTGTGTTGTGTGTCTAACCTCTGGTGGTCAGTGTGCGTCATAGTGACCAGTTGTTCTGCCATTAGTTTGATTTGCATATTAGCCTTTTATTATATAGGATTTTACTATTACCTTCAAATATTAAAGGTATTGAAATTCTGGTCAATTATCAATACTAACACAAGCAAAAAATGCATTGTTTAATAAGTAGTTTGAACTTGTTGCTGTCCCATTTAGAATCTTATTTTCCCAACCATAGGGCAGAAATATGGAAGGAGTTACTTAGTAAGCATAAGCTAGTCACTAAAGGAATGTGTGATTATTTGACTTGTGGGGCCAGACAAGGAACCAATGAGGCTGACGTCACTCTTTGTATGAGCCTATGTTCTGATCCTGAGCATGCATTTCTGATCTCATACATCCACCTCAGGGAAGCGTGCTCTTGCTCATAAGGGAAGCCAGATCCATCATCATTGCTATAAGAATAACTGACAGCACTTCCTTTAATTTACCAGCAATGAAAGTAAATAGCAAGTTCTTATATTTAGACAATACATTACAACTAAGGAAATAAAGAATACAAAATGCTCAGTAGACTATTTTCCTTAGAGAAAAGAACTGAAATATATACTTAGTGAAGCATACATAAGGGTTATTAATACATGTTTTTGTAAGTATTTTTTATTTTGAAGATGCATTAAAATACAGAATAATTTAATAAATAATGCAAAAATTGTAAAAAGGGACTTTTTGTCACTAAACTCACTTTTCATGTTCTCTTTTATCCCAGAACCTACAGATAGGCCACCTATGCTGTTAATTGCAAATTCTGAAACCATTGAGGTCTTCTATCTTAATGGAAGTAAAATGGCAACCCTGACCTCGGTCAATGGAAATGAAATTCATACTCTAGATTTTATTTATAATGAAGATATGATTTGTTGGATTGAATCAAGAGACTCTTCAAATCAGCTCAAATGTATTCAGATAACAAGAACAGGAAGATTAACAGATGAATGGACAATCAATATTCTTCAATCCTTCCACAGTAAGTGTTTCAATTCATATTATATGCCATCCTTTAATGATTTTTTTTACAGACTAGTAGAAAGGATTCTTAGATTTTCTAGCATAATTTATGGCTATGGGGAGCTATATATGCAAGTCTGGATGCACTTAAATATTTGTACTACGTGTTTTGCATATACTCACACATACTTGTATAGTTTCACTGTTTCCATAAGTAGTGCAATGCATAGGTAGTTTTAATTCTTTTTTCATGCTTATTACAGTATCACCTCAATGAGAACTGTGATTTTTTTCACTGAATGGTAGTTTACAATGTGATAGTGAAGGTGAGATTTTGTTGAAAGCGAGAAACAGAATTGATTATTATAAGCTTATCAACTATAGAGTTTGTTAAAACACCTTGAAAACTATTAGTTTTATGCTAAGTTGTAACTACTGCTTGTATTTATTGGTACTTTCTCCCAGCAAATCACTTTTTATACACTCTTCTTACAAAATGCTGATTTATGATTTATAATTCACTTTGATTTCTCATAACAGAAGTTCACAAACTATCAACTGTTATTTTCTTCCTGAATATTACCATAAATTGAAATCACATTGTTGTATACACACATCCATTTATGTTGTGATTTACAGAAATAACTTCTTCTTACAGATATTCTAACATAAAAATAGGAAGAGAAAGGAAGAAAATGTACTATTAAGAAGAAAGATGTTTTATAATAGAATAAATTTAGTTTTCAGATATGTAATGTCTTATTATTTGGTTGTAATAATCGTATTTTATTAACTTTTTTCATACTATTAAAGGAATTGGTAATCAATCCTTATTCAATGTAAGAAAATAGTAAGATGCAATGTTAAATAATCTTGATTAGATTAAATAAACCAGTGTCAAATATAAAAAATGATTGCATATATTTACATAGACAGAAATAAATGTTTAACAGACAGAATCAAACACTCAGAATATCCTCTTAAATAAAACAATCCATGAAGTTATTTATTCTGTCAGTGGAGCAAAGTTTCTAGTGAAGGCAGTTAACACTGGCTAGTTTAAGGATTCTATGGAGAAATGACAATTCATACTGAATAGTAAATAACAAGTGGAAGTAACACAAAGGCTACTGCCATATGATTTGAGTAATTCAGACATTGGCATAGATAGCAGTTGGAAATTGAACAAAGGCCTCCAATCCTTGCCAGGTCAGCGACTATCCTCAAGTAATTCAAATGTATTTGTCCCTGGGAAATGGAATACACTGTACTGGCAGTCAGATAGCTACTTGCCTATAATCCCTAACTTGCCAAGCAAAATTATTATCTGAACTTACATAAGTAACTTTGCCTCTCTATATAATATATATATAATATGTTCTAATAATTGTAGAAATCTTTCTTTAACTTGTATTTTTAAAACTACACATTTAAAATAAATCTGGGTATGATCAAGCAATTGCACATTGGAATGTTTACAGAAAATAGTTTTTAACTTAGATTTTACTGGCATTTTATTTCTAAAACAATTCTTGGCAAACCTAGAAAAAACTAAAGATATATATATATATTTTAGGCAATTTATTGAAATGTTGAAGAAAACATTCATTTTGATCTATAAAAAGTAAAGTCAATGGCAATATTTTAGTTAGAATAAATAATTTTTGATGAAGTCATATTTGATCTGTGCAATTTCAGTCACTTAAGGAAAAATTGGTTAATGTGTGGAAGAAATTCAATGATGAGAGTGGAGGGAGGTGGGCAGGGCTGGGCTCCTCTATCATTGCTTGTAACGTATGCATTTCATCAACATGTCACAGAGGAGCTATCACTGGATGATGGGCACTGCATTCGCTAAGACAGTTTGTGAGTGGATAATGAAATAGGAATATTCCTTGCATGTATAATTACATGAAAACCTGTATTGCACCATAGAAGCAAAAATTTAAATTGGTAGTACCTGTTACTACCCATGTTTCAGAGTTTATCTCTTTAGTTTACCTTACTCTATTACTTTTATATAGATGCTTTTCTCTGAATTTACCTACAGAAAATATCATTTTTTTCAAAAAATATTTTTAAAAAAATTTTAAAGTATACCTATAAGGAGAAACTCAATCATTATAAGTCCAACTGACTTGCATTTAAACTTGCATAATAACAAATTGATAAATAATTTATTGTGATGTTACATGTTTTATTGATTAGCTCATCTCATGCATACCCAACACATCTCTGTGGATTAAGCCAGAGAGATGTGCTCTTCCTGTTTTATGATAGATAAAACAACTACAAAACTCAGTTGTATTAGGCAATACCAAGTATTTAAAAAGAAGGCAGAGATAAGACATCCATATCCAATGTACTTTCTTCTACATTAGATTGAAAAATACTGGCCCTTCAAAGAACTTCCCAAATCTTCCACAAATAATAATATCTATAACTTAATGAACGACTGTAAGCAATAAGGAGACATTGTTTTTCCCTTTAGGCTGAAGGGAAAATTGGAAACTAAATAGCAGCATACAAAAAATATTGGATATGGGTTTCAGCTAGGTCAAACTTCATGACTTTTGTTAAGCATCACTCTGCCCTCAACTATTGATTTTCATTTTAGCAAGCCAAATCGATTAGATGCACTAGCATTAGCAACAGCAGCTTACAAAAACAGTCACTAAATGGGAGGAAAAAGGCATAAGACTCATGGAAAGGGAGTGAATGAGATGAGTTGTGGAAGCCTATGTCACTTGCAAAGGTTTACCAAATGATTCTGATATGGCCCTCTAGAGAGGCCTACCTTTAACATTGAGAAATACTCCTAAGAAATATTGTGGAAAATTGAAGACAAGTGATAATAATATACTTAATAAATTATATTAATTAACCAAGGAACATTGGGGAAAATGCTAGAGATTATATTTCTCATTGGATTTTATTCTTTTTAAAGATACCTGTTTTTATTAACTAGCATTTGAGCCTGATAGTTGCAGATTTTGAAGAAAATTTTTGAAAGTAAACATTTTGTAAGAAAAATTATTTCTCTAATAAACTATTCAAAGAAAGCACATTTGCAATAACTAATCATTTCCCAAATGTTTCCTCGAGAGTACTGTTGTAGGGACACAAATACACACATTCAACAAAAATGATGGGGTTCCCAAAAGTAGTGATATCTAGATATTTCCTCAGGACAAAGTGCACAGATATTATTGAGACAAATAACAATATTTTCTGAGCTATCCCTTATTAAGAAAGATGATTCAGAACCAGATTGTTCTCCTCAAGATAAATAGTTGACACTTTCATTTTCTATATGTTACTCTCTGATATTTTGCAAAATTTGATATCATTTTTCAGGTTCTATCAATAATATGGAGTTGACCAGCTTGTCTTGATCTTTTCATGGGCTCAGATCCAGTCTAGCAGATTATACCTGGACACAAATAAAAGGATTGTTTATTCTTTATAGACTTTACTTCTGAATTAGCCCATTCCCTTGCTGTGGGCCTGTTTCAGCCTTAGCTAATTTTCTATGTGAATCTCTGCCTCAATCTATTAAACTCATTTCTTGATTGGATAACATTTGGATTTTGACATTTTACCTTTGTCGTTGATCAGTCTTACTTCTTTCCCTTGTGTTAGCAACTCTCTAATAATCACATAACATTAACTTACCAAATATTATCTAGTACATTAATAATTCTGAATCTATACCTCATTGTTATCACAAAAATTATATGAACTGTATACAGTTTATAATTGTCAGTTTACAAATGAAAAAATGAGCTTAAAACTGAAAATTTTTAAATTAAGAAGAAATCTTTACCTCTTGGTCTCAGTAAGTACTAATCAATGACCTTTCTTGATTATTAAATACTAGAGGCCCATTATACGAAGAGATTCATTCATGCAATAGGCCTTCCTTCCCTTGGCTTCCAGTACCGGTTTTCCTCCGGCTCCTGGGACCCAGGCCTTCACTCAGGCCAGAGTCTGCTGCCTTCGTCTTCACTGCAGACTCAGGCTGGAGTCTGCCATCTTTGTCTCCCCTGCAAACTCCAGAGTCTGCAGTCTTGTCTTTGCGGGGAGGGTTGCTCCTATAGATCCCTTCGCCCTCTGCCCTACCTCTCATAGCAGGCATCCTGCCCCAGCTGGCTACTCTGTGGTGGCAGCCATATTTGTCCTTCTAATCTGCATGCTCACTCTGATTGGCTGTGGGAATAGCGGAGGAATAGTCAACTTACATGTTTGTCTATTATTAGGTAAGATTCCCTACTTACCTCAGTTCAGCCTAAGAATTTCACAGACTTCACTTTTTTACAATTGTCATCTATTAAGGTATGGTTGGACAAAAATAATCAGGCTGTGACCCTATTGAAAATTCAAAGACAATCCTGTGACACAATAATCCACCTATAACTGTACAAATACTAACTCCAAATCAGTCAACTCATAGTGAGTCTGCATTTAGAAGATGATTCTGCAACTTTAAAGCAACATCTTATGCTTATTCAGTCTTATAATGATATCGAGATCATCAATGAAACTTGGCCTAATTTATTTACAAGGCATATTAGTATACTTAAATATTGAATTTTTATGAATTTCCCTATATAATTATATTTCTCTATCTCATTAATGAAAAGTCACTTACATTGTTTTAAAATGCCTTCTTTGATTACTAATGAAATTATACACTCTAGTGTTCCAATGTGGGCATATATGTCCACTTCAATCTCTACACATCTGCTAGAGTGATCACAATACTTCATTATTAAAATAAAAATGTAAGACATTCTTGGAAAAGATTTTGTGGTCAAAGTAGTGTAGGAAATTTTACATGCTATATAATGTAGCAGCTTCCCATTTACCTCAGGATAAAAATTTAAAAAATAATAATAATAATAATAAAAACTTTATCATCTGGCTTTTCTGCAGGCAGCTGACCTACCTTGCCTGTTCCCACTCAAATCCCATGATCCACATAAAAAGCAGTGCTTACACTTATCAGGCACTTATTTTTCTGTTTTGCATGTATGTTTGTATAATCTGCTTCTTCACCTATAAAATAAGTTCTCATTTCCTATAACCAATCATCTCTTGCTCATTTTATAAGGTATCGTGTCCTTTCCAAAAATTTTACTGTTGAGCTGAGCAGCCCTTTCTACCTGATCCAGGACATCATAGGGCAAATGGATTATACACAGTATTTTAATCTTCTGTTGACCTGTTAGTTTCCCCCCGAATTGGTGGCTCCTTTAAGCTTAAGATGTAAGTAAAGGATGGGAAGTTAAGAATTAGAGGGAACAAGGGTAGAGCCAATTTCTGGAGAGCCCCTACCAAATCACTACCAGATATTTAGAAAACTAGTCTGAATGATGGCTAGTAAGGTCTGATCTGGGTCTAGATAACAGCCTCACATGTTAGTCTTGGTGTTTCTCAGTTACTGGGTCTGTTCAGATACTACTGGCTTTGATTTAGGCTCAGTCTCTGACTTCCTATGGTGTGTGCCTGTAGATTTATTTTGAAATTTAACATCAATGACCATAGGAAGAACTTGACCAAATCTTTGTTAGTTTTCTCAGTAATAATTAAACAGTATTGGAGCCAAAGCTCTTACAATAAAAGTCAGCTGTTTAGTAGAGAGATCAAACAGAACAACACAGTAGACTTTTTAACCCTTCTCCTTCCATTGATCCTTGTAGACGTTTTATTAGGAAGGAAGTTCTGCTATCTTGTATTTAGGTAATTGGATGCATAAAATGGTGGGTGTGCTTCTGATCCCAATCCAAAAAACTTAGCTATCATCAAAGCCCCAGATGCCGTTTGGGTCATAAAGAGCAGAGTCAGGGTATTCTTTGTGTCTCTCCGCCTCTGAGAAGTCCTGACAGAGGACTTACCTTGAATCCAGAATTTATGCTTTTTATTCTTCATTGGAGATGAAGTTTGTTCAACAGTTGGTCAGTTCTGGTTTCAGTATCCATTATAAAAAGTTCAGGAATTGGTTTGCTCCTAGCTGAGAACTGAAAAGGCAATATGGTCATTCTCTTGTAAATCAATGAGACTAGATTTCTCCCTCCCATAAAAAAAAAGTGTGCGTTTGTTTTTTAGTCCTCACCTGAGAATATGTTTTTATAAATTTGAGAGATAAGAGAGAGAGAAGATAGAGAGAAACAGCTATATGAGAGACGAACATTTATCAGCTTCCTCCCATATGCATCCAGACCCAGGATAGAACCTGAAACCTAGGTATGTGCCCTGACCAACAAGGTAACCTGAGACCTTTTTGGTGTATGGGTTGACACTCCAACCTAAGGAGGGAACCTGGCCAGGCAAATGGTGGCATTTTTTTTCTCTCTTTCTTTGTTTTAGCTGTTTAGAATTCAGACTTTTCGATCAGTGTACCTTGTAAGATACAAATACTGCACAAAATTTTGATTGCAGTAACTGCTCTTTTAGTATTTCCTAGGGAACATCTGTGAAGAATCCAAAGTACATACTCCAGGAGGATATAACTATTCCCAGAGATGCATTTTTAAGTAAATGCTGTTTTATAAGGAAATTCATGTTTTATTAAACATTTTATATCTCTTAATAGCTTCTCTTCTTCTATTTAGCATATTTATATGGAAACATAAAAATGACTTTTTGTGAGACATGACTGCTATGTGTGTGTGTGTGTGTGTGTGTGTGTGTGTGTGTGTGTGTGCTTAATGCAATAATGTATTCCTGCTGCACTCTTGAATTTTAGCAGAGTTATCAGGCCATTCATTGAAAGCTCAAAGCAAACAAACAAGCTAACAAAAAGAGTTAAATTTAGCAAAGCTGTTTATCTGAGGATGCATTTTTAGAGAACTAGCAGAATTTCCTTCTTGATTCCAAATGCTCCATGTTGTAGGTATTGGTATTAAATTATTCTTAAATTTTTACATTAACATTAGATGGATTTGTACTTTGAAGTAAGTAAACTGTTCTGATTTACAACAAGAACACAACCATAAAAGGCCATTTTGAATGCCACTTAAAAAGAAAAAAAAAGAAAAAAGACAACTCTGGGCATTCAGTTCCTCTATAAATTTGTCTTTATTGTTAGCTCAGTTGCCATGCTATGAAGAACTTAATTACTATTGTATTATCATTTAGCAATATTCTTGAAACTCACCAACACAGAAATTAGGAAGATGCTGAACATCAAGTATTCATATTTTTTTTGAAGTTGTTAAAATGTAATTTACACATTCACAACACAAACATTTTTTATTCTAAATTTGTCTTGATGCTGTATAGAACTTTATGAATTTTAGTAATCAAAGTGGGAATATCTTGATGGCCCCATCACACTTGTCTATTCCAGGTAGAAGGTAGCATTAGGCAGGTTCTCTTTATCTATCAATCTGAAATGTGGAAAACACAATGCTGTTTTCATTATGAATAAGTCATGAAACATGTTTTAAAATCCATGATGTTAATTACTGAAACTAGTGGTTGAGGATGTTAGCAAAAAGTATTCTAGAACTTAGAAACGTAAGCAATATCAAGGGGTATCTGATTTAACTATAATAAATAATTTTTATGAGTTGGATGAAAGTATGGTGACAAAACCTCTTGATAGCAGAAAAGAAATGTCAAATGATGAAATGGTGAAGAAATTTTAAAATACTTGTGAAATATTGGTCTAAATTTATATATATAAACATATATAAATATATATGAATATAGATATAATAATATATCTATAGATAGATTGATAGATCGGTAGATCAATAGATTGATAGATAGATTGATAGATAGATAGATAGATAGATAGATAGATAGATAGACAAACTATGCTGAGATACTCTAGTTGTCAAAAGGGTAGAATTTATAGTGCAGCTCTAATAACTTTCTAAGCACCTCATAAAATTTAGAAGGCCTAACCCTCGGGTCTATGAAGTTTCCTTTGCTTTGATTCTGTGCTTTTCAAAGAACTTTGAGGCTTGTTTTTTCAGATACAATAATTCTAGAAAGGCATTTGTTAGGATGGTGTATGTTAGTAATTGTGCTATCCTATTGATTACAAGGGCTTCATTATAAGTAGTCATAAATTAACAAATTGACATTCTGGTTGATATATCCCTTTGCGGGGAGGCTGGTAAGCATGAAGTAATACTCCAAAGCCCGGTAATCCTTTGGTGAACAACTCAAATGGATTTTCTGAAATTGTAAATCTGATGTTTAGATATGTGCTTGAAATATTCTGTAAGAATTTATCATGTTAATGACAGTATAAATATAGTTATTGTCATATTTCTCTTAGTATAAATTCTTGTTTGACCATAGTTACTTATGAGCAAAATAAAATCAGTATAGAAACCAGCGATTACTATGTTTTGTTCTTCTTTTTTAGGAATTAAAAAGAAAATATTTTTCCGGCTGAAGTGGCTCTGTGGAGTGTGTGTGTGTGTGTGTGTGTGTGTGTGTGTGTGTGTGTGTATGTGAATATTTCACCTCCACATATTATTTTTATTCAGAGTATGTATGTCACGGTGTGGTTTCTTCAATTTCATATCTTTCCTTGGAATCATCAATGTACTTAACGAAAAGATTCCCATATTTTCTCTAAGGTGCCCATAAGGCCCAATCTATTATTTGTCTCCTCACCCCTGACTTTAGGAAATCTTCAAGTTTAAGAACATCTTCCTTCATAGACATGGGGGGAAGGGTCACATCTGGCAGGAAGTAAGATGCCCTAACTGAATTCAACTGAGGAACATATGTGGGTTTTGAAAAAATTATCTTTTTGTTCTTAGATTTTTGTTATCTCCAAGAGAGATATTTAACTATCTCTGAACTTCTGAACAGGACCCTTCCATTGTATTTTTAAAACTTGATTACTAAAATTTGATTACTGTCAAATTAATTGTGAAAAAAAAATTAAAAATATGTGTAAATACTGGTGAAAAAGTAGAAATTGTTGCTTTTTCAGAATTTATGGTGGAATTTTAAGGTAAATATTTTCCTAGTGTTTTGAATCCACTTTAATAAATTAAAAATTAGAAGTGAGTCAATATGAAATAATCTTTCCATATTTCCTCTAAGGATGCTTAATTTTTCTTCTAAAATTAGTACTTTAAAAATTGTTGGCTTGGAGTGGTACACATACAATACAATATACAGATGATGTATTATACAATTATACACTTGAAATCTCTAGAAATTTATTAACCAATGTCACCCCAGTAAATTCAATAAAAAGGAAAGTAATATAAAAATTAATAAATATGAATAAAAAAATTAATAAAGGTTTTTAACCTTCCCTCTGTTTTAGATATTTTACTCTGTCTTAAAGCTTTGAGTAATTGATTGTAAGAAAAATATAATTAAGTAAATTAGAAGTATACAAGGGTATCACCACAAAAATTTTTAACTTAAAAGAGTACATTATGATTGCAATTACACAAAATGCCATTGAAAATTATAGCAGTTACTTAGATAATTTGTGAAAAAAGGTGTTTGTTTTTAAAGTACAGATAATTGAGGGAAAATACTTATAATGTGTCAATTATGCAAATAATCATCTCTCTGTTTACATCGAGCTATTATTTTGAGACTATTAATGTACACATCCTATGTCTCTGGGATAATATTTACAAAAAATTACATGTAGAATCAAGATAATTATTTTTATAAGCTCAAACTTATTTATTTGCATATTCCAACTTTCCCCCCCTTGAATTCATTTTTGGTAGTTCATTTTGAATGTGTCATCTGATTTATTTCTAAGCATTATTATAAAAAGTTAAGTATTGAAAGATTATTCTAGCCAGATATACAACAAATACTTAATTTTCTTAGAACTTTTTGTTGGAACTTAAATAATAAGAAACATTAAGATTAATAATGATATTTTGGCTTGCTCCAAGATCAAGTGATATTTACAAATGAAAATGAGAGTTTTAAAAATAGGTATTTTTAAATCCAAAATAGAACCTAAGATGGGTATTGAGGTAATATGTAATGTAGTGATTTTTAACCCTTTTCATTTCATGGTACACTTAAACTAATGACTAAAATTCTGCAGCACAAAAAAATACGTTATATTTTCTGCCAATCTGACAAAAAAAAGGTATAAATTTGATTAATTTACAATGGACCAGTTTTGTGTTGGCTGTTGTCATTTATTCTATTTTACAAACTAACTGAAAAGAGGTCAATATCCCTGACTAAATAGTCAGGTATTACATGTTTTAATAATTCTATGGCATACCAGTGAGCCACAGCACTCAGGTTGAAAATTGCTGATGTAATGTATAAATATGAGATATTTCAGAAATTATTGTTAGCAATTATTTTAGTTATCATATGTGGATTTCAATATGAATTGTGATTTCTATAGTTCTGAATGCTATGACCTGAATGTGTCCTCCCCAAGATTGTTAGGTTGAAGCTCAATCTCCCAATGTGATGGCATTTGGAAGAAAGGTCTTTGAGTGTAATTACAATAGGTTTAGGGAAGGTTGTGAGAATAGAACCCCACAATGGGATTTATAGCCTTATTAAATCCGAGGTGACCAGAACTCTCACTCTCTCTCTCCCATGTTTGGATACAAAAAAAAAGGTCATTGGAGGGGGGTTGGGGGCTGGGCAGAAGGGGGTAAAGTGGGAGGGAATGAGAAACATGTGTGTGTGTGTGTGTGTGTGTGTGTGTGTGTGTGTGTTTGAATTAAAGACATATTTAAAAAGCAGCGGGGAGGGGGGGCAGGTATTTGCAGGTATTTATTTGAACCTGAAAGAGAGTCCTCTCACCAGACACGGAATCAGCTAGCACCTTGATCCTGAACATCCCAGCTTCCAGAACAGTGGGAAATAAATGCTTATTGTTTAAGACACACAGTCTATAGTGTTTCGTTGTAGCAGCCTAAACTAACTGAAGACACTCTTCTTTCTGCATTCTAAAAGTAGAAGTGCATTCATTTCCGAGTGTATTCATCTGAAGCGCCATGGGGCAAACCCCAGGAAAATAACACTCTATCTCCAGAGTAATATGCAAATCAACCCAACAACCAGATGGGGTTGGGGGAGGTGAGGCCAGCAAGTGCCAGTAGGCAGAGGGAGAGGGTGTCCATGGGGGATGGGGGGTGGTGACAACCAGCAGTGGTAGAGGGACAATGGGGAGGCGGGGTCAGCCGCTAGTGGCTCTATCCCCTGATCAGCCTGCCAATTGTCATCCCTAAGAGCTCCCAGAATGCAAGAGGGCGCAGGACAGGCTGAGGGAGTCCCTCAAGTGCACGGATTTTCGTACATCGGGCCTCTAGGGAAATAATAAAGGTCTTACTACAAAGAACTTAGAAATTATTTTGTAATATAATGTCATAAAACAATTATAGCTATCTTCAGGAATTTCCAATGAACTTTGTTATATATCAGAAAATGAAATGTGAATATGTTTTTAGAAAAATTCACCTCTCTCCTAAAATGCTCAAATCATTTTAGCCAAATGTATCTATCTATTATCTATCAATCATCTATCTATCATCTATCTATCTATCTATCTATCTATCTATCTATCTATCTATCATCATCAGTTTACTTGAATTTCAATTGCTTTAATTTTCCAATCTTAATAAAAATCTCATTAATATCAGATAGAAACTTCAAATATCAGAAACTAAACCAATTCTTACAATTACTAAGTGTTTTCTAATTATCAGGCTATTTAGTGAGACCTTGCTCCTTCAAACTTGGGTAGTTATGATACTGAGTTGAAAGAAGGTGTAAACACTGTCAAACAGATAATTTGTCTCGAATTACAAGTGCATACACTAAACCAACTGCATGCCTAGCATGAGGGATGGATCATTGAACATAGTCTGACATATTATCTGAATCCAAGATATGTACAGTGACATTGGAAACAGTGAGTTCTGTGCAGAAGCTGATATAATAATACAAAAAGATTAACAAACTAAACAAAGCATACATTTACAGATGTCTGGAGACTGAGAAATAGTTCATATTTTTAAAAATCCTGGTAGCTGCCCTAGCTGGTTTGGCACAATGGAATGAGTGTCGCCCTTTGGACCGAGTCCTGGATTCAATTCTGGTGGATGGCAAATACCTTGATGGCAGGCTCCTCCCCAGTGCTGGCCCTGGTCAGGGCGGGTGCAGGAGAAACCAGTCAATGTGTTTCTCTCACATTGATGTTTCTTTCTCTTTCCCTCTCTCTTACACAATCTCTAAAAATCAATGGAAAAATATCCTTGGGTGAGGATACATAAATAAGCAAATAATAAATAAATGAAAATTCTGGTTGCTGAACTGGTTGAGAAAAAAAGTTCCATGTGTTGCATGAAACATTTAAATGCTTATAAGGACTGTGTAATTTAGGAATGAAACTGTAATCACTTGTTTGAAAATGCGTTTCCAATTAATACAATATCCACTTTCTTCTTGTCCTTGTAAGGCACGGTAAACATTCCCACAAAGCCGCTGCTTGCTCCGTTTTGCTTTGACAATATACCGTTATAAATAATAATGATGGCACATGCATCTTCATTCATCTTTCTATTGAGAGTATATGAACTGAAGCAGCATGTTACTAAGGAATTCTTTTGAAGCATAGAGTTGGAGAAATGTTTAGGTTCAGATTGAAGAAGAAAGTACTTCTTAGTCAATGAATCATAGATCCATTGTGAGTTCAAACAAAGAGGCATAGAAGTATAATACCCATACATAAAAATAAGACTCATAAAATTTAGGAATGAATAAAAATCAGAAATGTATTTATTTAAGGCATTATTGAGGGAACCAGTCCAATATTGCTACTTTAAGAGCATTAGTAGAATAAAACATTTATACAATAGGTATTTTAAAGGAAAATAATTTTAAATAAGATTTATAGATTAGATTTAAAAATGGTTAATGGTTTGGGATTATCTTTTTTTATCAGAAAAAAACATCTAATTAGCATGAAATTTTACAATCTGATCAAATAGAAAATATTCAAGTCAAACATGTTTTTTTTTAAAGTTGCAGCATCCATAGCAGCCACTAGCTCCCTACATTTCTTAAATATTTAAATTTGAATTAATTAAAATGAAATATAGTGAAGATTATGTTTCCTAGTTGTACTAGCCATATTTTAAGAGCTCACTACACATGTGGCTAGTGGCTCCTTTACTGGACAGCACAAATATAAAGTATTTCTATCATCATAGCAAGTACTACTGAACATCACTCTTCTAGAGAATTAATTCATCTTTGAGCAGGCCTGTCTCACAATGCCTACACACGTCATTGAAAAAAACATTTCACCCCTCCTTTTGCTTTACTCCCAAGCTTTGGAAACATTTTATAAACAAAGGCTCCTACAGATCTCCTCTCCCATCTTCTCCACCCTTCCTTTTTGTAACAGAAGAGGATCTGAAAATAAGGATTTACTTTAAGTTCACAAAAAATGTTCACCCTTCTTACTACCAAAAAGTTTAGTTGTGCCATTGAGCCAGTTATGACAATTGGGTTTAATGAATTATTTTGGGTAAATGCAAAAACTAGTAAAATTTTATTGTAATAACTATATTTTAGGATTTACAAGCTCTTTATCTATTTGTGTCTAGGTCATCCTCGGTCTTTACAAAGCAAGAAGATTGTTATCAAGAAATTTTTGTTTTAACAGAATACTTAAATCAGTTCAAGAAACTTTTGTTTTGTTTTTTACAGAATACTTAAATCACTTATTTTGGCATAACAACATATTTTCTTTGCAGGTTTTTTGTTTTTTGTTTTTTAAATCTTAAAACAACCTCTATTCCCAAAATGTCCTCTGGGATGGTTTGGGCAGACCTATGTACACTTCGGCTCATGATCCTCGATTTGCACCTGTGATCCGATGATTTTGTGTGTGTGTGTTTTGCAGATGTGGAGCACATGGCGATTGACTGGCTCACCAGAAATCTCTACTTTGTGGACCATGTCAGTGACCGGATCTTTGTTTGCAATTACAACGGGTCTGTGTGTGTCACCCTGATTGATCTGGAGCTTCACAATCCTAAGGCAATAGCCGTGGATCCAATAGCAGGGTAAGACATTCCTGGTTTTAGTGTTAGATCTGAAGTAATTTCTATTTTGAAGAAAGATTGGAGTCTGATGACAGTTGTGGAATATGACTACATGCTCAATATTTTTTAAATGTTGATTTTTAACAACTGGCATTAAAGAAAGAAAGGGGAAAAAAAGGCTGTTGTTTACCAGACAGATGCTGAGAAACAGTATCTGCACATTTTTATTGACTTCCCAGTTTTGTAAGCCATTTCCTTGGTTAAAAAGAGATCTCATCTGAGCTTCTTTTGGCTAAAGGCTTATTAATCTTTTCTAATATTTAATAATTTATCAAAAGTACTCATAAATGTTTAAATCTCCATCAACTCTTTTATATGATTAGAAAGTCAATCATATAAGTAAAACATGAGTTTTACTTAAATTTTACAAATGCTGCCCTAACTGGTTTGGCTCAGTGGATAGAGTGTCAGCCTGCACACTTAAGGATCTCAGGTTCGATTCTGGTCAAGGGCATATACCTTGGCTGTGAGCACATCCCCAGTAGGTGGTTTGCAGGAGGCAGCTGATTAATGTTTCTCTCTCATTGATGTTTCTAACTATCTCTCCCTCTCTCTTCCTTTCTGAAAAAAAAAATCAATAAAAATATATTTTTAAAATTTTTTCAAATGCTAGTATTCCAGGGGAAGGAGCAAAGAAAGTATAGTCATCAATTTAGGTCTGTCATTATCAGTATTAGTCAAGGACATTGTCAAATTAATGACACAATGTACCACTTTTATTGGAGGATCTGTTGTTTCTTCAGGTGTAAGCTGTAGCAAAGATGTGAAAATTGAATTTTATCCTTATTGCTTGAATCATCCCCAGGCAGTTCAGGCTGAAATGTCTGATGGAACATATCCGAAGCTGCCATAAGCCTCCGTTCAATAAATGGGAAAATATTTACTGAAGAAACAGCTGTCATCCATATGTGGACTTTTGTCACTCTTTACTTAAAGTCTGATTGACTATTAAGATGCATCATCACAATGGTTCTGATTTTGACAAGAACAGCTTGCACGTAAGAACTTAGCTAGGAAGGCAGTGTAATATAATTCCTGAATGGGGCTCTATTTGTATTTGCAGCAGATGGTTCCTTGACTTGTTCTGACTGCAGCGATGCTTCAAGAGGCATTAGTAAAAGAAGTTGTATTTAAACTGATTTGTTCGCATTGTTGGAGAAGTGTAGTAAGAAAAAACTGGAAATTTACAAATGCGCTAACAACATCCTTTCGGCATTCTGTTTAGAAAGATATTTGCTTGCGTGTTTTTCCCTGTTTGTGCTAACTGAATTTCAAATTAGCCTTTAGACAGCCTTGTCTGTCAAAATGTTAGAAGGTGAAACTATTGTATTTCTCTCCTCATTCTACCTCTTTTGCCCACCCTATTCTTATAATAAAGATCCAGAGATGCTTTTCAAATAAAATGGCCCATCTAAAATATATATGTGGACACCGTTTCCATTTCTATGCAGCTACATAGTCTATGTTCTCAAGCTTCCTATTTCTCCCTGTCATTATGAAAGAACCATATTTTGTCATTTTTGTCCAAGGAATTAGAAATAGAAAAATCCACATTGTTTGCACTGTTCTAGGCTGGATTCCTTTGGGCCTAGTAACTGTATAAATGGAACTTTGTCATGTGTCACTTATCATAATAAGTTCTTTGACATTTTTTGTTTGCATTTGCTCAATCTCAACAAAGTAGTAGAAATCAGAGAAGGAAACGCTCTGCTCTTTTATAAATATAAGCCTAGATGTGATAGAACACTTTCAAATATATTCTACTTTTCTTTTAATATCAGATATTTGGCTAGGATCAATGTGATGCTGCCTAGGGAAGTAATAGTGGGTGTTTTCCTTTAGCTTTAACTTTGGGGCTTGCATGAGAGTAATTTGAACAGTTGAGACAAGGACTCCGATGCATGGCCCACTAGAGGAGAAATATGCAAGCTGTCTTTTCTCCCACCTCTTCCTAATTGTGTGGGTGATATATCTTTGTTTTTTTGGTTATAACTTCAGTTGGGAAACATGAGAATATATTAAATTTTGACCTGACTCTAAGAACTTGACCTGAAAATGATGGAAATAGAAAAAGATTGGACTTACATCCCTAAAGGCTGCATTGAAAAAATATCTTTCATTTGGCTAAACATTTAACTTCACTGTGTCAACCTTCTATTCCATTTTTATCAAAGGCATATTATAGTATTATTTTTATTCCTTCTATGGATTTTTAAAAAATTGCTCTTCATTGTTTGCATATAGATTACTAATTCTGGAGATGTTTCTTGAAATTTTTCTTTTACCTTTCAAATTTTGGCAATATATTTTCTTGAAGAAATTTCCATTAGATTGAAAGGTGGCATGGAGACCATAGCCCTACCAGCATTAAAACTGCCATTTCTGGTGGCTGCTATTTGTCTCTGTTTGTTTCATGATGTAGAACTTGATGCTGGAGTCACTTTCCCTGAATCCAAATTCTGGCTGCACCAAAAACTAGTTGTGTGATATTAGATGCTTCTTTGTACCCTTTTTCTTATCTTGAAAATAATGAGTAATGCCCTGATTGGTGTGGCTCACTTGGTTGAATATTGTTTCATGGACTGCAAGGTCACAGGTTTTATTCCCAGTCAGGGTACATGCCTGGGTTGAGGGCCTAATCCCCAGTTGTGTGTGTGTGTGTGGGGGGGGGGAGATGGGGGGAGGCAGCCAATTGATGTTTCTCTTTCTCTCCTTCTACCTTCCTTTCTATCTAAAATCAATAAAAAACTTATTTTTAAAATGTTTGAATAATATTAATCCTATCCTAACACTTTCTGAGCTATAGAATATGAGTTTCTCTTTTACATGTTGCCTCAAAAATAACTGCTAATGTGTTTAACATTTATGATACCATTATGTCTACTACAACCTTTCAAAAATGGTTTATTTTACATAGACTAAACTATTATATTAAAAAGTACTGATAAAGAGGTGAAGACATGAGAAATAAAAGTGATATAGCCTGGGAATAAATATGAAGTATATGTAGAAATTTGTAGGTTGTACAGAGTAACTGTAGTATAGGGAAGGTAGCAGAGGCAACATTACTTTAATAATTGATTTTTTGCAAGATGTATTTAAATTAACTTTAAGGTCTTTCAAAAGAATAAAATCCTTTCCTAGTTTTCTTTGCCATTTAACCTGTGTTTTTAAATATGTTTACATAAAAGGGTACAAAGAAGCATCTAATATCACACATTTTTGTTTCAAAAAAAATAAACCATGTAGTATTTGTGCCTAATGAGAATTATAGCTAAAGGCAGGAGTGAGCTAGTTTATAATTTTGTTTCTAAGGCATGGCCCTGAACTTCCTATTAAAATCATCACACTGCCCGGCTGGCATGGCTCAATAGTTAAGCAACTATGAACAAGAAGGTCATGGTTTGATGCCTGATCAGGGCATGTGCCTGGGGCTACAGGCTCAGTCACCAGTGTGAGGCATGCAGGAGGCAGTCGATCAATGATTCTCTTTCATAATTGTTGTTTATATCTCTCTTTCCCTTTCCTTCCGTCTCTGAAATAAATAAAAATATATTTTAAAAAATTATAAAATAAAATCATCACACTAAACTGGATGCAAGAATTTATTCCACCATGATTGTCAAAATTGTTTCAACAATACTGAAAAAAGGGGGATGAATTAATCCTAACCCTGATAAGTATTAAAGAAACTATATAAATTTAAAGAGATATTTTAAAAATAGTACTGAAGTTGGGATTGAAAATTTGGGAAAAAATATATTTTGAAGATTTAGGGTGCCATGTATAGATCCCAAATCAATAGTCATGTGATGGCTAAGTTGAGGGAGAGGGAAAATCTCCTATGAAACAGCAGAAATTGAAATTTTTCCAAGTTCAATGTATAACCTCTCTCTATGGAGAATGGACTTTTGACTTGCAGAGGGAGAGAGCAATTTGCAGGATTTATTTGTGAATCCATAACCCCATGTAAGTATTGAGGGGAAAGTGTGTTATTTTTGTTCTCAGCATGAGCAGGCTATCTGCCCGGAGGCAGAGGAGTGAAGCACAAATCTCAGAAGTTGAATTTACACAGGAGAGATTGGCAGTATTTAATAGTTAATATGCCCTTTCCCATCACCACACTCCCCCCCCCCCCCCCCCCCCGCATCCTCACTGTTGGTAAAACTAATCATGGCTGAGGAATTAAAGATAGAATTAAAATTAACAGCCATCAGGGAGCAGGACTGACTAATGAGATTCCAACCTGAGATGCTGTGCGAATGTGGGAAACAAGAAAATGAAGCAGGTTCACCTATGTACACAAACGGAGTTTTATAACAAGGAGACCGTTGGGATGAACATCAGGTTTTTCACTCTGTTAGGGGCTCCTAAGGCCAGCCCAGGTTCCCAGTGAGAGCCTTCACTCACTATTCACTTGCCATAGGACATATAACTAGGATTGTTGCAGTCAGTTGACTATTAAGTCCTCGGACTATACTGTGGGAAAATTAACACTATAGATTGCAACCCCCACAGTTAACCATTGCCCATTGATTTGAGGATAGATGGTACTGAAGTTGCTAGGGCTTTGGATATGAGTAAGCATGTGAAGAAGTGCCTCTATGTATTCTTCTTCTCCTCATAGAAGTATCAGGCTTGAGAAGTCTCATACTCGATCTGCAATTTGTAACTGTCCTAATCTTTTGAAATTCACATTTTCATTTTCATGGGTTGCAAATTGTTAGTCCTAATTTTTTAAGGCATAACTACCCTACACACAGGCACACACTTATAGTTCTATAGTTAACTAGATGATAGAAAGATGGATAATCTCCCCGCCTTCTTTACTACTTCAAGTTAGCTATGTGACAGGTTTCTACAATCAGATATGCCTCCCCAATGTTTAAGGAGACATGTATTTCTTAAGTCGGTGTAAACATATTGTAGTTAACAATAGAATCTTCTTGTATATTCCTCTTCATTAGAAGAAAACCAAGAAAAATAGAGACATTCCAATAGCTCTAATGATAATGCTCCTGAGTTGATGTACTGAAATACTGTGTTTCTCCCTTGGACATCTTGATATTAAAGTTTCTTTTTTTAAAAATACTGAAAAATAAGATGAACTGTTTTATTGTGGGTATTAGTGTACATTTTATAGAATCTTTGTCCTACACATAGGAGCAGTACTTAGGTGGACTGACTTCTGAATTCATCTATATGAAAGAGAGTGCCAAGGGAGTTTTTTGCCACATTCTTCTTACATTCAATGGGTGTTTAATGCAGTACAATGACAAGATCCAAAATCTTATAGATTTGTATGAATTACTCAACATTCCCCCCCACCAATGTTTTCTTATCTATAGCTTATTCAAGTAGCTATCATTATATAATGTTAACTGTATTTCTATGATTTTACCTACCTTTAATCTATCTATATTACTCAGCTATAAAAAAGCAATAACATTGAAATAGTACCATTATGACATTCTGCTAAGTGAAATAAGTTAGAAGAAAAAGACAAATATTTTGTGATCTCACTTTTATGTAGACTCTTTAAAAGCAAACAAATAAACAAACAAAAAACTACTCCTAGAAAAAGAGGTCAGACTTGTGATTCCCAGGGGCAGAGGGTGAGAGGAAGGGAAAGTGGAGAAAGATGGTCAAAAGTTATTTACTTCTAAATATAAGTTAAAAAAAATATAAAGGTACTAACTTCTAAATACTAGAAATGTACAATATTATAAAACACAATGACTATAGCTAACACTCTGCATGATACCTAGGAAAGTTGTTAAGAGAGTTATTCCCAAGGGTCTCATCACAAAGGGATTTTTGGGGTTTTTTTGTATGAGAAGATAGGTGATAGCTAAATCCATTGTGGTAATAATTTCACAATATATCTCAATTAAATCATTATGTTGTATGCCTTGAACTTATTATATAGGGATGCATGTCAATTATTTCTCAATTAAACTGAGAAATGTGGTATCAAAATATTTATGCTTACCTAAATATTTAACTACAGATGAAATGTGCCCTAATGACATCATAAAATAATGTAATGCTCTTTGGTAAAAACAAAGCAAACAATATTTATTTTTGTTCTTCATAATGACTGGGTATAGTTATGGTAACATCATCAACAACCAAACTATTTAGTAAATCTCTATATTGACTTTCTAAATCTTGTTTCATGTGACATAAAATGCAATTTTAAAATTACATAAAATATTTCTAATTTCTGGAAGTCTTCAGTCTAGGTGGCAGAATGAAATTTAGAATTGGAAAATTAATTAACTGAAGGTACACCCAAGTAATCAATTTATCTCATAAATGCAGTGTGGGACATATGTAAAGTGTTTGAAACTCTACAATGACCAAAAAGCCTATAAATGGATAATATCTTGGATTCACTTTTTTAAGGAAACAAAAAAATATTCTGTTATTTTCATGTTATTTGTTGTATTATGAATTTAGTTTAATAAATTATTTTAATTGCTTATATACAATTTAATTATTTATTAGTGGGGAAAAAATTTTTTAATTACTTATTAGTGAAAATGACTGCATTAGACAAATACACTGAGTGGCCAGATTATTATGTTCTCTGTACACATAATAATCTGGCCACTCAGTGTATATCCTATATAATAAAAGGCTAATATGCAAATTGTCCCCTCGACCAGGAGTTTGACCAGCAGGCAGGCTGGCCAACTGCCCATGTCCCCTCCCCCTGGCCAGGCTGGCCAGACCCTACCCATGCACAAATTCATGCACTGGGCCTCTAATACACATGTCAAACACAAGGCCTGCGGGCCAAATCCGTCCCGCCAGGCCTTGCAATGTGGCCCGCACCGCGCTGTCATCACTGCACTCCGCTGCGTTTCCATCACAATGACAGTTTATGACTGTTCAGTAAACCATTCGGCCCGCGATTTAGGCTGGATTTTAGATTTTGGCCCCTTCTCTGATTGAGTTCGACACCCCTACTCTAATATATATCTTTATATACACTTAGCAGCCAGATTATTATGCATTCTGGGATCATAATAATCTTGCCACTCAGTGTATCATTTTCATAGGGGACACACTAAATTTTGTGGTATCAATAAAATGCTCCTTACAACAATTATATTTATTAGAATAGTGGTAGTTGCTTTTATAAACTCTAAAATTGCAACATAGCCAAAGCCGGTTTGGCTCAGTGGTAGAGCGTCGGTCTGAGGACTGAAAGGTCCCAGGTTCAATTCTGGTCAAGGGCATGTACCTTGGTTGCGGGCACATCCCTGGTGGGGGGTGTGCAAGAGGCAGCTGGTCAATGTCTCTCCCTTCAACGTTTCTAGCTCTCTATCTCTCTCCCTTTCTCTCTGTTAAAAAAAAAATCAATAAAATTGCAACATAACACAAAAAATTATATTTTATACACAAGTATGAATCCACTGAGGATATTCATATTTGGTGGACACCTTTCTCCATGATGATTCTGGGATGGAGGTTCCTCCCATTTTGTGGGTCCAGAATCTCTTGTGGCCTTGGCTATTCTCCTCTCAAGGAGCAGAAAGCAAGTCATGTTGAAGATATATAGACACAATAGCGTCTGGCTAGGAAGTTTCTTGTGCATGACAACACCATACCATGGAAATGAGAGCATGCATGTTCTCATTTATTTCTTTTGTGCCCTGACCTGTGATCGAACCTACAACTTTTGGGTATATGACAAAATGCTCCAACCCATTGAGCCACACCAGCCACTGTGAGCACTTGCATTTTTAATGACTACTTTTCCATTTCTGCCACTGTTTTCTCTTCTGGCTAACAAATACTCCTGTGTTCTCTTCTTACTATACGTAGAATGTACTATACTTGGGTCAAAGTAGAAGATTTCCAGGAGATGAACAATTATTTCCATCATGTCCTTTCTGCTTTCTTGTTGTATAGCAAACTGTGAACCAAAAGAAAAGATATCTGCACCCATTGTCCCCTCCACACCCTAGATACATTCATGGGCCAGTGATTAAATAAGAATTGCCATTTGAAAACCAAAGAGAGGAGGCATACAGTAGTGCTGGTTCAGAGTGGTAATGAAATCCTGCCAGACAAAAGAAGTGAAGACCTTCTGTCCTGGTGGTTTGGAAGTCACTTGTCTAGTTGCTTCTTATCCCTGCGGTATTTCTCCTTGTCCATTGTTCTCCTTTACTTACGCTTCCTTTGGGAGATCCTTTCTAGTCTTCAGTACTCAACACTATAGCTGAAGTTAAAAATGGGGAATAACTTCCCCCGTGGGGGCTCTATATATTTCAGACTATTTTTTGTTCCTTTCAAGTTGTTTCAAGGCTTAAAGATAAAAGGGGTTTTATTTTAAAGTTTAAAGAGACAAAAGCTCATGGCTTTTGCAGTTATACTAGTAACTTCCCTTGAAAATTAGTAGAAAACGGATTTCTTTTTCTCCCATGCTGTGTTACAGTAACCACATTCAAAATTACATTTTAGTAATAATTATTAAATCCAAGTTATTTCTTTCTACCTCACTCCTTTGGTTTCTTCTTTTATCCTGTTAGTGTATTTTGAGGTCTGAAAACAAGGATTGAAATGGGAAGCAAACACCTTTTGTCTAAAGGCTAAATTCCTCTGTTTAATCAAGAAGTATTAATTGGCTTTTGTTGCTCAAAGCCATTTTCAGTACTTTTTCTTATTTTTCAAGACATAGAAGCAATTGGCTTTTCCAAACCTGGGAGGCCCAGTTGTGGGATTCTTCGATTCTTTTTCTTCCTTTCTTCTTCTTTTTTACCTCTTTCTCTTTTTTTGTTTTGTTTGTTTGTTTTTGTGTGTTTTGTTTTGTTTCAATCAACCAGCCAACTCTAACCTACATTATTTTGTTTGGTAACATTTTGACAAAGTAAGCACACAACTTTAAATATTATACTTTTAAATTTATTATTTTAAATCCAAGGGCTCAATAACTACTTGTTTTTATTTCAACATATTTTTCAATACACTGCATATAATCCTTTTTTTTAATTTTACTTGTTGATTTTAGAAAGAGAGAGATAGTGAGAAAGTGAGAGTAACATTATTTGTTGTTCCACTTAGGCATTTATTGGCTGCTTCTTGTATTTGTCCTGACAGGGTTTCCAACATGCACCTCAGTGTATGGGGACAAGGCTCTAACCAGCTGAACTACCTGGCCAGGGAGCAAATGTCATTTTCTAAAATCTAATATTTTTAATTTTGACTATCTCTAGACCCAAACAGTAGCCTGCTGCTGCCACCTTACCATTGAGCCAATAGATTTTAGGTTTTCTTGAAGGTAGGTATTCACTTATGCTACCAACTTTTGAATTTCTTATGGTAATAGTTGCTGCCAAAGTTTTGGTGGGCAGAAAGATAGAAATGTCCTTTTTGTTTTTGGTAGAATCCAATGCATGGTTTCTCATCATCATGTCTTGGGGCCTCATCATGCTCTGATTTTTAACCAGAGAGAAAAAAGGCACATTTACTTTATTAAAACTTTAGTTCAGTGGTGCTATGCCCCGTTTTGGTTGTATTCCGGCAGTGCCATCTAGTCAATTTGTTGCATCTGGAATCAGGGGTACTGGAAAATATAGTTTCTATTTGAGAAATTGTCAACCACTCCACATCTTAGAAAGAGACAAGCATGAGTTTCTAGGTTTACAGATGACTGTCTCTGCCACTATAACCACAATCTGATTTATTTCTCCTCTTCCTCCTCCTCCTCCTTCTCCTCCTCCTCCTCCTCTTCCTCCTCCTCCTCCTCCTCCTCCTCTTTACTTGCCTTTTGGTTATTAACAATTAAATACAAAAAAGATTAGCATGTCAAAGCCTTTGTTTCAAAAGGTATTTTAAATTGTGAGGGCTCATCTTTTTCCAAAGTTTTTTCACTCCCCTGAATACTCAGAATCCAGGTTTGTTATTTTATCTATAATAAGTCATTTTCATTAGATTCAATTTTTACTCTTGTTTCATATATCCAACTCACCTATTAAAGTTTTGCCTGGAAAATATATAATTAGATAAACAACTAGATTATACTCTGACCAATGACAGAAATAACAGACATCTCCACATGTGGGGGCAATTTATTTAAATAACTGGTTCCAAATTCCTAAAGCTTAAATACCCTCTTCTCTGAAATGGGAAAAAACACCATGAGAACATTTTATTTTCAACTCTTTAGACATCAGAATGATAATGATTCTATTTGTGTGTCTTAAGATCTTGCTACTACTCACAGAAGGTCATGTTTTCCAGATTGAGGGTCTTGGATTTTATTTGATACTTGTTAGGTTATTATTTATATTTTGTTTTGTAGCATACTCTGAATAAATGTAATGTTTGCAAAAATTTTGAGAGTCGAGTACAAAATCAATTATTAATGAGGATAATTGTAGAGGTAGAAGAAAAAGAAAAGACAGTTGAAATTGTATAATAATAGTAAGTTTTAGAGTGCTTTTGACATTTAAAAAAATCCTAATTTCAGCTGGCTTAAATGATAAATTCATTTGTTTTCTCACTTAAGAGGAAGGCCAGAGTAGAGCACTCTTGGTTGGGTCCAGGTTTGGCTGAGTTGGTGTAGCAATGACATCACTAGAGAGCCATATCCCTCCCATATTTCCACTCTGCCATCTACTGCTACATCCTAATTCCTTACCTGCCATGGCCATAAGGTACTACAATAGGAACTCAGGAAAACTGCTCCCTTATCCTCATGCAGCAGGTAAATATGGACTCTAAATCTCTTACTTCAGCCTGAACTGGCTACATAAGGTTCCTTTCTCATACCTAGAACAATTTCTGTCCATACGAAAATATCTTGTGCTGTTTGCATTTGTATTAATTAGAGTTCGTCTCAAGATCTGGAACTGGGTTCAAAGTCCCTAAGTCATGTGGGCTTTGGTGGTGGTAAGAGTATGGGGCATTATAGCTACCTGAACTTAATCAAGTTTCTGTTAAGAAAAAAAAGGAAAAAAAACTGGAAAAGGCAAAAACAGATACTTTCAATGCCAGTGGAAGAGAGATGTACAGATTCAATGTCATAGAATATTTGCTGTGGAATGCACATACTTGAGAGCAAAATCATCTTCCTAGTGGATATTTTGGGGTTCTTTACCAAAGCCCTGCAAATACTAGACAAGGACGGTGATGGAGATGGTAATGATGATGTTGATGAGGAACATGACAATGAAAACTGCATCAGTAACACCAGTGAAGCTGACACTTGCCTCAACAAGGCAATTATTGCAACAGTGTGGCTATCAGTCATGTTTTTATTTATTTATTTATTTATTTATTTATTTATTTATTTGAAGCATGCTAAATTTAAAGAGCAATTCCTAATTATTCCATAGATGAAGATATTTAGTGACTTCCTAATAAATAAAACAGGCATAGGCTTAGATGACTGAAGGACATTTCTTGTAAAAAAGTAGGACTAGCTGCTGGACACTACCTTCTTTAGGTCCTCTTACTCTTTGGATCTGTATATATTTCTGTTATTCAAAGACAAGTATCTAAATAGGATAAGCAGGGGTTGCTTAGTAAAGAAAATATATTTTAAGCTAGGCCTCTTTTGTTTTTTAAAAATTTTCATAATTCTTTTATATATAAAAATTAATAATTCTTTTATATTTACATTTATCAGATAATTTAATACTACATTATTTTAAAAATATTAGCTATATTTTATTAAAATTAATTATATTAAGATGAGTAAAAGTTACTATCAATAACTCATAGGATTTCTTTGTTTTGTAATGATTAAAGCCCAAATCCAGTTGTTGTTTTTTTAAAATAAATTGGGAATACTTATTTTAGCCAGTTATAATAGAAATACATTTAAAGGATTGGTGTCCCTGCCTTAAACATCTGTAACTAAGTTACATCTGAGCTATGGCATTTTCTTGGAGTAGTCTTACTGAAGGTTTGAATTAGAAAGGACATTACATTACATATTTGTCATAATAATCTTAGGGTTGAGACTGTAGAAACATATGTAAGCCAGCTGAGACTAATTGCACATAATACTTTATGGAGCATCTTTCTCTGCCTCTTTGCCCTGCTTGAATTGATGGTCATTATGTCACACGGAATTCATAGTGAGCTCATCTGTGCTCTGTGAACTTCTCCATGGTGGAGGTGATTTTATTGAACATGTTCTCATACATGATCTCAAGTACCCCAGAACCTCAAGTCACCATTCACCTAAAGGCTAAACTAATTTGCCTCTTGCATATGGAGAAATGAATCAATTAACTAGTTTTGCATTATCCATCTTGTTTTTATTGTACTTTGTGCTACTTCAGATTGTGAACTCAAAATTCTGATAGGGGCAATTTTATTTGAGAGCCAGAGAAAGAAAAGAAAAGAAAAGAGATTAATCTCAACAAAAAAAAATGTAACTGGATGTTTACTTTGAGCCAGTCATTGTTCTAAGCGCTTCCTTTGCATTGATCAATTTCGCCTTTAGAGTACTGGGAGGTACTTAGTAGTATTCTCTCTTTCACAGCTAAGGTTTAAAGCTAGTCATTGTTACAGTCAGGGTTTACATTCAGCAATGTCACCCCACAGCCTGCACTCTTACCCACTGCCTATGCCCACAATGAGTCGGTGTTGAGTGGGGGAGCTTTAAGATGAAGTACACAGGGGTCTGTGTGTGCCAGAATTCACCCAGAACACTGGGGATGCATCCCTGAGGAATATGGTGCTTGAGAGTTGCACATGGAAATGTTTAACCTTAACATGGGCACCTGTGAGGTTGCATATGCATCAACTCTATGAAGATAAATAAAAATGACACATAGAATTTGTTGCTGAAAATTTAAAATAAAAGACTAGATGATATTCAGGAAAAGAAAAAAAAAACACAGGAAAAGTGGAAAGATCATGTTGCTAGAGGTTGGGGAGTATGGAGAGTTGAATAGATAGAATACAGAAAACCTTAGCGTCATGAAACTATTCCGTATGATATTATAATGGTGACTACATGTCATCATGCATTTGGCAAAACCCAAATAACTAACTGTACCACATAAAGGATGAATCCCAATGTAAACCATGGGGTTTCGTTAATAATGCATCAGTCTTGTTTCATGAAATGTAAAATGTGAATACACTGATGCCAGGTGTTAATAATAGGGGGGATTATAAATGAGGAAGATAGGGATGTATGGGAACTCAATCTGCTCAATTTTCTATAAACCTAATGCTCTAAAAAGAAAGTATTCTTTTTTTTTATAAAAGGGATAGAAAAGAAACTGTGTTATGAGTGATCATATGACTGTAATTGTGGGTCAATCAGGAAACAGATGACTACTTTCATAGTAATTGTATCTTTTTTGTTTTAGTGCTGACATCCTAAACTTCTGCATTCTCACTTAGTTACAGTCAAGTTCTAAAAATATGCCTTTGTATGCTTTCTGTATCCCACTAAGCTATCAATTCTTGATGAGCCCATGTCTTCTTCTAGAGGTAAAACCCTGTTACAAGACATCACTAACTCACAAGTCAAAGGCATACAACTAAAGAGCCTTTGAGTGGTTTCCCCAAATGTATAACTTACAAGGATATAAGAAAGAAATCTCCCCAGCATCTCTACTGTGGTTGTAATGATGGGGCTCTGTTTTCCCACACAGAGTCAGCCCTTGTTTATATGGTGGCATTCCAGAGGAGTATTTATTGTCAATATTAAATATAAGATAGCTTGTATTGGTTGAGAGAAAGAAGGTAGGTAAATACTAACGTGTGTGTGTGTGTGTGTGTGTGTGTGTGTGTGTGTGTGTGTGTGTGTGGTGGAAACTAGTTGTCCTATGTTTTTCTCATCATTCAAGTCAGAGTTTGAGAAGAAAAAAGCTTTAGAGACTGAGAGGGCCAATGGACCCATAACTGCAGGCAACAGGAGCAGGATGTGAAATCAGATGATGAGGGATTCTTGGCAAAAGCAGAGCAAGGAGAGAGTCATCTTACTCTTAAGTATAGCTGACTTACCCAGGGAGGAGAAATGCTCCTTTATGTGTCATTGCTAGGGTTTGTGGCTTGCTTGTCCCCCCAAAAGGGCTGCTCCCAAATTTAGAAATGACTTATGTGAGTTACATGAGTTTCACTATAGTATCAACTACTTCAGGATTGTTGCATCGTACTCTTCATAAAAATAAAATCAGCCAACCAACCAAAAACAACACAGGATATTTTTAAAAGGTAGCATACATTAAGCCCACATCATGAAATAAGTATTGCTATAATACTATTTATAGTAATAGGGGTAAGTAGACAGATTCACAAAGAGTACTCTAAAAGTAAGAACGTGTGTAAGTCGTTTCCCCAAATCTACCACGAATGTAATATTCACGTTTATCCAGAGTAACAAGAGTTTTCTCTTTAGATTTTGATTTGATTTTTTTATTTTCTATTTTGGGGGGCTGGTAGGGAGGCTAGTGATATCTTTTTCTGTGACAACCTGTTCCCAGATCCTGTTTCCATTCCACATGTGAACTGAGTTGATGTTGTACTTGCCTCCTGGTTTTAATGTCGATACATTAAGTGATGAAAGCTCAAACTTCTGTCCTTGTTCCCTAGAACGGACAGAGACTCTTCCTTACTATGTGACCACTATAGTTCTGTTGCTGTTGGCCTTGTAATTTCCATCCCTGCAGGCTACTGCCCCATGCAGTGCAGGGTTAAGGAGAGTGTGGTTCTCCTCACATACTTAAATTGTTTGTAGCTGTCCTGGAAAACTTCGCGATATAAGCCAATGGTGGCGTTGGTGGACTTTTCTGAAACTTCTAGTGATTTTAAATAGGAGGAGGGGGACACAAAATGTCAAGATTAATTAGAAATCAAAATATTTTTTTCCTATTCTTTATTTACATATGCTCCATATTTTCCGACCAACTTTGCCTTACTAAGCACATTTATAACAAAACTAGAGGCCCAGTGCATGAAATTTGTGCACTTGGGGTTGGGGGAGGTCCTTCAGCCTAACCTACGCCCTCTCACAGTCCAGGAGCCCTGCGGGGATGTCCAACTGATGGCTTAGTGGGCCTAAGCTGTCAGTAGACATCCTTAGCATTGCCAAAGAGGCAGGAGAGGCTCCCACCACTGCCGCTGTGCTTGCCAGCCATTAGCCTGGCTTCTGGCTGAGCGGTGCTCTCCCTGTGAGAGCATACTGACCACCAGGGGGCAGATACTGTGTTGAGTGTCTGCCCCCTAGTGATCAGCACGCATCATAGTGGATTGGTCATTCCACCATTCAGTCATTTGCATATTAGCCTTTTATTATGTAGTATATGCTGTAGATGAGGTCCCCTAGAACCATAAGAAATGCAAAAAATTCACTGTTAACTCATTCTCAAATTGCCCTCACTTAAAATCAAATTGCCCTACCCCCACCCCCGCCCTGTGGGGCGTGTGCTGCATCTTAGGAACCACTGAGCTTGACACTTTTCCTCTCTGAGCTTCATTTCTGAACACATACACATATGCCATGGGAATTGTGATCTCTTCCCCACCTACTTCACTGGGTTATCATGAGAAGGTTCTGAGCTAATAAACCTAGAATTGTTTCATCAAGTAAATGATCTCTAACGTGAAGGGATTGTTATTCTTAAGCTCATGGGTACCCTCGCTGGTAGCAGGTGCTGATTAGGGGAGGAAGGCATGATTATTTCCTAGTCTGTGGCTATGGAAGCTCTGCAGAGGGTTCTGCAAGCCTCAGAGGGGCAGGCTCTAGCCAGCAGCCCTGCAGTTGTGGAGGTGCTGGTGGGGGACAGGGCATTAAGGGGCCACGAGGCCGAAGGGGGAGTAACTGTCAAACCTTCCCTCTTGGCGCCATTCTTTACATTGTAGGTGGCTGTTTTCAGGGTGGGGCTCCAATCTCATGGAGTGGGGGGCCCCGCCAGGGCAGAGCCAGGCAGACTAGGAGGGGAGATATAGCTGTGCCCCCAAGGAGGTACAGCACACCTCAGCTGCGGAGATGGCGCTGCTGCTGCTGTGAGGAGGGGGGGGGAGTAAGGGTCTGACCCTGCAGGGCGCTCAGACCCTCCTTCACTGGGGTCTGGAGTTGTATGGAGGAGAGGCATGCCCAGCCCCAATGGAGGGGGCCCGGCAGTAGCAGGCCATGGGCCCTGGGTGCCTTGTGGGCGCTGACCAATGGTTGTCCATGTGCTGTTGTTGTGGGCACCCCTGGAGGGGGTGGTGGGGAAAGAGATCAGGAGTTGGAAGTGCAGGCTGCAGCTACCCCTGAGGCTGTATCTTCTCCCTGACCTGCCAGCCTCCCTGTCCCCAGAGGATGCAGGGGCTGGGGCAGGGCGTCCATGCAGGGGGATTGGCAGAGCTCCCTTGGCTGCTTCCTCTTCCTTCTTTGCAGTTTGGGCTCCTGTCAGGCACTCTCCTCAGATCCTGGAAACTTGGCTCTGGCCCCCCACCCCTGCTGCACACACATCCTCCTGCTGGTCTGCCAATATGCAAATTGGTTGTTACTTGGACACCACCGTAATGGACAATTAGCATATTACCTCTTCATATGTATAGATGCCATAGAACCTCATGTCTATTATGATTACTACTAGGGGATTTTGCATGTACTCTATCTGCCAGGCTCTCTACTAGTATAGTCCACGAGCTTGTATTATTCATGTAGTCCTCACAAAGCCTATGTAATATGCATTATTTATCATACCCATTATATAGACACAGAAACTGAGGTGGGCTGAGGTAAAACACAGTTATCCAGTAATGAAGTAATGAAGTTAGATGAACCCAGAAAACTTTGCTGCATGAATTCCTGTTTAGTTATAAACTTCTGGACAGAGCAATTTACCTAAATGAAGAATCTACACATAAAAGTTGCTATTTTGTAACAAAAATATTATTATCATTATCATTGTTTTTGTTACTATTATTATAATTATTTTCTCTTATGGTCTTTTCTCTTTTGACAGTTCAAACTGCAACATTTTGTTTATACTTTTGAATTTCAGGGTTTTAAATTGCAATAGTGCTTGAGTATAACAGTTCACTGTCTTGCGCAGGGTACTTCACTACTTGGTGTAACTGACTCATTTTCTCCCTAAATATAGATATAATAGAAACCATGCTTCACTTTCTAGCAGATGGCAAGCAATCTTGTTTTAATGCACGTTATTTCCAATAGACACAAGCTGTCAGATAACTTCTGGTAAAATAGGATGCTGAATCAGACATTTATTTTTAGTGGCAATTCTTGATGCGTAGACTAACCCATCCAGATGACAATATGTGATATCACTTGACTCTATAGATAAATATGCTGAGATGTTCTTTGTCATTTTTCATTTTAGATTTCTGCTTTAGACTTCTTACTACACACCCTACTTCTAATCACTTCTCTTTTAGCAACTGTTTTTTGTCATAAAGCCATTATACTTTTTTATTTAATAGTTATATCTTAATTTTAGTTCTCTAATATAAGGAATCAACTAAATGATGATGACAGCCCCTAACAAAAACAGATTTTAACAAGTGAGGCAGCTGAATTAACACTTACATAATGGCCATATAGAGCTGATGTCTGTTCTGGTGAGTTAATACCTATCTTGCATTCTTTGATAAGTATTTAAATACCACTACTGGAGAGAAGAAAGAAATAACCATTATTATTTATCATGCATAGCAACCTTTTGGTACCTCTTTTGATTTATTCACATATTTGGAAAATTATAATGGGAGCTAGATTTGGGTAAAATTTAAAATGCTAAGTGCTTACGTGAGCTGTACATACACTAAAAATGTAACGATAAAAATAATATTACCCTGACTTCTGCACAATGATGACATGTGTGGAGCATTTCCTATTGTTCATATTTTTAAAAATTATATTTTATTTTTAGTTTATATAATGATAAAACAAGTGTTTATAAAATAATAAAGAGGAATTTGAGGTGAAAAGTTTATGGATATCCTTTCTGTTATTTTTTACAACATTTTATAAGTCTGATAGTTAAAGACTTTTAGATTAACATTTTGGCAAATTAAAAGTAAAAATAAAGTAATAACCATTTTTTAAAGTAATGTGATTTAACTAGATATGGACAAATACCAGCAGTATAGAGCTTTCAGGTTTCATGGATATTACTAGTACTTTTTAATTTTTAGATTTGCTAGTACTAATCTACACTAAAATTATGTATTTTTCTGAAATTGTTTTTTAAAAGTTATTAAAAAGCATATGAGTTTAATTGGTACATCTTGTAAAATTAAATTATTAAAAGAGTGCTATAACTTATGGGTAGGGAAAGGGGAGAGGTAGAAGAAGGTAAAAGGGGGGTAAATGGTGACAATTAGACTTCACCTTGGGTGGTGAACACACAGTTCAGTATACAAATGATGTATAGAATTATAGAATTGTACACCTGAAACCTATGTAATTTTATTAACTCATATCCCCCATTAGATTTAATAAACAATTTTAAAAACCCAAATAATTATCATGTTTAAATTAGTCTTTAAAAGAGCTCTTGCAAGAAGTTTAAATAAAAATTATGAGTAGAAAAAGAAGTGCTGTTTATCCTTTAGCTGATGCAACCAATAAAAATGTTCTCCAATCATAGATACAAATTATAAGTGCTAAATAAGTATAAGAAATGAATTATTGCTAAGAGTGAAAGAGAGCCCTAACCAGCTTAGCTCAGTGGACAGAGCATTGGCCTGCAGACTCAAGGATCCCATGTTCAATTCTGGTCAAGGGCATGTACCTTGGTTGCAGGCACATCCCCAATAGGGAGTGTGTAGGAGGCAGCTGATCAATGTTTCTCTCTCATCGATGTTTCTAGCACTCTATCCCTCTCCCTTCCTCTCTGTAAAAAAATCAATAATATATATTAAGGGGGGGGGGGGAAGACTGACAGAGAGTATGTTAGCTAAGTTATTTGGGCAGGAATTCTCTGAGGAGATAACATTGAAAATGTTACCCAAAGGATAAGACCAGAAAAGTTTGGAAAGAACTATTAAATAAAAAGTAGATAGGAAGCAGGAAGTACACTGTAAAGAGAGGGTAAGCCTGTTGCCTGGAGGAGAGAAAAAGAGGCCAGTGTTGGAGAAACTGGAAAAATAAAGTCGGTGTGGTTAAAGGCCTGTGGCAGAGTAAGGGTGAGTGGAGGGGACCAAGGAAGAGGGAAAATGAGGGATATCTATAATACTGTTGAAAATAAATACAATGAGCAAGGAGATTTGTTCAAAATGATTGTGGTAAGAGAGGCTGGAGCTGCATCATGTAGAGGATTAGAAGCCAGGTTGGCAAATTTTAAACTGAAAAGGCAGTTGACCAGATTAGAGTTCTCTAGCTACTTTTTTCTGAATGGTCTTGTTCATTCCACATTCTCACTGCACAATAACTTTTTTAAAAAATCTAATTAAAAATAATTGATGAAATGTTATTATCTATCATGGTTGAGTTTATTGGGGAGCTGGGTTCTTGGGATGAATGGAAAGATCAGATGAAATGTGACAAACTGGAAGCGGGGGTGAGATGATTAAAAAGCTGAGCCATTGAGATGGTGGATCAAGTAGAAATAAGAAAATAATAGTAACTAATTTTGTTAGTTGAGCAAGAAAACATTATAAATGTAATCAACAAAGGAATTATAGACCAGCTGCTACTGTATTTCCAGTTGTCTTATCCCTTCTTAGTGTGACTGAGTCCTATAAATGCTAGCATTTATTTTCTCTCTAATGAGACTATGGGGAATTAAAAGCTGCTTCCCCAAACCTGGATTTCAGCAAATTGTTTGCTAATATCATAGGAAGAACTGTGAATCCCAAGTAAACATAATTATAATTACAACAGAGAAAAAAAGCCTGGAACTTGTGATAGAATATTTTGGGTTGAGTTCTAGTTGATATCCTGCTAGTGTTTTTTTGTGTTGTTTTTTTTTAATTCTTTTTTTACTTTATGAAACTATATGAAAAATTACTTATCTGACATTCAAAAGCATTATTTGTAAAATGTGAGTAATTTTAACTGCTTTATTTATCATTAGAAAACAATGATAATGAAATATGATAATTTATATAAATTTACTGTTATCTAAAGAACATTAAGTGTACTTTAGCTTTTGCTATTCATTACTTTTGCCTACGTAGTATGACAAGTGATGGATATAGATAATCACTTGAGGACTTCTTTGCCACTATTAGTCAACTTTGAATTACCATAGAAAGAGTTCAATAATGATTGAGCTTTATTTCCACACACAACACTAATTAACAAAAATCAAAACAAAAACAAAACTTAATTCCTCCAGTTCTTCAATAAGTTATTATGGGACCATTACCTTCTCTGTAAGATTGTGTTCACTAATTTTTATCTCCACCTCTGCTTCCTTGTAGATGATTTACTGATTCTCTTACTCATATTGTGAATTCTATAAGTGTCACTCAACTCACATAAGAACTGGAAGAGATTAACCAAATAATTTATATGCATATATGTATAACTCATGAACACAAACAATAGTGTGGTGAAGGCCTGGGAGGAGAGGCGGTGTGGGGTGGAGGGAGTAAATGAGAGAAAAAGGTGGGCATCTGTAATATTTTCAACAATAAAGATTAAGAAAAAGAAAAGAATGGGAACAGAATATATGCAACTTAAAAATAACTGTTGTAAAATGAGCTGCTTCCTTTGTGTCAAATTATGTATTTTTTTCAAAGGAAGAGCTTCAAATATTAATAGTATGTGTGTGTAGGTACGCTATTTAGGTGGTTATTTTAGGATCAAGAGTGAGGGATGAAGGAGAGTAAAGAAAGGAGGAAAAGCCAATACAAGGCTGTTACTAAGGCAGCCATAGTGAACTGGGCCTGATCCTCCTTAGAACTTTCAGAAAAGCATAGGGAATGCTTGTCAGAACTATCTACCTGAGGATTGATTATGAAAAACTCCTTCTTGTTTTTGGTTGAGAGTTGACCTTGGTATTTCAATTTTCCAAGTTTATATTGTATATGCCTACTGAACAAGATTTAGTTTGTTCAATGTAAGATGAACAAAATTAATTAAAAAGCAAAGCTCGTTTTATTTATTTATTTATTTACTTACTTACTTACTTACTTACTTACTTACTACAGGCCCAGTACACAAATTTGTGCACCAATAGGGCGCCGTGGCCTGGCCTGCACCCTCTCACAATCTGGGACCTCTTGGGGGATGTCTGAGAGCCGGTTTTGGCCCAATCCCTGCAGGCCAGGCCATGGGGCCTCTAGTAGGCATATAAGATCTTTGGTTAATCTCTTTCTACCTTTCCCACTCACCCCTTCCCTCTTTGATTTATCAGCCTGTCCCATGTTTCCATGCCTGTGGTTTTCACTCCACAGTGAGTGCCTTCCCCCTGGTGGTAAGTGCACCTCATAACTACAGGCCAGTGGGGCAGTCATTGGTCAGCCAGTTTATGAGGTATATAATATTTTTTATTGATTTCAGAGAGGAAGGGAGAGGGAGAGATAGATAGAAACATCAATGATGAAAGAGAATCATTAATCAATTATTTCCTATATACCCCTACTGGGGAATCAAGCCCAAAAACCTGGGCATGTACTCTTGACCAGAATAGAACCCAGAACCCTTTAATCTGCAGGCCAATGCTCTATCCACTGAACCAAATCAGCTAGGGCTCAAAGCTCATTTTAAAAATATGTGTATTTTTATTAATTTCAGAGAGGAAGGGAGAGTTAGAAACATCAATGATGAGAACTATTGATTGGCAGCCTCCTGCATGTCCCTACCAGGAATGGAGCCCTGACCTGAGCATGTGTCCTGATGGAAACTGAACCATGACCTCCTGGTTCAATAGGTCAATGCACAATCACTGAGACACACCAGCTGGGGCCACACATCATTTTTTACTGTTTGCCCAAGAATTAGATTCCCCAAGAATTAGAAGCCAAAAGGAAGCAAGATGAGGTACCAGATGCATTCTTCTATATCCTTTTGTAAATTTGTAATATACCACTTGTAAAAACAGTTTGAATAATCCAGGATCCAGTATTATTGTTTTTCATTCTTATAGTTCCAATTTATATTTTCAAATTTGGAAATTCAGAATATAGCTAAAATGGGACCTCTTAATAGTTTGTGTTTGTCAAAACTGCAGATAATCTGAGATTTTATCTTATTTACATGCTAATAAGTTTGCCTGCCAGAGTTTCCTAGAATTGGCAAAAGATATGAGACCTTTGGGTCAATGATAAAGTACTTTCTTGCTCACAGAACAGCAGACAACAGGAGCTGGATGATCAAATTGGTTCCCCTCCTTTTCAAACACCATTTAAAAGATGCGGTAGAGCAGTGTTTTTCAACCTTTTTTGGACAAAGACACACTTGTTTCATGAAAAAAATCATGAGGCACACCACCATTAGAAAATGTTAAAAATTTTAACTCTGTGCCTATGTTGACTATATATAAAGTAATTCTCTTGAATAGGAATCAAATAAACACAAAGAAAGTATTTTATAATTACTTTATTATGAAATATTAAGTAAACAAAATAGTGAAAAATTATAAAATTCTTGTCTTCTCTGCACCTACGGCACACCAGGCAACATCTCTGCCTCGGAACAGCGGTTGAAAAACGCTGCGGTAGAGGACCAGGATGTTTACATTCTGGAGGAAGGCTCCAGCCGCAGTCCTGAAAGGTCATCAATACCTCCCTCTTGATACGTCCCATAGTCTAAGGCCATCCATTTCTCCTCCAACTACTAGATTTTTATTCTCCTTCAACATATACAAAATCTGGAGGAGCTTTAACCTCACCTTTTTCTCCCCCAGTCTTTTCCCACTCCATCCAGAACATTGTCCGACAGGTCATATGAAATAGGAACAAGAGCATGCTATAAACTGTGACCAGAATTAAGTTTTAATTCACTATTCTCATTCTGAACAGACTGTCATCCAGGGACTATCTTTTAGGCTGGTCTGATATTGCCAAAGCAACATAACACCAAGGAATCACCAGGGTGGAATCCCGAAATTTCAAAAGAAAATTATAATTCCCTAAAATCCTCAGATCTCTTCATCTGAGCTTTTATCCTATGCACAAACAAGCAAGTTAACTTGTCAGAGTTTCATAGTCTCCTACATCACCTACAAAACCTTTATTCATCACAACACAGCACACATAGTAGCTTGATAGTCCCCTCAGTTCCCCTGTGCTCCTCCAAGTCCCAAGTGGCAGTGTGGGAGCAGACCCAGATGAATGATATGCACATAGTGAGGTTGCATCACAGCTGAGCAACTCTGAGTTTAGGAAATTACCAATTTTATAAGACCTCAACTAGAAACCTGCCCAACTTGTGCCCTGGTAGAAAGCATTGTTTTTATTGTTCTGGTCAGGCAAAAAGCTGTCCTCTGTCTCAGAGATTGGAATCCCTATCTCTATCTTCTCAGGCTTTTGCTCTACAAACATCCTTGAAAAGATAGTACAAAACAGAAACTGCTGCCCTTGCTGGTTCACTCAATGGTTAGAGCACCAGCCCATGGACTAAAGGGTCTTAGGTTCAATTCCTATTCAAGGGTTTATATCTGCATTCCAGTCAGGGGCATGCAGGAGGCAACGAATCAATATGTTTATACGGATGTTTCTCTCCCTCTCTCCCTTCCATTCTTTCTACTCCCCCCCCTCCTCAAAAATAATACCCCTCTCCCACATACATACAAAAAAAACTGCCAATGACTTTGCTAAAAAATGGCAGAAATGTAAAAGACCCGAAGGAAATTTTATCCCAATATTTTCTATTTTGGTGGTGAAATTCTAGTCTTTACATCTTAAATGACTTTATTAATGTTATTATCTATTTCATCCTGTTAGCCATTTAAAAAATAATTTAGCCTGAGAAGAACCTACAAATTAAGTATTAATTTTGCAAGAAATCAGCCCTGACTGGTGTGGCTCAGTGGCTAGAGTATCGGCCTAGGGACTGAGGAGTCCCTAGTTCGACTCCAGTAAGGGTATGTGCCTTTTTTGTGGGCACATCCCCAGTAGTTGATGTTTCTCTCTCGTCGTTTCTAACTCTCTATCCTTCTCTCTTCCTCTCTGTGAAGAAATCAGATGCTATTGGACAAATTTACTTTTTCCTCATAATGCTGGTGATTTTATACCATTTCTTCCCAGAAATAATATTGAAGTTTGTAGTAACTGGGAAAATGGAACTTTTATATAGTATAACCAGTGTTGAAAGTATTTTATTTCTTTATAAGGGATACATACAAATAGTAACAGCCAAATTGGATAATAAATCAAAGGTGATGGAGAAAACCAAGTTGAATTTTACAATTACTCCCCTCTATTTTAGGCAAATGGTAAAATAAAAAAGTATCCATTGTTTTATTGTATTTAAACTTTTATTTTGCTATAATTTGACCCTGAACATTGCAATATTAATAGAGTTCTTGTGAACTATTCATCCTGCTTCTCCTGGTGACACATCTTGCATGACCATAGTAAATTATTAAAATCAGAAAATTTATATTGGTGCAATACTATTAACTCAACTGCATATCTTATTTAGATTTCACATGTACACTTTTTGGTGTAGAGTTCTTTGGAATTTCATGTGTACACTAGTGACCCAGTACATGGATTCATGCACATTGGAAAGAAATTAATTAGAAGGTGGCCAGTGGGGAGGGGCCGGGCAAGAAGGGCCAGACACTCCCTGAAGCCAAACTCCTGCGGACCCTCCCCAGTGTCTGTGGAGTGAGCAGAGTCCCTCTGGCAGGTGGGGTTCCTTGGCTTGGGCTATGGGGATCAGGCCAAAACCAGTTCCCCAACATCCCCTGACGGGTCCTGGAGTGCCAGAGGGCACTCTGCAAAGTTGCTGTTGTACAGGATGTGGAATGCAAATGTAACTGTGCAGTAAACCAGATTTGGGGTCAATAGTGACCCAGCAACAACCCAACCCATGGCTGAAGGTGGAATTGGGGCTACTCCTCTCTCGTTTCAAACTGCATCACCCAAGAAATGTCACTGCCAAGTCACTGCAGCTTGACAGATATTGCAATGAATGTCTTCACCCTGGTGCTCAGTGAACATTATAGCAACTGGTTGGATGGTCAGACAGTTAGCATATTAGCCTTTTATATAGAGAGATATTTAATGTAACCATCTCCAAAATCAGGCTATGGAACACGTTCATCACCAAAGGAAAACTCTCTTATTTTTTTCCCCCTTTTAGAGTCACACCCTACCCCAAGCTCTAACCTCTGACAACCACTGATGTGTTATTATCTCCATAGTTGGTTACTTTAAAATGTTAACCAAACGAAATATTATACAATTTTAATATTTGAGAATGGTTTTTTCCTCTCAGCATATTCTCTTACGATCCATTTATTTTGTTGTATATATATCAGTGGCGCATGTTTTTTTCTATTGTTGAATAGTAGTCCATTGAAGGGATGTACCACATTTTATTTATCCATTCACACACAGAAGGGCCTTTAGGTTATTTCCAGTTTGGGGCTATTACAAATAGTGTACAGTTGTTTTTGTTTTGTTTTTGTTTTTCCTATGATAAGTATGTAAGATTGTGATTGCTGTGTAAATTACATGATAAGTTCATGCCAAACTCTTTAAGAGAGGAGTCTGTACAATTTTACTAGCAATAATGAGATCCAGTTGCTCAATATCCATTCTAGTACTTGGTTTTGTCAGTAATTCTTATTTTAGCAATTCTAATAGGTCTATAGTAAAATCTTATAGCTTTAATTTGTATTTCTCTAATGGCTAATGGTGTTGAACATCTTTCATTTGTTTATATTATAGTCTTTTAAAAATTAATTCTATTGCTTTTGCTTTAGCAAAATGCGAATTTGTGACTCTAAACAACAGGTCTTCTTTTGCCCAACTTATTGACCTCTTGTCTTTTTAGAATCTGCATTTAATTTTCTCATTGTATTAGAAACTTATGCTTTTCAAGCATTTTCATACCCCCAAAACATTGGGCTAACACTTTTTTTCACAATTGCCTTTTGATGTCCTTTGCTACTCCATGATCTAGTTGTCTCTTTAAATGCTGTCCTGATTTAGATTTGTTGAGGTAAGAAACTTCCAAGCCTGCAGAAAAATTTTACGAGTTTATTTGACTCCAATAAATTTAATTTAAAAAGTTTATTTGAACCAAACTGATGCCTAGGAGCAAGACTCAAATGCTCCCCTGGAGAAAAAGTTTTGCAGTTTCTTTTATGTATCTGAAATAAAGAAGCAGACATAAGGAAGATTATATGAAGGTGGGGGGACACAAAGCAGGGATTGGATCAAAGTATAGTTAACATGTGCTCTGTTGAAGAAGGTCACTGGAGCTATTTTAAAGGTGTGTTGACCTAGATACATAGAAACAATGGACTGGGCTTTAGGTAAAAAATAAACTTTTCCCTAAAGAAGTTAAATGGCTGGGCATAACTAATCTCTATGACCTGCCCCATTAGGCATTTATGATTGGATTACCCTGTGAAGTTACTTCTCATATGACTTTTCCTTTTTTGTCCACAAATTGGATCAGCAGTAATTTATGGTCATACTATTTAATCAAATTATTTTTCCTGACCCTATTTTTATATTGTCTAATAAAAATGTAAAATTGTGTTAGAAGTTTTCAAAAAGGGGAAAGAACAAGACTAACATTAGTTTACTAAAGTGGGACTATGTTTACATTTCAGGAATATATTGTCTTAAGGCAATAGGATTTAAGCCAGAAGGAATTAAGTAGTTAGATACTTTCTGTAGAATAGAGATGACTTTATACATTTTCTTTCTCATTTATTCATTTCCTTATGTATCCAATCATCCTGCAAATATTGATTAAGCTCTAACTGGGTTGCAAGGCACTATGAAGAATACCAATATTTAGGATCATTTTATCCTTCCAGAATCTTACAAGGAACAGAGGGTGAAACTGGCTATGAGAAGTAATTAAAAAGTAATACAAGCCACTGTGGATGAAATGTAAAAATTCCAGATGATGCTACTAAATGGTTTATACTTCACCAGTTTAGGCATTGGGTTTCAAAAACAGCAATAACAACAACTTCTAAATGAAGGACATCGACTCAAAATTTTCTATATTCACTTTTACCTGCAATATTTTGGGACTGGAAATCAGAGGAATATTCTTATGGCTGGCAGTCAGAAGGATTCCAACTGTGCACAAAGGTGTAAAAGGTAATGTGTGCTGTAGCTACTGAGCACTACATCTAAGGGAAAAAAAGAGATATATCTTAAACCATGACATTGGACTACCTTTGTGTGTAGTTAAAAGAAGCTCATAATAAGTGATGTCATGCTCTCTCAAGATGGACCCTGGAGAGAACACAATTGAAAGAGTAAGGTGAGCACAGATTCATGAGAGAACTGGTGAGCATCAGTAATGCTTCTTTTGTTGCAAGCTTTCTGTGTTTCACTAATTTGTCTATAAAAAGCAGATTTTATCTTTTTGATGTACTTAAAAAGTGAGACAATGATATGATTCTAACTATATAGAGTACCTGCTATAGAGAGTAATTTACATATTTTGATTTCTATTTTGTGATTTGAGTTCAGCAGATCCTTGACATTGTACTGTACAAAGCTGTATTGAAATTTCCAGAATTATTTCATAGGGGGCAAAAGATTCCAATGTGTTTCATGAGCAGGAAAAAGACATATGTAGGAAAAACAGAAGTTTAATTTCACAAGTTAAAAAGGGAAAAATATGTTGATGTAATTAATGTGGTTTCAGTCACTGAATGATTATATTCAACTGTAGTTATTTCTGTATTCAGTGAGAAAATAAGCATATCCTACATTTCACACATTTGACAGAGTAGGTGAAAAATAGAATACATTAAAATGTATTTTAGTAGTTAGCAAAGTGATTAGCTAGTTATGAGAACTAGTGTATTTGCAGATTCAAGTAAGTGAAACACATGAACATATTAAAACAATATGTTTTGTGCAATCTTCAAAAATGTGTTTACCCATGTTTAACCAATGGCTACAAGACTTACATCCATGAGTGTTTTAAAGATATAATAGTTTAATGATCTTTGTTAGCTCATTCTGATGTTCATTAAATGAAGTCCTTACATAAATTATTAAGTAAGTATTGATTTTTTATTCAATAGAATTAAACAAATGACACACTGTTGATTTGGTAGTAACCTTCTTTTCAGTTCTATTTTTGTGTAATTAATGGGAAGAATATGCTTAAGTGAAATTTGTCAACCCCTCATTGATAAGGATCCTTTCATGATAGGCTATCCTATATAATAGATGCGTAATTTGCAAATCAGCCAGAAGGTAGAATGACCTATTGGTGGGGCATAGAATTGGTGAGCAGATGGCACCAGGCCAGCCAAGGCATATGCCAGCAGACAGAGGGAGGGAATGGTGACTAGGGGGTGGTGGCAACCAGCAGCAGTGAGGGACGATGGAGGGCTGGGGCTGGCTGATTGCCCTTTAGTAGTCTCCCACAGAGGGAAGCCAGACTGCAGCATAGGCCCATTCCCTGCAGGACATCCCCCGAGGGCTCCTGGACTAAGAGAGGGCACAGGCTGAACTGAGGAACCTCCCCTCCAGCCCTGCCAAGTGCACAAATTGTCGTGCACCGGGCCTCTAGTTACTATGTTTGTGGAAATGAGGGAAAACCTATTTTTACATGTTTGCATATATCATTATTTTTTAGATTATACAAAAACAATAGAAAGATGATTAAAAACCAAAGTTCTGATTCTCAGTAGCTATTATCAACCTCATGTTGGTTTAATAGTTATCCATTCTATCACCAAGTTTTTGTACAGAAGAAAGCAGGGCCAGTGCTTCCTCTAAAGTGATTTTTAGCTTCAATATCCTTCTTCCTATATATAATATGTAAATATTATGGAAAATTTATGAAGCAACCCAATACATAGAAAAGTAATAATTTTATTACCCAGAATAAACTGTTAATATATTTCTATCGCATGCATTTACAAACTCTCATGAACTTTTATATTAATGTTTTATAAATGTAAATAGCATTTTAAAATTGATGTCATGCTACAAATTTTTATATCTATATACTTTTGTAAACATAAAGATAAATGATAGATGACATAAAACATGTTTGTTTTTATTGACTATACACTATAATACTCAGTCCAGTGGAATACAAAAACATGACTATCTTTCTATTTGTTAAACATGCATGCAGAGTGGATGAAGTTGGGAATAAAAACAAGATTCCACTGGGCCGGACAAAATGGTGTCCTTTTAAACATTCTGTGCCTTTCTCCAACCCAAAATGAAAATTAATATTGAGATTTTTCTAGCATACATTTATTCACTGTGACTCTATTTTAAAAATTTACATTACTTTAACTACCTTGTTTTCACACTTTGATTTTTTAAACAGAAAGAGTCCTCAAAATTACTAAATTGTATATCTACTGGTAGGTTTCCCATACTAACTTTTGCTTTTACATTTCTCCTTGAGAATTCTTCCTTTTGACATGTAATATAACGCTTACCTCCTCCTACTTCCGCCCAGCATTGCAGTCTGTGAATTGATTCTGGAGGGGATGCAGTGATGGAAGAGAGAGGGACAAACACCGAGTTCCTTAAGGTCCAGCTCCCATATCTTGAAAAGCCAACTGCTTACTTTTCTGCTGGTCTGAACCATGGATTTCCAAGCCAGGCCACAAAATAGAAATGGAGAAACAAAACCTGTTTCATATTCTTTCTTGTCAGAGGTTTATTTTAGTTTTGGTCAAAATATATGGGTTGGTCATTAATCATGTTTCTCATTCCATTTTTATCAGCCATGTGGTAATTTTAAATTTCTCCTCAATTCTAGAAAGTAGTTGAATGTTTGAGTGTCTGATGGTGATGCATTTGGAGTTCTTGTATGTTAATGTAAGAACTATGCAAGGAAATAGAGAGTTGAGTCAAGGACCACTATCCTGACATCATTTTAAAGCAGTCTCTGACATCACCTTCTGTTCATTTTACAAGTTTAATTTTAAATAACATACTGTTTTATATAATATGAATTTTTAACTAATATTGTTAAAGAAATTGAGTCATTTATACTTGGAAAACGCTACTAAAATTAAAATTCCAGGATTTACTTTAGTAAAATTCTGACAGCAATGTAGTGTATGGTTTTAATATACAGGAGTAGGAAAAAGTAGGTTTAGAGTTGTTCTTATAGAAAATAACGCAATCTTTAATATACTAATAAAAGAGTAATATGCTAATTACACCAGGAGACCTTCTGGATGTCCTTCTGGACAAAGCCAGGGTGGCAGGGCCAAGGAAGAGGCAGTTAGGGATGATCAGGCCAGCAGGCGAGGGCAGTTGGAGGCAAGCAGGATGGTGGGGGTGGGGCAGTAGGGGGTGAGCAGACTGGGAGGAGGGGATATTGGGGGTGAGAAGACTGGGAAGGGGGGTAGGTGGGGGAGATCATGCAGGCAGGCAGGTGAGCAATTAGGAGCCAACAGTCCCAAATTGCAAGAGGGAGGCCCTACCATCAGACATTTCCCAAGGGATCCCTGATTGGAGAGGGTGCAGGCCTGGCTGAGGGACAACCCCCCCCCCCCACTCCCATGCACAAATTCTGTGCACTAGGCCTCTAGTAAGTAACAATACAGCCCTGGTCAATATGGCTCAGTCGGTTGGGTGTCATCCTGTGCACTGAAGGGTTGCCAGTTTGCTTCCCAGTCAGGGCACATGCCTGGGTTGCAGACTTCATCCCCAGCGAGAAAGCAGCTGGTCAGTGTTGCTCTCACATCGCCGTCTATCTAATCTTTCCATCCTCTCTCTCTAAAAATTAATTTAAAAATCTTAAAAATAAATAAATAATAGTACAAGAATAAATGAGCTTTGCATGCTCACGACTGTAAATCTACTTTTGCCAACTCCTATATAAGTTTAAACCCAGCTACACGGTTGTTTTTATAGCTGAAGAGTGTAATATGCCCTTAGGAATTCAAAAGCTGAAAGTCCTCAGTGTATGAAAATTCAAAAGTACTAATGGTTGTATATTTTTCAGAATGTAGAGAAGCATACTCTCCTTATCTCATACCTTCCATCTAAATAATATATTTCAAAGACAGCTACATTGAGTCTCAAATAAGAAACTCTAAGTAGGAGGAGGTAAGATGGCGGAAGAATAGATGGGCGGATTCTGAGCCCTCTCCCGAAGCAGAAAGAGAGAGCAACTGAGGGTCTTGTGCTGTGAGTGTTTATCGGCAAGCTGGGAGACAGTGAACACCAGAAGAAACTGCTGGGGGGCTGCTGACAGAGGTGCCCCTCACAGGGAAGCACCCACGAGGGCTGTGTCCCTGCCCGGAGCTACCTACTGGCTTGGACAGGGAAACCTCACCATCTTGAGAGGAAGATAGGATTGTGTCAGAGGCCTGAAAATCCACAGCTGCAGCGACCACCAAGCATCTGTGACCCCCAGAACGCGGATCCCAGGCGGTGCGAACACCTGCCCTCACAGGATTGCCCCACTGCTCAGCGAAAAGGTCAGATTTTGCGGGGAGAGGGTGGAGAGCGCTCCTGGCGAAAACAAAAAGCCTGCGTGCACAGAGCATGCTCGCGGAAGCTAGAGGATAAGGGCGGTGATTACAAGTAGAAGCCCCTGCTGTTGGGCTGTTGTCACCCTTGAAAGTGGACGGGGCTCCTAACAGGGGAGATATCTAAAGAGCAACACATTTGGATCCGGCTCAGAGGGATATCAGAGAGTTGCGGGAGATTCCAGTTGCTCGGACCTGCCCCCTCCCGCCCTCCTTAGTTCCAGCTTCAGAGAGGACTGGAAAAAAAAAGCTGGAGAGGCTCTAGAGCAGGCGTCCTCAAACTTTTTAAAGTGGGGGCCAGATCATGGTCCCTCAGAGAGCTGGAGGGCCGGACTATATGAACTACTAATCCCTACTGTAACACCTCGGCTGCGCTCACTGCCCAAAAAACCTGGCGGGCCGGATCAGACTCCTCTGGGGGCCTCATGTGGCCCGCAGGCCTTAGTTTGAAGACGCCTGCTAGAGTCTGGAAGTCAACCTAGAAACACTGCCCCCAGAGGCTAATTCACAAATTGACTCTAGTGTAATAAAAACAAAGCAAAACCTACCTAAAAATCAGGACTGGATCATAACAATAGAGGAAGCGAATGACCTTCATTACTGCAAATTTTAATTAAATTTTTTAAATTTTATTATTATTTTTTTTAAATTTTTAAATTTTTGTTTTTCATTTTTGTTTTCATTATTTGCAACGTTTACTCAAGAAACTATTTTTTTTCTTCTTTTTCCTCACTTGATTTTATCTTGATAATTATTACATTGTATATGTAATCAACATTATTACTACTACTAATTTACCTTTTTCATCTTATTTTCTTTTGTTTATTTTTATTATTTTTATTTCATTTGATTTTATATATATATATATATATATATATATATATATATATATATATATTAATTTCAGGATTACTGTTCTACAGTCTTTATCTATCCTTCTTTCTCCAATGCTTTATTCTATCTCAACCCTACCTTTATGCCTTCACCCTCTTTCCAATCTTTTCCTTTGATACCCTGTCTATCTTAACCCTTTCCTGCTCTAGATTTCCACCATTCCTTCTGTCTGCCCCCTCCTAAAATTTCACCCTACTTGTATATATCTAATTTCCAACTACCTGCTCCAAACCCATTCACACCTCCCTCGCAGTTGTCCTAAAAACAAAACAAAACAGTCTTTCTCTCTAACTCTTTGAAGTTGTATGTTGAATGTTAACTTTACTGAAGTTGTATGCTTTTCTTTTATAAGATTGATTTGCCTATGCTTTTTGTTTGATTGTATGTTTTTGTTAGGTGGGTTCTAGTCACCCTTATTGGTGGTTATTAATATCGCAAACACATTTCTATTCAGTGCCTTGTGTGTTGTACCTGGTTGTGTTGTATTTTGTGCCTTTAAATCAAAGCAGGAGAGAGAGAACTACACAACCAGACATCCTAGATCATGGGGAGACCAAAAAACAGCCCGCATATGAAAGAAAAGCAGGCTTCACCAGAAAAGGAAGTAAACGATATAGAGGCAAGCAACCTACCAGAGCAAGAATTCAGAGTAACGATCTTAAGATGGCTAAAAAGAATGGAAGACAAATTTGACAATATGAGTAAGACCCAAGAGGAAATGAAAAAATCCCAAGAGGAAATGAAGATGACTCAAGATGAAATGAAAAATGACATTGCTACTATGAAGAACTCAATAGAAAGCATCAAGAGCAGACTAGAAGAAGCAGAGGATCGCATCAGTGGGCTAGAAGACAAGATGGAAAAAAAATACCCAATTAGAGCAGCTTCTAGAAAAAAAAATTAAAAAGCAGGAGGAGAGCCTACGGGAGCTTTGGGACAATGCAAAACAAAACAATATTCGAATAATAGGGGTTCCGGAAGGAAAGAAAACCGAGGTAGATATGAAAAACGTATTTCAAGAAATAATGAGAAAATTTTCCTGAGATAGAGAAGAAAAAACCCACACAAATCCAAGATGCTCGCAGAGTCCCAAGCAAAATGGATCCCAGAAGACCGATGCCAAGACATATTATAATTAAATTGGCAAACACCAATGACAAAGTTAGAATCTTAAAAGCAGCCAGAGAGAGACAGAAAGTTACATATAAAGGAACCCCCATCAGACTAACAACTGATTTCTCAACAGAAACTTATCAGGCCAGAAGGGAATGGGATGAAATATACAAAGTCATGCAAAGAAAGGGTCTGAATCCAAGAATACTGTACCCAGCAATACTATCAATCAAAACTGAAGGGGAAATCAGGAGCTTCACAGACAAAAAAAAGACTAAAGGAATTTATCTCCACCAAACCAGCAATGCAAGAAATGCTAAAGGGTCTACTGTAAAAATAAAGAAATAGGAAGCGAAGAAGGAAAACAGGAGTATAGAATAAAAATGGCATCAAATGAGTACCTATCATTAATAACATTAAATGTAAATGGTTTAAATGCTCCAATCAAAAGACATAGGGTAACAGATTGGATAAGAAAACAAGACCCATACATCTGTTGTCTATAAGAAACCCACCTCAGAAAAAGAGATGCACACAGACTGAGGGTGAAGGGGTGGAAAAAGTTTTTCCAGACAAATGGAAATGAAAAAAAAGCTGGGGTAGCAATATTTATATCTGACAAATTAGATCTCAGAGTGAAGGACATAACAAGAGACAATGAAGGCCACTTCATAATACTAAAGGGAGCAATCAAACAAGAAAAAATAACCCTGGTAAATATATATGCACCCAATACAGGAGCACCCAAATACATAAAAAAACTGCTGGAGGACATTAAGGGAGAGATTAACAGCAATACAATCATAGTTGGAGATTTTAATACCCCACTGTCACCCTTCGACAAATCACCTAAACAAAAAATCAGCAAAGAAATATCAATCCTAAATGACTCACTAGACCAGATGGAATTAATTGACATCTTCAGAACATTCCACCCCAAAGCCACAGAATATACATTCTTCTCAAATGCACATGGGACATTCTCAAAGATAGACCACATTTTGGGACATAGGCAAAGTCTCTTCAAATTCAAGAAGATAGAAATCATATCAAGCATCTTCTCAGACCATAATGCCATAAAACTGGAAATTAACTACAATAAAAATAATCCAAAGAAATCAAACACATGGAGACTAAACAGCATGCTATTAAACAAGGACTGGGTTACCAGAGAAATCAAGGAAGAAATTAAAAATATCTTGGAAACAAATGACAATGAAAACACAACAATCCAAAATCTATGGGACACAGCAAAAGCAGTTTTGAGAGGGAAGTTCATATCCTTACAAGCCTATTGCAAAAAACTAGAAAAAAGTGTAACAAATGATCTAACTCTACAACTCAAAGAGTTAGAAAAAGAGCAACAAGAAAAGCCCAGTGTAAGTAGAAGGAAGGAAATAACAAAAATCAGAGCACAGATAAATGACATAGAGACCAAAGAAACAATACATAAGATCAACAAAACCAAGAGCTGGTTCTTTGAAAGGATAAACAAGATAGATGGACCTCTAGCCAGACTAACCAAGAAACAAAGAGAGAGGACCCAAATAAACAAAATCAGAAATGAAAGAGGTGAAATAACAACAGACCCCACCGAAATATAACGGATTGTTACAAAATACTATGAACAACTCTACTCCAACAAACTGAACAACCTGGAGGAAATGGACATATTCCTAGAAAAATATAATCTTCCAAAACTCAATCAGGAAGAATCTAAAAATCTCAATAAACCAGTGACTTGGGAAGAAATTGAAACAGTTATCAAAAAGCTTCCAGCAAACAAAAGCTCAGGGCCAGATGGCTTCACAGGAGAGTTTTACCAAACATTCAAGGAAGAACTAAAAACTATCCTCCTCAGACTATTCCAAAAAATCCAAGAGGAAGGAACACTTCCAAATTCCTTCTATGAAGCCAGCATCACCCTAATACCCAAACCAGATAAAGACAACTCAATGAAAGAGAATTACAGGCCAATATCCCTCATGAACATATTATAGATGCCAAAATCCTCAACAAAATTCTAGCAAATCGACTCCAGAAGAACATCACAAAGATCATACACCACGACCAAGTAGGATTTATTCCAGGAATGCAAGGATGGTACAATATCCGCAAATCAATAAACGTGATACATCACATAAACAAATTGAAAGATAAAAATTATATAGTCATATCAATTGATGCAGAAAAAGCATTCGATAAAATCCAACACCCTTTTCTGATAAAAACTCTTAACAAGGTGGGAGTACAAGGATCATACCTCAACATAATAAAAGCTATATATGATAAACCCACAGCCAACATTATACTCAATGGGCAAAAACTAAAACCATTCCCTCTAAGAACAGGAACAAGACAGGGATGCCCACTCTCACCACTCCTGTTTGACATAGTACTGGAAGTACTAGCCATTGCAATTAGACAAGAGGAGGAAATAAAAGGCATCCAAATTGGAAAAGAAGAAGTAAAGTTATCTTTATTTGCAGATGACATAATATTGTACATAAAAAACCCAAAAGACTCCATTAAAAACTAATTGACTTAATAAATGAATTTGGCAATGTAGCAGGATACAAAATTAATGCCAAGAAATCCATGGCTTTTCTATACACCAACAGAGAAACTGCAGAAACAGAGACTAAAAAAGCAATTCCATTTACCATCGCACCAAAAAAATTAAGATACCTAGGAATAAATTTAACTAAGGAAGTAAAGGACCTGTATGCGGAAAACTACACGACACTGAAAAAAGAGATAGAGGAAGATGTAAAGAGATGGAAGAACATACCATGTTCATGGATTGGTAGGATCAACATCATCAAAATGTCCATACTTCCTAAAGCAATCTATAGGTTCAATGCACTCCCCATTAAAATACCAAGGACATATTTCGCCAACCTTGAAAGAACTCTCCAAAAGTTCATTTGGAACAATAAAAGACCCCGAATAGCCACAGCAATCCTGAGAAAGAAGAGTAAAGTAGGAGGGATCTCAATACCAGACTTCAAACTATATTACAAAGCCACTGTTCTCAAAACAGCCTGGTACTGGCCAAGAACAGACGTATAGATCAATGGAATAGGATAGAGAATCCGGATATCGACCCAAACCTCTATACTCAATTAATATTTGACAAAGGAGGCATGAACATACAATGGAGTCAAGACAGTCTCTTCAATAAATGGTGCTAGGAAAATTGGACAGATACATGCAAAAGAATGAAACTAGATCACCAACTTACACCATTCACAAAAATAAACTCAAAATGGATACAGGACTTAAACATCAGACGGGAAACCATAAAAATACTAGAAGCATCCACAAGCATCAACAAAACAACAAGAAAGCCCACAGTGTGGGAGAACATATTTGCAAATGATACCACTGATAAAGGTTTAATCTCCAACATCTACAAACAGCTTATACAACTAAATAAAAGGAAGATAATCCAATTAAAAAATGGGCATTTTCAAAAGAAGACAGAAGGAAGGCCAAAAGGCACATGAAAACATGCTCGAAGTCACTAATTGTCCGAGAGATGCAAATCAAAACAACAATGCGGTACCATCTCACACCTGTCAGAATGGCCAACATCAACAAATCAACAAACGACAAGTGTTGGCGAGGTTGCGGAGAAAAAGGAACCCTCGTGCACTGCTGGTGGGAATGCAGACTGGTGCAACCACTGTGGAGAACAGTGTGGAGTTTCCTCAAAAAACTGAAAATGGAACTCCCATTTGACCCAGTAATCCCACTTCTAGGAATATATCCCAAGAAACTAGAAACACCAATCAGAAAGGATATATGCACCCCTATGTTCATAGCAGCACAATCTACAATAGCCAGAATTTGGAAACAGCCTAAGTGTCCGTCAGCAGATGATTGGATCCAAAAACTATGGTACATCTATACAATGGAATACTATGCTGCCATAAAAAAGAAGGAATTCTCATCATTTGCAGCAACCTGGATGGAATTGGAGAACATCATGCTGAGTGAAATAAGCCAATCAATGAAAGAGAAACACCACATGACCTCACTCATTTATAGATAATAAAGAGCATTATAAACTGATGAACCAAAAGATAGATATAGAGACAGTATATCAACAAGTAGACTGTCAAATTACAGCGGGGAGGGGAGGAAGATCTGGAGGAGATAATAGATCAACCGAAGGACTTGTATACATGCATATAAGTACAACCAATGGACACAAAACTCTGGGGAGGGAGGGGATGTGTGGGAAGGAGGGAGGGGGGCAAAAAAAATCAATAAAATATATTTAAAAAAAAAAGAAACTCTAAGTAAATACAAAAACAATATAAAAATTAAACCATGTTTAATAATAACTATGTTGCATCAAATGTAGATGTTTTCCAAATAAGGGATTCATTAAGTAGATATTTGCTTCTTAGGGATTTCCTCCTCTTACCTCCCACAAAAAGTTTGTCTGTAATTAGAGGCAAACAGCAATCACATTTCTATTCTAGAAAGTAATCCAATTTTAGGATTCCCTATATATTGAAAAGATTGTCAATGAATTTTATTATCCTGTGCATTGTTCTATTCTCTAGATACACTCTATATGCTACCTTTTGCTGTTTTATTTGTACTACTATAAGCAGAGAATTGTACATACCATTTATTGTAATTGGGTATAATTTAACTCTGAGTACTTAGAAAAGATATTTCCCTAGGCTATACTGCTACTGTCCTTGATTATTTGGAAGAGGGGGAAAAAAAGAGATAGGGAAACTAGTTAGAAGGCAACTGAGATAATGTTAAAGACAATGTTGTGAAATCCTAAACTGAAACAATAGCAGTGGGCATAAACTATTGAAATTGATTTTTAGAGACTCTGAGGCATTGTAAAAGATAAGTAGTAGTGAAACTTAAATTAGGCATGATTCTTGCTTGGATTTTAAGATAGTAATGTCACTATGAGATAGGGAATAAAGAGAAAGCATATTGGGTGGGAAAGACTTTAAGTTCAGTTGAGGGCTAATAAACTTTGATGTTGAACCTCCAAGTGTAAAATTAAAGCAGTTAGACATACTCTGAGATACTTTAGAAAGTTCTTGAATTACAGGTAAATATAGAAGTAGTAGCTCCAATAATATGAGAGCTCACAAAAATAAGATTTTGAAATTATATGACAACAAATTGGCCATTATGCTGCCTAAAGAGTAGTCTGAGAGGTCTTTTATTGCTAATTGATTGGACAAAGGGAAAGCTAAAGATAAAGAATTCATAGAAGGATGCAAACTTTGAGGTTTTGTGACATGCTGATTCTTATCTAAGTGAAGATATCAGTGTAAGAAAACAAGAATTTTATTTTATTTTTAGAAAAGTGTCAACAATTAAATGGAGAAATCACTGTGGTAACTGAATGTTTTTAAACAAAAAGTAATGTAAAAAAAAATTAAACTCTTGGATAAGTAGAATAAGATTTGAATAATTTAATAAAAATAGTATTTAGTATTTAAATGTATGTTCCAGAGTTCATTTATGCTTAAGCATTTAAACAATTCAAGAAATGATTTCTGGTTAGCTCTTGCCATTGTGGCTCAGTTGATTGGAACATTGTCCCATACAATGAAGGGTAGTGGGTGGTGGTGTGTTTGATTACCAGTCAGGGAACAAACCTAGGTTGAGGGTCCCATCCCTGTTGGAAATCCTACAACTGATCAAAGTATCTCTCTCACATCAATGTCTCTCTCTCTCTCTCTCTCTCTCTCTCTCTCTCTCTCTCTCTCTCTTTCTCTCTCTCTCTCTCAAAAAAGTCAATGGAAAAGATATATCCTGTGAGAATTTTTTTAAAAAAAGGACTTCTGGTTCAAAATGGTGGGATGTTTGTTTCTGGTTGGGTTGCATGAGAAAGTCTATGGTGTGTCAGTAACTGGTTGCAGATAATATATTAAGTGGTATTATTATTTTAATATAGTTTCTTTAGTCTTAATCAATTGAGCTAAACAACTGAACAAGAGAGAAAACAATTCATCAGGAGTTTGTGTGCTTAGACATACCATAGGTGATATGGCAGACTTGTTCCTTCATTTTAATTCCTGTCTCTGTATCCTAATTGTATTGATTTCTACATTTTCTGTTTGTTTGTTTGTCTGTTTCCCCATAGAAGAAGAATGGTTAGTAAATAGCAGTAGTTAATGAATAAAAGGAATGGCAATTATCTCCATTCTTTGATTATATTCTTCTTCTTGTAAAAGTTTCCAATTGTTTTTACTTCTTTTTGCCTGTTATCCTGCCTTCTTCTGTATAGTGAATGCACCAGGAAGCTTGATTTCTGTATTTACAAATAATATTAAATCCTAGGACTAAGCTTATCCAAATATGATCTTGAAACTATTTTCTGATTTCTCCAGATGCTCAAAATGTATCCACTTTTACTCATTAACAAAAAAATTAAAGTAAGTTACCCAGCTATATTAGAATAGAAAGCTGTAAAAAGCTGTAGATATCTGCTTTTTAAAACATTATATTCTGGTAGAAAGTACAAAATATGCAAACAAACTACTGAAATGTTTGGTAATCTTATCTAATAAACAGGGAATATGCGAATTGACCATCACACCATCCCAAAGATGGTGACGCCCACAGCACAGGTGGGGTTTCCATAACACAAGATGGCTGCACCCACAGAGGAGGCCAAGTTCCCATAATGAGCCTTAAGGAGCAATTAGTAGGGACCTGAGGCTGCCTAGCACTGGGCTGGGGAAGGGGACCTGAGCCTGCACTCCACACCCAGTGGGGCTTGACAGGAGACCTCAGGCCACACACCCCACCCAGTGCGCCAGGCTAAGGACCTCAGGACATGCCCCCTGCCTGATGGGGCTTGATGGAGGACCTCAGGCCACAGTTCCTGCTCTGGTGCCAGGCCGGGGGACCTCAGATCATGCCCCCTGCCTGGTGGTGCTTGATGGGGAACCTCAAGATGCAACTCCCACTCCAGTGCTGGGGGGCCTGAGGCTGCACCCCCCAACCAGCACTAGGACGGAGGACCTGAGGCTGTGATCCCTGCGCAGTGGGGCTTGACAGGGGACCTGAGACTGCATCCCCCACCTGGCAGGGCTTGACAGAGGCTCTCAAACCACGTCCCCTGCCCAGCAGAGCTTGACAGGGGACCTCAGGCCATGCCCCATGCCCTGGCTCCAGGCTGGGGGACCTGAGAGTGTGCTGGGGACCTGGGGCTATGCCCCCCACACTGCTGGGCATGACAGAGGCCCTAAGGTGCAGCCTTAGGGCCTAGCGGAGCTTGACGGGGGACCTGAGGCTGCACCACCCCGCCCAGCGGAGCTTTTCGGGTATAGGGCCGGCCAGGTCTCACGCGGTTTTGAGGTGCTGTGTGTGGGCAGGACTTGCCTCTGGGTCCCGCAACAAGCCCCAGACTCTGACAGGAGGAAGATTTTCATATACATTTTACTAATTTTCTTTCTAATTTTTAATTCTCTGACACTTCTATTATAGAGAAAGGTCAAATAGCAATATTAAAATATTTCCTCTAATTAATCCCCTTTTAATGTACACTGATTTCACTGGGCCATAAAATAAATTTAAAAATGGTTTTATATATTCTTTGCTACTCGCAGGGGTCCTCAAACTTTTTAAAGTGGGGGCCAGATCACGGTCCCTCAGAAAGCTGGAGGGCCGGACTATATGAACTACTAATTCCTACTGTAACACCTCGGCTGCGCTCACTGCCCAAAAAACCTGGCAGGCCGGATCAGACTCCTCTGCGGGGCGCATGTGGCCCGCGGGCCGTAGTTTGAAGACCCCTGAAAGCATAGTATTGTGATAATATATAAGGTGGTCTTTGAAGAATGGGAGGATTCTATATCATTATTGTCTATTTTGAAACAGAAGCCTTTAGCTATTGGAATAAAAATTAGAAGAGTCCTTTGTGATCCTAGACAAAGTTTACCTAGCTACCAGAAGCTTAGGTTCTAGAAGGAAAATATTAAATTCCAGTAGGACAAGGACAACACAAAAATAATTATTATTAATAACCATTTGAAAACTATGTGTATGTGTCTGCTCATGTCTATAAGTGTATGCATACAGACATGTACTTGATCTATACATAATATTCCACTTGTTCATTCATTAAAGATATTGTGACGGTAAGAGATTTGAGAGTGAAACTGTTGGAATAGTTTTGATTCAGGGCAAAATCTGACTGGCACCATGAAACTTATAGCATTGCCCTGGGGTGAAACTCATAAAACCTCATCCTGGCTCATTTGCAAAGTCCTGCTGTTTATCTCTCTCTGTGAGCCAGGCTGTTTATACTGCATGGACAGTCATTGTGAGTGTGGTAATTTGTCTTTCACTCTGTTCCAATTTTCTATTTACTGGTGACGCTTATATTCCTCACTCAGAACATTCATCATTCGTTGGGGAAGGAAGTAGAGTGGTTTATTTAGAATGATTTATTCCTGAATGATTTTTTCTCTTTTTCCAAAAACATTAATTATTAGCCATTTTCAGGACTCCACAGTTACTTCAGCGCAGAGTATAAGAAAACTAGAATTTTGAAAACCCACTCACTGTGTGCTAAACATTGTGCTAGATATTTTACAAACATCCCTAGTACAATTTTGTGATATAACTACTATTATTTGTATTATAAAAATACAAGGAAGCTCAAACTAGTTTGGCTCAGTGGATAGAGCGTTGGCCTGTGGACTGATGGGTCCCAGGTTCAATTCTGGTCAAGGGCATGTATGTACCTTGGTCAAGGGCATTTATGTACCTGGGGATGTGCTGGAGACAGTTGATCAATATTTCTGTCTCATCTATGTTTCTCACTTTCTATCCCTCTCCCTCCTCTCTGTAAAAAAATCAATAAAAGATATTAAAAACAAATAAACAACAACAAAAATAACAAACAAAGAAACTTGAGGCTCAAAGAGTTTGCACAGTTAATAAGTAGTATGTATATTTGATTAACTAACCCATGTTTTTTTTTTTTTTCTTCTGTATTGCTTAATCTATAATAATAAAAGCATAATATGTTGATTAAACTGAACGACCTTCTGGACATCATTCCAAATGTCCATCCGGATAAAACCACTGTGGTGGGGGCCTAGGCAGAAGTGATTAAGGGCAATCAGGAGGGAGGCAAACAGTTAGGGGTGATCAGGCAGGCAGGCAGGCAGGCAGGCGAGTAGTTAGGAGTCAGCAGTCCTGGATTGTGAGAGAGATGACCCCGAGGGGTCCTAGATTATGAGAGGGTGCAGCCGGGCTGAGGGACTTCTCCCCCACCATGAATAAATTTATGTACTGGGCTTCTAGTAAAATAATAATGAGAAATGACTTTTTAAAATGTTAGCAAAAAATAAATAAATAAATAAATAACAATAATAAGATGCTAGCAAAACAGATACATTATGACCTAATTAAATCCTATCTTGTTGTGTCACATATTTGAACAGAGCAAAATTTGTTCTAATCTTTCAGAGCAGAATTATGTGCTGAAAAAGCCTAATAATAACAGTTCATTAAATTAGTATTTTCTTATATATTGTGCTAACATTAAAATGACTTCTTGCCATAGGTCTAAGGTTTAATAAGATTTGTCAGAGACAGAATTTTCTTCATGCTTGATTTGCTTTAATGCTTGTTTGAATAAGGGCACCAAATGGATATTTTCTGATGACAGAAGTTAGAAATTGGAATAACCTCGCTGTATACAATGTGCTGAATCTAGACATAAAGCAGCAATAGATATATAACCAGGAGTGGAATATAAAAATATTGAATGATTCCCCAAGACTAGAAAAGAACTAACATATATGACAGCAATATCATGTATTGTTTTTGAGTGATTGAGCCATAAGACTGAAAAAAGAAGCAATTGAGTGTGACTTAAGTGCTATTATAACTCTAAAAAGTAAAGAAATAAAACAATTGTGGCCAAAGCCGGTTTGGCTCAGTGGTCGGCCTGCGGACTGAAGGGTCCCGGGTTTGATTTTGGTCAAGGGCATGTACCTTGGTTGCAGGCACATCCCCAGTAGGTGTTGTATAGGAGGTGGCTGATTGATGTCTCTCCCTCATTGATGTTTCTAACTGTCTATCCCTCTCCTTTCCTCTCTGTGAAAAATCAATAAAAATATATTTAAAAAAACACACACACAATTGTGTCTTAGCCATATTCATTAGGCAGGTTATAAGCAAGCCATTAGATGGAATACTATACTAGATTATAACTATAATACCAGCTGATAAATTCATGGCATGATATAGGAGGAGAAAATAGGATAATATTAATGAAAATGACCCTGTATTCCTATGATCATTAGGAAGTTTTGCTTCCTTTGACTGTTAAATATGCATGTGTTACTTTGCTTTGGCCAAGGAGGCAGAGGATTTTAGAGCCAATATATGATTTGCATATTCCCTTTTCCTATCTTACCAATTATGGGAGCGTGCAATGAAAGGGAGCTCCATGTTGTTAAGATTCTAAATGACTATAAAAAGCAAATCCTCAAAAGACTTCATATAGCATCATCTGGAAACAAACCATTATTTTAAGGCAATGAGTTGTTTGTTATTGCAGCATAACTTTGCCTATTCTGTCTGATATACATATTGTGCATTCCTTGATATTATGAATCATTCCTTATATACCACTATATCTCAACTACCAAAGATAGCATTCAACATAAAAATGTATTGAATCAATGAATGACTTGATAGGTATCTGTTGCCCTTTCTGAGGGTACAGGCTAAAATAACGTAGCAAATACAACAATATAAAAGCCATCTGGAAAGGGGGGATAGCTATTTACTTAATTTATGGGCCACAAGTAAGTGCCTTTTACTGGTGGAAGGCAAAAATTGACACTAATTGAACTGGGGAGCAGGAAGAAGAACCTTGAGATGTCCATTAGTGAAGTAACTAAAGGCTCTTGGTAATCACAGGACTAACAACAGGGATTGTTGAGGTGAAAATATTTTTTTTTCTTTTACTGCATTAGGAATTTAGTTGTACTATGTGATTCTGTGAAACTTTTAAATAGAAATTGACATAAATTACTGAATAGTTTATTCAATTCAGACAGGTTTTTTTGTTTGTTTGTTTGTTTGATTGATTGATTTTTATTTTGCTTTGTTGAAAGAAAGGACAATTTTGGCAGCCAGCCACTTAATTAGAATTAACCTTGGCAATGTAGGTGTGATAGATGATCCAGCTGGATCACTCCTCATTTGCCTGAGTGTCTGTGGAATTTCCGTCTTAGACCATAGCACAGAAGGAAATATTTCCTTTTTGAAAAACTTTTCCATGTACCAATCAAATTGTTCCCAGAGTTATATTTTTAAAGCAACATTGTTCACAAACTCAAATTTTCATTAAAAACATAATACTAGAGAATTGGTTGTTGTTGTTTTTTCCCAATAACTTTGACTTATATTGAACTTATATACAAAATAGTTTAGTTAATTTAGTTTAGCAATTTTAAGTTGTTAAAATAAAAAAACCTGCATGTTTCTCCATTGAAAACACATATGGTTTCCCACCACACACGCACCCCTCCCACACCAATATCACCTTACCAAAGTATATATATATATATTTTCTCCACTGAGTATTGCTTTAAAGTATCTGAAAGTTTAAAATGTAAACTTGTTCATTGTATACTCCTCCCTAGGGAGGAAAGTCAGGAGAATTTAAAGAAAATTGGCTTAGCATTGTGTTTTGAATATAGGCAATAGAATATTTGCTATTTGGGTACAACTCCAAAAATAAAACAGCTCAGTTCCAAGTCTCATTTGAAAGCATTTAGAAGGTTGTCAGAGCTAAGGGAGGCATTAGAAGAATACTAGCTGGAAAAGTGAATTGCCTCAGAAGCTGGGAGGGGGTATTCAGTGAGGAGGAAAGGAGGACATAGGTAAATACTTTCCACAATAAGATAAAAGAAAGCCGAAACCAGTTTGGCTCAGTGGATAGAGTGTCAGTCTGTGGACTGAAGGGTCCCAGGTTTGATTCTGGTCAAGGGCATGTACATTGGTTGTGGGCACATCCCCTGTAGGGGTGTGCAGGAGGCGGCTGATTGATGTTTCTCTCTCGTTGATGCTTCTAACTATCATTCTCCTTTTCTCTCTGTTAAAAAAATCAATAGATATATATTTAAAAAAATAAAAGATCCCTCCTACTTTACTCTTCTTTCTCAGGATTGCTGTAGCTACTCAGGGTCTTTTGTTGTTCCAAATGAACTTTTGGAGAGTTTTTTTCTAGATCAATGAAATATGCCGTTGGTATTTTAATGGGGAGTGCATTGAACCTATAGATTGCTTTGGGAAGTATGGACATTTTGATGATGTTGATTCTACCAATCCATGAGCATGGTATGTTCTTCCATCTGTTTACATCTTCCTCTATCTTTTTTTTTCAGTGTCGTGTACTTTTCCACATATAGGTACTTTACCTCCTTATTTAAGTTTATTCCTAGGTATCTTAATTCTTTTGGTGAGATAATAAATGGAATTGCTTTTTTAGTTTCTGTTTCTGTAAGTTCACTGTTGGTGTATAAAAATGCCATAGATTTCTTGGCATTAATTTTGTATCCTGCTACATTGCCAAATTCATTTATTAAGTCAATTAGTTTTTTAATGGAATCTTTTGGTTTTTTAATGTACAATATCATGTCATCTGCAAATAAGGATAACTTTACTTCTTCTTTTCCAATTTGGATGCCTTTTATTTTATCTTCTTGTCTAATCAAATGGCTAATACTTCTAGTAATATGTCAAACAGGAGTGGTGGGAGTGGGCATCCCTGTCTTGTTCCTGTTCTTAGAGGGAATGGTTTTAGTTTTTGCCCATTGAGTATAATGTTGGCTGTGGGTTTATCATATATAGCTTTTATTATGTTGAGGTATGATCCTTGTACACCCACCATGTTGAAAGTTTTTATCAGGAAAGGGTGTTGGATTTTATCAAATGCTTTTTCTGCATCAATTGATATGATTATATGATTTTTATCTTTCAATTTATTTATGTGATATATCATATTTATTGATTTGTGGATATTATACCATCCCTGCATTCCTGGAATAAATTCTACTTGGTCATGGTGTATGATCTTTCTGATGTTCTGCTGGAGCCGATTTGCTAGAATTTTGTTGAGGATTTTGGCATCTATAATATGTTCATGAAGGATATTGGCCTGTAATTCTCTTTCATTGAGTTGTCTTTATCTGGTTTTGATATTAGGGTGATGCTGGCTTCATAGAAGAAGTTTGGAAGTGTGCTTTCCTCTTGAATTTTTTCGAATAGTCTGAGGAGGATCGGTTTTAGTTCTTCCTTGAATATTTGGTAAAACTCTCCTGTGAAGCCATCTGGCCCTGGGCTTTTGTTTGCTGGAAACTTTTTGATGATTGTTTCAATTTCTTCCCAAGTCACTGGTCTATTAAGATTTTTAGATTCTTCCTGATTGAGTTTTGGAAGCTTGTATTTTAATAGGAATATGTCCATTTCACCCCTATGTTCATAGCAGCACAATCTACAATAGCCAGAATTTGGAAACAGCCTAGGTGCCTGTCAGCAGATGATAGGATCAAAAAACAATGGTACATCTATACAATGAAATACTATGCTGCCATAAAAAAGAAGGAATTCTCATCATTTGCAGCAACCTGGATGGAATTGGAGAACATTATGCTGAGTGAAATAAGCCAATCAATGAAAGAGAAACACCACATGACCTCACTCATTTATAGATAATAAAGAACATTATAAACTGATGAACCAAAAGATAGATATAGAGACAGTAAAGCAACAAAGCAGACTGTCAAATTACAGCAGGGAGGGGAGGGAGATCTGGGGGAGATAATAGATCAATCCAAGGACTTGTATACATGCATATAAGTACAACCAATGGACACAAAACTCTGGGGAGGGAGGGTATGATTGGGGGGGGGGATTGTAAAATATGTACACAGATAATAATTTAATTAAAAAAATAAAAATTAAAAAAATAAAATAAAACAAATAAAAAAGTATATAATACAATTCAGTAGCCATTTATATTAATAATAAAAACTCAAATTAGCAATCAAAGGAAACTACTTAAAAACTGAGAAAAACATATTCCAAAGTTTGCCAGAAAGCTTTACACTAAATGGTGAAATATTTAAATCATTTCCATTAAAATTGGCAAAAAGATAGGGATGCTAAATAATTTAAAAAATAAAATAAAAAAAATAAAAAAATAAAATAAAATATTGTATTTTCTACTGTAGATAATTGAGGACTAAATATAGGAAACCATGAGATCTTCCAGCAAATAAAAGCCAATCCACCAGTCATATATTATGATTATTGGCTCTTGCCACTGATACACTGCTCACTGTGATGGTGTCAAAGCATGCCTGACAATTATTTGACACATTGACATTTCTCCCATATTCCTGGATTTGAGTGGGTTTATTACTGCTTCAACTAAGAGATTATAGAAGTTACACAAGCTGACTTCTATGACCAAACTAAAAAAGCCATGTAGTGTCCACTTGTTCACTGAAATGCTCACTTCTGAACATTTGAATTTCCAAGCAATAGCTGACTATCCTAAGGTTGCCCCATTGGATAGGACAGCACAGCTTATTGGTTAAGAACACAGATGCTAGATTCAGACCACATGGGTTCAAATCCTGGCTCAACCAAATGCCAGCTATATAACCTCAAGACAGTTAGTGAGTCTTTCTGCCTCAGTTTACTCATTTATGAAATGAGCAGAAGTAATCATATGGTATAAAACACTTGTTATTTTGCAGTACTTTATACAGTTGCTTAAATCTAAAATGTGTATTTCTTTTCAATTTTTATTCATTGTTTTTAAACTAAAAAAAAAAAAAAAAAATCAGTTGATCCATTTCTCCCACCACCTACCTGCCACCTCTTGCAACCACCAATCTGTTCTCTGTCTCAACAAGGAGTTTTTGTTTTGTTTAGTTTTGTTTTGTTTTAGATTACACATATAAGAGCAATGATACATCATTTCTCTTTCTCTATCCAACTTATCTTTTTAGCCTAATGACCTCAAGGCCCACCCATATTGTCACAAAAGACAATAGTTTATTTTTTTCCTAATGACTGAGTGATATTCCATTGGAGATATATGTCACATCTTATCTATTCATCCTTTGATGGATACTTAGGTTGTTTCCATGTCTTGACTCCTGTAAACAATGCTGCAGGGATCACAGAGTGTATGTCATTTTGAATTACTCTTTTTATTTTCTTTGGATAAATACTAAGAAATGCTGGGGTTCATTTTGTTGCTGTTGTTTGTTTTTTGCTGTTTTCCACAGTGGCTGTACCACTTTACATTCTTACAGTACACAAGTGGTTTCCTTTTTTCAATATCCTCACTACTACTGCTTATTGCTTGCCTTTTTATATAATAGCTATTATTACAGGTGTTGTTTTTATTTCCCTGATGACTAATATTGTTCAGCATCTTTTCTTGGACCTCTTGGCCATCTACATGACTTCTTTGAAAAAAAAATGTTTATTTAGATTCTCTGCCTATTTTTAGCCAGATTTTTATTTTTGCTATTGAGTTTTAATAGTTGTTTATAAAGTTTGGATAGTAGCCCCTTATCAGATAGATGATTTGCAATTATTTTTTCCATTTAGTAGGTTGCCTTTTAATTTTTAAATATATTTTTATTGAGTTTTAGAGAGGGAGAGATAGATAGGAACATCAATGAAAGAGAAACACTGATTGGCTGCCTCCTACACACCCTCTACCCCATGAGGATCAAGCCCCACAACCTGGGCATGTGATCTGACAGAAAGTTGAATCTGAGACCTTTTGGTGCAAGGTCAAGACTCAACCACTGAGCCATACCAAACAGGGTGCCTTTTCATTTTGTTGATGGTTTTCTTTGCTATGTAGAATTTTGATGTAGACCTACTTGGATATTTTTACATTTATTGATTTTTCTCTTGAAATCAAATTCAAAAAATTATCATTAAGGCTTATGCCAAAGAACCTGCTATCTATGTTTTTTTATAGGAGTTTTATAGTTTTAGGTTTTATGCTCAAGTCTTTATTAGACTTACCAAATTCATTTTGAGTTATTTTTTTTGTTATTATATGATTATTTCTAGTCTGTAGTTGCAAGATTTTTCAAAGAAAAAAATGGGGAAAAATAGATATAGAGATAAAGAATCACTGAACAGACTGTCAAACTATAGCGGGAAGACAAGGAAGGTTGGGGGTGGGGAGCTGTAAGAGGTCAACCAAAGGACTTGTATGCATGCATATAAACATAAACAATGGATACAATGGGGGGGCAGAGAGGATGGTGAAGGCATATGCGACAGGGGAGGAGGGGCGAAGGCGGGGGTGGGGGTAGGGGGGGTTAAGTGGGAAAAAAAGGAGACATATGTATTACTATTTGTAATCCTTCAAACAATAAGTAAATAAATAAATAAATAAATAAATAAATAAAACCAAAAAAATAAAAAGAAAAAATAACAGCTCCATTAAGATAAAAAAAAAAAAAAATGGAGATGCTCAAGACCAAAAAAGATCTCTTCTAAAAGAAGTGACTCTGTACATGTTTTTAGAGATCCCATATGGTAATTCTGGGCCAGCCACTATTCTAATGTTATAAGAAAGACTATGAGAAGAAATGGGGAGTGACTTTGAGAGACTTTTCTCAGCTTTAGCTATGCCTACGATCATATGTAGCCTTGAAATTACTAAATCTTGACACTGATAAGAGCTCTGACAATTGTGAGTGTAATTTGATAACCCATTTTTTTTTAAATCTCACTCATATAATTTCCCATGCCCCATTTTTTATGAATTCCCTTAGGATAGGGGTGTCGAACTCAATCAGAGAAGGGGCCAAAATCTAAAATCCAGCCTAAATCGTGGGCCGAATGGTTTACTGAACAGTCATAAACTGTCATTGTGATGGAAACGCAGCGGAGTGCAGTGATGACAGCGCGGTGCGGGCCACATTGCAAGGCCTGGCGGGATGGATATGGCCCGTGGGCCTTGTGTTTGACACATGTGCCTTAGGAAAACAGTTCATTGGCTTATTAAGCATCTGCTTGATGCTTTATCATTGAAACTACAGTACACAATATGACACCAAGCTTTCCCACTTCACCACCATCACTCCAAGGCTTTCTAACTTCAAGTTCCTAGGGCTTATGCTATTCTTTGGAATCTTTTTTCCCCCCCAACTATTCCGATAAGCATCTCTAAATAGAGGCCTAAAAGTCACTGGTCAATCAATTTACCTCAATTGGTCTCTCGGAAAGTATTTGCAGGAAAGATTCAAAGAATTCATTTGGGGAAATATTGCACCTGAACAACACAGATTGTTTGATTATCTGATTTTTAACTCCAACTCCTCCTTTATATTGGAGGGTCATGTTCCTCCTTTTTTTATTGGGGTTCCTCTACACCCTGCTGCTAACCGTTTCTTTCCCAAAGTACAGCATTTTCATCTTTCCTGTAATAATTTCTGACTTTTTGGGTGTAGTAAAGACTGAAGCTAATATAGCACCTTTTTGATCTCCCATTTCATTTGTAGTCTGGGGAACATCAGTAGCAGTACCTTGGGCAGGGATTTATCATTCTCAAGGAGGACATATGTAGCCTCAAGTGGCTCAAGGCTGTGCCTATGAGATGTAGAATAGACATCTAAGAGGAAGCTGCACATACTAGTGGATACTTTTTGCACTGTGTCAACACCTTCCATCTGAAATTTCAAAAAGCTATGCCCAGTATTCATGGCTTAGAGGTTAAGTGTTGACCTATGAACCAGGAGGTCATGGTTTGATTTCCAGTGAAGGCATAAGCCTGGGTTGTGGGCTTGGTCCCCATTATGGGGCATGCAGGAGGCTGTCAATCATGATTCTCTCTTATCATTGATGTTTTTATCTCTCTCTCTCTCCCTCACCCTTCTTCTCTGAAATGACTGAAAATATATATTTTTAAAAAACTGTTGATTGGACTGAAATCCTGCTTTATGCAGGTAAATTCAAAGGCTAGCATGGTAGAAAAAATGTTAATTATGAATATTAATATAATCTTAGTGTTAACTGGCTGACTAAGTAATTTTAGATTTCATAGGTAATCATAGTTTCTCCAGCCATATGAGTCAGAAGAAGGACAACTAGTAGGATGAATATTATAGATTAATACTAATAACAAACTACTTGTAATTCTGACACCTAACTATAAAAATGCTAATGCCAAGCAAATTATGGTTCTATTAAAAATTTGTTCCATTTCTCATGGTTTCTTACTTAAAACATTAAATATTCTGCCTGTGCACCCTCTCTTCCAATTGTTTCTATGAGACTCTACTTCTTTGTTTTATACCTTTTATAGTCATTCCCAGTCATTTGTAATTTAATTGTCCCACTGAGAACTTCTACTACTGGAACCTAAGATAATTGTATTTAATTAATAGGGATACTCTTCCCATTAATAGCATTATAACTACATCTGCATCTTCAGGGTCCTAAATATCAGACCAGACTTTACTTTTTTTTCTTTTTTTTTTTTTTTTTTTTTTTTTGAGAGAGAGTGAGAGTGGAAGGGAGGGGAGACATGGAAAGATAGAAGCATCAATATGAGGAGTCACATCGATTGGTTGCCTCCCTCCTGCATACTGACTGGAGGCTGGGGATCTGAGGATCGAGCCTGCAACCAAGTATGTGCCCTTGAACAGAATCAAACTCACAACCCTTCTTCAGTCTGGAGGCTGAGTCAAACTGACTAGGTCCACACCAGTCTTTTTAAATATGATACATTCTCCCAGTATAGGAAAAGGATTTCCTTTGCCAGCCTTTCGATTTAATATCAGAAGACCACAATTGAGGACACTGGGTACCTTCTCTGTAAGTGGTTTCTCCTGAGGGCAGGGCTGCTTTATATCAACTAGATGTTCTTCACTCTTAAAGATACCTTCCCTGGGACTCCATGGATATGTCTGCATAAGTTGATTGGTTGATTGTCACATTCCTGCATATTTACCCACATGGGTACTTTGGATTTTCTCAGATCATTGATGATTACTAAAAATGTCATGCTTAGGCACTTCAGACATAAAGACCAGTATGTATCTGAATTTGATAGACTTCATTGGGGCATCAGGTTATAATCCTAGTACAAAGGCAATTACTGACCTTGAGTATATCTGTGAAGCCACAAGGTCCAATTCATAACTGTTAGTAGACCTGAGATGCTGCAGGAATAGATACTATTGGAAAAGCAACTATTTCATAATAATAACTCCAAAGGACCATTGCCATTATTTGGCATAGCAAGGCAAATGCCTCTTCGATAAGCAGGCTAAAAAAGTGTGCCTTAGGATATAATCTCAGCAAAATGTATTTGCAAATATGGATAGACATGGCAATTGATTTTTTTTTTTAAGAAAGGGGTTTCTTTTTTTTCTTCTTCTTTTTAAATATACAATATTTTATTGATTTTCCACAGAGAGGAAGAGAGAGGGATAGAAAGTCAGAAACATCAATGAGAGAGAATCATCAATTAGCTGCCTCCTGCACACACACACACACTCACACACCATAAACACACACTGGGGATGTGCCCGCAACCAAGGCACATGCCTCTAACCGGAATGGAACCCGGGACTCCTCAGCCTGCAGGCTGATGCTCTATCCACTGAGCCAAACCGGTTTCATCAGCAATTGATTTTTTAAATTAAATGGAAAACATTGAGGTAGAAATTTCTGAAGTCACGCTGAAATTAGCAAGCGTGCCTAACATTAAGTTCCTGGATGTTTTATTTCTAACAAAACACATTGTCTGTTCATGAATACATGTTTACTTCTGGGTGAACCTCTGTATATAAAACTATGGAATTGAAGGTAAACACACTATTTAGAGCAAGTGTTCCTGTTGCTTCCACTCCCCAGCTGAAAGTCAGTAAAGCCACTATTCATTCTATCCTCCTGGTTTGGCATCTTATCTCAGCCAGGGTCCTGTGAGAAACCTTAAATGGCTCTAGAATTTAATAGAAACTGCTTTCAAAGCTGTGAAAAAATAAATAAAGGAGCCAATAAAGGATGCTAAGACACTTAAGAAGTGAGAAATAGCAGGAAACCATTATCACCCCTAAGCCTAACTGGCAAGAAGAGGAAGTGGGTCTGTGAGGGCCCAGTGAGCCATGGAGCCAGGAGGGAGGAGCTGCCTGAAAGGAACCAAAGCCTGCAGGAAGGGGGCCTCTGCTAGAAAGACTGCCACGTAGAAGAGGAGCGAGGAAGATAAAGCACAGAACCCCTCCATCCTCCCATCTCCCGGTAGTGACTCACTGCCTGAATTCAATCAGAAGCTGGTTAGGAGGGGGCTCGGGTTGGCGGCCCACAGGGATCAGCCTCCTCAGGCAAAGAGCAGAGCAAAGGAGGCGGTGGGAGGAGAGGCCAGCAAATGGAGAAAACTAAGCACACCCCTTATTTTCCCTTTCCTGTTGTTGGTTTCAATACTTCAAGCAAATGGCAGTAATTCTAATACCTTTAAAACACAGAACAGACAGGCTATTGGAGAAGTATAAGCTAGCACACTGTTTATGAGTAAAGTATCTTCTCTGCTGTCACTATCAGGTCACTGTCAAGAGAATGGAACACCACCTAGATAAATCACAAATACACACACTCATCTGTTATATCTGCACATAATCATATATGGCTGTATGTGTGTATCTTTTTGTCATGGCTAGTTATCATTTATGCTTCTGGATAAGATTTCCTTCCCATGTACTGAATCACCTTCTCTATGCATTTGTGAAGTAAGAAATAACCACTGTGAAGTATTCTCTGCAATAGGTTTTTGACTAATTTCACTTATTGGTGTATGTTAAAATGTTTGTGAGGAAAATGGGGGAAAAAAAGCCCTTTGACTTTTGTAAATAATAAAACTGTTATCAGAGGAAATGATGCCTTCTCTCGCCGATTGCTGCCGGGGGTGGAGTCCTTGCAGTATCCGGAGAAAAGGAGCTTTCTGAGGCTGGCGAGGTAGGATGCCACGTCGTAGAAAACAATTTTTTTTTTTGGTGTGTGGAATTACACCACTGGGTTTCCAAAGTCCTGTTTCCCTTAGTCTAGCCACATAAGCAGTGAAGCTTGGGGTCCGGGAGGCTGAACTCAGAGCCAGTGTCCAGAGATTCCGTTCCATATTTGAGCAGAGTCCAGTGCAGCATCAAGCCAGATGCAATCCATTCTTCCACTGTGTGTGTGTGTGGGGGGGGGGGGGGGGGTCTGCAAGGCCGTGGGTCACACAGGAGAATGCCAGGAAACCAAACATGAGCCATGAGTCAAGCAGCCAGGAGGAGCGATATGAGCATAAGAAAGCAAGCTGCTCTGCGTAGGGGGTTGTATATCTCAAATGTTCATGTGCTTGCAGTGACCATGACAATTGTAGCCAACCATCTCTGTCCTCAGGTGTGATTGACAGGCAAGTATCTTTCCTATGTCATCCCAATGTTGCTGGGCTCTTCCCATTGTTGGATCCCTCCCCCAGTGCTTTTATTTTATTTTGTTTTATTTTATCTTATTTTATTTTATTTTATTTTATTTTATGTATTTTTTCATTGAGCCTTAATGGTTTTTTCAGTGCATAGAGCATTGGTCTGTGGACTCAAGGGTCCCAGGTTCAATTCCAGTCAAAGGCATGTACCTTGGTTGTGGGCACTTTCCCAGTGGGGGGTATGCAGGAGGCAGCTGATTGATGTTTCTCTTTCATTAATGTTTCTAACTCTCACTCCCTTTCTCTCTGTAAAAAAATCAATAAAACATATTTAATAAATAATTTTTTTTCATTGATTTCAGAGAGGAAAGGAGAGAGAGATAGAAACATCAATGATGAGAGAGAATCATTGACCAGCTGGTTCCTGCATACCCCCTACTGGGGAATCAAGCCCAAAACCCAGGCACATGCCCTTGACTGGGATCAAACCAGCAACCCTTCAGTCCACAGGCCAATGCTCTATCCACTGAGCCAAGCTGGCTAGGGCTCTGCCAGTGTTTTGTAAGGAATATGCCTATAATGTCTGACCTTCCCTTTGCTCCTTTTCTATTATTAATAACTAGCTAATTATGACAGTATCAACCCCTATAGCATTGGTTTACACTGAAGTTTATTTATTCCAAATTAATGCACTTTCATTGTATTTAAGACAAACAGATTCCCACCCCAAGCATAACAAATACAAAAAGAAATATAAAATAATGAGAATGTAAAGAAAATCTTATGAAAACCATTGAGGCAGAGAATGACTCAGTCAAGGAATACAGGGGAGGGCAAAAGTAGGCTGACAGTTGTAGTACAAATAAATAATACAATAATTAATAAATAGTATTGCAAGAATAAACTCACAAATGTAAGCCTAGTTTTGCCTACCTCTATTACCTTGTATAAAATAACTGAAAGGGTAGAAGGTGCTAAGAGTAAACTAGTGAGATGAAATAGCAGTAAAACCTTATAGAGCACATATTTTGTGCATCATGGCATCCAAATGCCAATACTAAAGTGAAAAAAAAAAGTATAAAAGACAAAAAATTTTTAAAGAAAAAACATTGTTTTATGTTAGGTATGTTAGCAAGCCAACACTGTTATAGAGCTTTAAGCATAAAAATATAGTCTATTACAACAATAATATATACACTATAACCTAAATATCAGAGGGAAATATAGGTGTGCCATTTCTGTGAAGAGAAACTTGTGAGTGATAAGTACTTTATACACAATACAATTTCACTTCTCAGTATATGTGGAACTCAGACTGGAGGTATGCTAAATAAAAGAAGGATCTGTTTTCAAAGAATTTGTTTATTTATTGTATTCATTTATAATAAATATTTTCATTGTTTATAATTTTGTTTATTTTTATTGAAGTTTTATTGACATATTACATTATATTACTTTCAAGTGTAGTGTTTATAATTCTAATGACAAAAACTTTCTGGAATAAACTAATAGAGGCTAAAGGGCATTATTGACATCACTACTTTATATAAGTCTAATGTCTGACTTAAAATAATAGGCACAGTGAAATTCCAAAAGCAAGAGGGGAAAATAATTGCCTAACTTTTTGGCAGTTAAAGGAAGAAATCAGTTGTATCATGTAAATTAGAAAAGAGAATAAGTTCTCTTTGGAGGCAGAACCAATTTGTCTGTTTGCTCAGACTCAAGTGATTTTGGTGATTATTAGTCAACAAAGAAAGCACTAATAGCTTTTGGAAACCTTAGCCCAAAAACCATTTTCCATTTAGTCTGTAGTTACTTAATCGAGAGTGTGTTCATTTGACCATTTAAGCTGTAAAATCCTACAATGAAGATGCCATTATAATTAGTTTTGCTGACCTGTTATAAGACATAAGGAGTAGTATGCCTATCAACATGCACATTCTATTTGCTGACATTTCCCATAATAACAGATGGTGAATTTAATGATGGTGCGTTGTGGTGCTTCAAAATATTTTTGTGCCTGATGGTACTTTTATAGAGCTTGCTGCATCATACAAGGCTGAATGGTGACTTAATGATGACCTTCCAGCATATAAAGGGTCATGAAGTTTATGCTTATGAAGTGACCAGCTGTTAGTCAAATGAGAAGTAGATTTTAACTGTAACTGGAGAGATTTAACTTAGATGTGAAGTGGAACTTTCTGATAATGAAAAGATATATACATATATGTAATAAGAAGAATGGTAAGACATGCTATAGGATAATTTATTTTTTCCTTGAAGAAAAATATGTTAATTTGTATTAAATCCAAATTTTCTCTTATTTTGTGGATGATGTTTCCATTTCCTTCTGTGATTGTGAGTCTATATTTTTCACACCCCAACAATAATTGGGTTCAAATCATAGTTTTTATTACCTGTGTGACTTTGGGTACGTTAATAAATTAAATAGTTTGAGTCTTGATGTAGTTATCTGCAAAGCTCAGATTAACTCTTTCATGGAAATATTTATAGATAAGTCTAAAGCATTATTTACTAACTTTAAGGCAGTGTATACTTTGTTGTTGTTTTTTTAATTTCTTTATTGATTATGGTATCACATAATTGTCCAGCAGTGTTAACTTTGATTCTTCATTTCTTCTCCATGAAAATGATACCAGACAGAGCAAAGTGTCATTTTACTAGTTTTCAGCTTTTTAAATTTAATTTAATTTTATTTTATTTTTTACTTTGGATTCTTAGAATAATGGAGACCTGTGCAATAGGGAGTCATATAAAATCCTCAGCCTCTCCTGTAGAGGATTATTTCCTGCCCAGACACTATCTAGGAATATTTATCCTTCACAGCATTAAGTAAAGAGAAGGCAAAAGACCTTATTCTAGTTAAGACTTCTATTAATTACTATCTATTCAACCCTAAACCAAGTCATTTAACTTCTCAGAGTTTTATATGCCTCCTTTGAGAAAATAAGTGAGGGACCTTGGCCCTGACGGATAAATTTTGATGTCACCTTTGTCGCGGGTAAACGGACGATGTAGGAAGGTTGGAAGAGATATAGCTCAAAGGGTTGAGAGTGGAATTTTCTGCTGAAGTGGTTTATTCAACCCTGTGTATCCAGTGAGAAAAGGCAGTTCTGATCAATGAGAAGAGAATGAGATGGCATCAAGCCTGAGGACACTTTCTTAGAAACTATCTGCTTCACACAAATAGTATGTTCCATTCACTGCTCAAGATACTAAGAATTTGTCAGTATAAATTCCCTGTCTTCATGGAGTATTAGGAAAATAAAATCTACAAATAATTACATAAACAAGATCATTTCAGAGAGTGATGTATGAGGAAAAAAATCAAACAGAGAGATCATGCCTATGTCAGAGGTGACTCAATGGTCTAGGAAGGCTTCTCCAAGGCCACGTTCAGCACTTGCTTTTTTTTTTTTTAAATAAATCTTTATTGTTCATATTATTACAAATGTTCCTCATTTCCCCCCCCCCCCCTCCATTGTTCCCCTCCACCAGGTTCCCACCCCACCCTCTGCCCTTTCCCCATCCCCCATTGTCCTCATCCATAGGTGCACAGTTTATGTTCAGTCTTTTCCCACATCCCCTTCTCCCCTTTTTCCCAAGAATAGTCAGTTCACTCCCATTCCATACCTCTGATTCTATTATATTCACCAGTTAATATTGTTCATCAGATATTTTTTTTTAATTCCCTTGGTTTCTTGGTTTTTAGATTGACTTGTTGATAGTTACGTATTTGTTGTTCATAGTTTTTATCTTTATTTAATTTCTCTTCCGAAAGAACCCCCTTCATCAATTCATATAATTCTGGTTTGGTGGTGATGAACTCCTTTAGCTTTTTTTTTTTTTATTAGTGAAGCTCTTTATCTGACCTTCGATTCTGAGTGATAACTTTGCTGGGTAGAGTATTTTTGGCTGTAGGTTCTTGATATTCATCACCTTGAATATTTCTTGCCATTCCCTTCTGGCCTGCATGGTTTCTGTTGAGAAATCAGCTGACAATCGTATGGATGCTTCTCTATAGGTAACTACCTGCTTTGCTCTTGCTGCTTTTAATATTCTTTCTTTATCTTTTGCTCTTGGAGTTCTAATTATGATTTGTCTTGGTGTGGTCCTCTTTGGATTCCTTTTGTTGGGGTTCTGTGTGCTTCCTGGACTTGTAAGTCTAATTCTTTCACCAGGTGGGGAAAGTTTTCTGTCACTATTTCTTTCAGTATGTTTTTGGTGTCTTGCTCTCTCTCTTCTTCTGGGACCCCCATAATTCTGATGTTGGTTCACTTGAAGTTGTCCCAGAGGTTTCTTACATTATCTTCAACTTTCTGGATTCTCTTGTCTTCTTGCTTCTGTGGGGGAGTGTCTTCTGGCTCTTTATGTTCCAAATCTTTGACTTGATTCTTGCGGTCTTCCATTCTGTTTTTAGGACTCTGTATAATATTTTTTATTTCAGACAATGTATTCTTTATTTCTAGTTGATCCCTTATTATTTCTTGTTGACTCCTTATTATTTCTAGTTGATCCCTTTTCATATCCTCATAGGTCTTATCGACCTTTTCTAGGAAGTTCTTGAAAAACCTTATGAGCATGGTTTTGAACTCTATATCCAGTCATTTTTTGTCCTCCATTTCTTTCCTTTGTGATCTGTTTCCTTGTCTCGGCATTTTCGCAGCTTCCCTGAGTTGGTAGCCTTAAAAGTCTCTGTGTTCAGCTTGGACGGGGTGGAGTTTCAGGGTGGAACCTATAGCCTTGGCTTCCCTCAGCCACACCCTATGAGGCTCCTGAGTCTCAGTGTTCCTCAGGGTCCTTCGGTACTCACTGCAAGCACCTCTGAGAGAAAGGTGCCCTTGAGTTTCGCCAGCTGCCAAACAGTCTAGGCTCTCCCCCAATGAGCCTGGAACTGGGATTCAGTTCAGTTGGAAGTGGGGTTGGAAGTGGAGTTCAGAGCAGTCTGGAGTTTTTATCTCCTTCCCGCTAGGGCAATCCAGTGGCACAGTTAACCATCTGTTCTCTGTGCACAATGTGCGCACCTCCAGGACTTCCTTTCACCACTCCCCTGGGTTTCTGCCTTACAGCCCAGGCTCCCTCTTTATGAGCATGGGTCCCCAGGGTCTGGCCTAAACTTGGGTTCAGTGCAGTTGGAACTGGGGCTCAGCACAGTCCAGATCTTTTGTCTCCTTCTTACTAGGGCAATCTAGCAGCAGAGTCTACAGTCATTTCTCTATGCCAAATGTGCACACCTCTGGGACTGCCTTTCACTGCTCCCCTGAGTCTCCGCCTTATAGCCCAGGCTACCTGTGTATGAGCCTGGGTCCCCAGGGTCTGGCCTAGAACTTGGGTTCAGTGCTGTCGGATCTGGGATTCAGCATAGTCCGGAGCTTTTATCTCCTTCCCGTTAGGGAACGCCAGCCAGGCACTCAGCCTCCCCCTCTTCTCCAGCTCCATCTTCTCCCCACATGTGCAGCGTGTCTCCATACCTTATGCTTTTACAGCTCCTTTGCTTTTCCTTCTGGTTTTCTCTTTCCTTCTCATTGTAGAATTTCCAGTCAGTAGACTTTCCTGTAGTTCTGGGTAATGTCCATTTTGTATTTTAGTTGTATTTTATTGAAATTGTTGTGTGAAGCTGTGGTTAGGTGTTTACCTGTGCAGCCATCTTGGATCTCTCCCACTTGCTGTCTTTATTCAGGGTAGGCAAAAGCAGATTAAATTACCAGCCATCATTACTTAAAGACAAATTATAAATAAGAATATGAAATAATGACTAATATTAATAATAAGACAAATAAATAATGCAATGATGTGCTGTAGAATTGTATGCCTGAAACGTGCATACTTTCCTTAACCAATGTCACCCCCAAAATTCACTGAAAACATAAAACATAAGTAAGTAAATAATAATATAAGAATAAAATCTGTTTCGTGTACTCACAACTATAAATCTACTTTTACCAACTCTGTATAACAGGAAGAGTTCAGCTACACAGAGACAGAAGAGAGAATGAGTAATGGCTAGAAATTAATGAATTAGACTAGCTATAAGCATGTCTCTCAATCTAATTTGTGGAGCCTTCAGGTCTAACGTTGATAGAGATTGAGCCCATCCTGTTGTTTGGCTTTGCCAGTCACTAACTGATCTCTGCTCATCAATTTCTTTATAGCTAAAAGGTGAGGGAGGGCACAGGAATATTTTGAGAGATTGATTATTGTTACTTTTTACCTCTAAAACACGACTATTCATCTCTGTCTTGCCTATTTCATGGGGTGGTTTTAAAGAAGAAATAAGATCATAGGTGGGTGACCAGTTCATTGAAAACAATTCAGTGTGATGTTATCAATAAACAATTTTATTTATATTTTTCAAATCACTGCTTTCAATCATGCTCTGTTTTGATGTCTACTTTCCCTGACACGTAATGAGAGACAGATACCATACTTTTTCTGATCTCTTTCAGTTGTTAAAATTTAATCTACTCAAGTTAAATATTCAAATCACACAATTTTTATAAAGCTCCATTGTTTTCTAATTTGGACCTCAGCTGCAGTTTTATACAACAGAAAAATTCACAGTTAACATCTTGATAATATTTGCAAAGACAGCTTTTTAGACTATTAGCACTATAAAATGTAAGGTGCAGTTATTATCATGAGTTATCTTATGCCAAAGCTTAGAGAAGGAATAAACTAATACATTGATATCCAACCAGGAAGCTACACTCTGTACAAGTGACTAAAGGAATTCAAGCATAAAACTGAAGCCAATATTTGCAGAAAAGGTAAGAGAATTGCTAGAATCAGTTTAATCATTAATATTTTGTATAAGTCTAGAACAGCTGTCAACATGGCAGTTTCTCAACATTCAGAAGCCCGTAATGAGATAGCATCGAGTGAGAAAATGTCAAACATTCTTTTATGTCTCAACTGTGGAAATAGGACAAAGCAATTACAGGAATTTGAGAGATAATTTGATTATTTTAAAAAGTAGATTTTTGTTATAATATTCCAGATTGCTGATGCTTTCTAACCAATATCTTTTAGAAAAATCGGTACTGAATTTTAGAAAACCACCATCATTTTGCATTATATTACACATTGTAATATGTATAAGCCTATTTGCTGGCATATTTACTCACACATTGAAACCAGCATCAAACCAAAGCATCGAACAGTAAATTATTTCATTATGAAAGAGAAAGGGATTTAATTTACCCCATTTTTTTATATGCAGATTGCCATTATCTTCTGCTCACTAAGTAAAAAGACCAAATGAATTTTCTAAAAGTCTGTCTAAAATTAAAGGAATAAAAGGTCAATTTGTTTTTGAGATAGGCTGACAAGTACATTCATTTTAAAACTATGCATACTATAATTTTTACAAACACTTTTCCTTTTTATAAAATATGATTTAAATGTCAAGTTTATTATTTAAAATATGTTGTTTTGCAGTATTTATATTTAAAAAAAAACTATGGAGATCTTTTTAATGTTTGTGAAGACATTCTCTTCAGATTACAGATAAATAATTGTTCTGGAAAGAAACGTGGAATTACTTTTAGATAATCTTATTAGTAGACATGTTCAAAAATTAAAAAGCAACAAATATATTTTATAGAATAGACTTGCATATCTGTGTATTTATCAAAATGTATACTTCCATTGTCCACATCTTTCTTTCCTAGTTAGTGAAAAACACTCTTTCCCTCTCTATATATTAAGAGAACATTCTCAATCTAGGTATAGGTTAAAAATTTTTTTTACATACAGATTTTTTCAGCACCATTGAAAACCATGTAATATTATACCAAGAGTTGAACTTGTTTAGTTAAAAGCTGATATTTGCTTTCTAACCAATACCTTTTAGAAAAATCTAAAAGATTTTCAATAGAGTCCAACCTCAAAACTAGACCTTTTTTCCCAGATGGTATGGCTCAGTGGTTGATCATGGACCTATGAGCCAGGAGGTCAGAGTTCAGTTCCTAGAAAGGCACAAGCCCCATTTGTGGGCTTGATCCCCAGTGTATGATATGCAAGAGGCAGCCAATCAATGATTCTCTCTAATCATTGATCTCTCTCTCTCTCTCTCTCTCTCTCTCTCTCTCTCTCTCTCTCTCTCTTTTTCCCACTATGAAATCAACAAAAAAACAAACAATGAAGGTAAATTATGAAGCTAAATTCAGCCCAAACTCAGAGTTTATGTCTGAACCTAGGTAAATATGATTCACAAGTATATATACATTTAAAATCAATGTAATCTTGAAACAGTTGGAGAAAGATAGCGCTCTTCTCTGGATGTAGAAGGGAAGATTCAAGCCCGAAGCTGCAGGAGCCATGTAGAGTCTGAGAATGAAGTCAACCAGAGGAAAACACAAGACCGTGATGGAGAGAAAAGGAGAGTGAATCCCAGGTTCTCCCCAGTAGTACAACCTGAGCCTCTATTCAGCTATTATATATAAGTAATCAGATCTAACTCTGAAATTTTGGTAAATGAACCAATTATTTTTCTCTCCTTTCATCTCACAAAATTTCATTTTACCAGTTTAAATTGGGATTCTGCACTTGAAACTCGAATTTTGACATATACCAAAATTACATCTCTGCTCAATTTCAACAAGCCCTTATTTCAGCAGTGAGTTATCTCTGGTGAGCCATTCATTTGCACAATAATTAAGACAAAATTTCTTCTGTATTCTTCTATGTATCCTATACTCTCTCATTCTATGTTTCTCAATCCTCATTTTTAAAATTAAATCTGGGAGTTAGGAATTTGGTTAGTTTTATTAATAGTGAGTTTTTATCATCTGCCATCCAGACCAGCTGCAGGCCTAAGCATTTTATGAGATGTGAAAAACCTCACTTACTCTATATAAACTACCATTCACTGAAAAACAGAGAGGGGAAAAAAAATCAAATGAATGCAGTTCTTTTTCTTACTTGGAAGAACTTAAAGAATAAACTGGGAAAGTGCCATTAAAATCACATATCACAGATACAGAAGATTTAGTTTCAATGTCCTGGTGTTGCTTCTCAAACTCCTTAAGAGCTTCCCAATATAATCTGAAACTGGCTCCCAGTAAGGACAGGGAGATAACAGAGTGAGCCAGACCACCCACTTTTCTCTGAGGATTGTCTTGAGAGACTGCAAGAGGAGTAGATTGCAGCTCCCTCCCCCAATCTTAAAAGATTTTGCAGTGAGTCCCAGCTGGACTTAATCACATACATAGGAGTTCTGTCACATTTCCAGTTCAGTTAGTCTCAAAGCCTCATTTCTATCTCAAGGATGTATTCTTAGAGCAGTTTCTGGGAAGAGGGGAGGCAAAAGGAAGGCCCATTCCAAGGACGAGGGGGGGAGGGGAGTGAGGAGCCTCAGATTATCAGACACTAGCTCTCAGGTCAACTGGAGGTCAAGTCTCCTGTCTGACCTCCTCCAACACCTGGGTTTTTGTTATCAGTGATAAGATGTAGAGAGATATTCAAAATTGGAATGCTATAAGTCAAGATACAACTTACCTGGATCTATTGTCAGCATTTACCTGGGACATAGAATCTCTGTTCTTTGTTTATGTAGGTTAATATTCAAATAGTATGCTTGTGTATCATTATGCAAATACATATATTGGTGACCTTTTGAGGATCATTTCTAGGTACTATATCTTATAAATTTGTAAAAACCAATTTAATGTAAAAGATCGTTAGAGGTGAAGCAATGTTATGACAATTTCCACCTAATAAAGAGATCCCTTATTTATTATCCCTTATTATTGGATATTTTCCAGGTGTAGCTATTAGAAACCTAAATTCCAAACTTGGAACTTGGGTTCACATTTCAGCATTTTTCCTTATTCGTTGTTGTTACATGAATAATTATTCCATATACCATATATTTTTAAATGTTTGAAGACCAAGACATTTAGCCCATTTTTTAACTTCAATAAATCTTTCAATATGAAAGCAGGCAGTTCCTGGAAGCCTTTATATCTCGCCTGAAAGAAGCAGTGCAGCTTCAAATCTTATGAAGGGATCAGACATTCTGGTAAGCTGGTTGGTTCTTTTAAGTCCAGGAAGTGCCATGCTCTCTGGCCAGCATTCCAGGAATGATGACATATATGACAGCAGTTCTGAGAACCTACAGAGATGTGGGCACTTCCCCCTCTGTAACAACATATAACCCAATTTCCTAATGCTAAGTCTGTTAGGCTGATGTGCCTTAGACCTTTTGCTTGAGTCTTTCAAACTGAATTTGACCAAGCGTTTATAATTTAACAATGGGGAAAATATTCTATGACCGAGAAATTGACAAGGTTACCCACTAAGTCTTTTTTGCCTCTCATTTCATATGATTTAAAGCTGGCTTAATTTGATATTCATAGTAGATTGTTTTATTTCAAATAATACAAAAGTGCAAATTTTGTTAGCATTATTATTAGTTTGTAATGTTTTATAATCTAATATTTTCTACTTCCTACTGGAAGGAAAAAGTACCCATAGAATTAAATAGCAGATATAAATACATTTTGCATTTTATTTCAATTCATAGATTTATATGAATTTTTCCATTATCATGTCATTTACTTCTCCTTTAATTTACCTTTGATAGAGGTTCTGCTACACTGAAATTCTAAATCAAGTTCACATTTAAACTTACATGTCTTTCCCTTCCTTGATTGACAGTTTATGAATATAAAAAACAAATTATAGTTGATTATTTTGACCTGAAAATAGATACATTTTTCAATTAAATTATCATCATTTTTGGTATACTTTTGCTCATCATTATATATCCAACCAGAGGCCTGATGCACAAAAGTTTGTGCAAGAGTAGACCTGCCTTCCCCTGGCTGCTGGCACCAGCTTCCCTCTGACACCTGGGACCTGGGCAGCTTCACTTCCACCCCAGCTTCCACTGGTCTAATTAGCATATTACTCTTTTATTATTATAGACACCAGAGGCCTGGTGCACTAATTCAGAGGCCTGGTCTGCAGGATTAGGTCAAAATCAGCTCTCCAACATCCCTCAAGGGGTCCTAGATTATGAGAGGGTGCAAGGGACTCCACCAGTGCACAATCAGGGCTGGGGAGAGATGCAGGAGATTGGCAGCCTGAAAGGGACCACGGAAGGGCTCCAGGGCATGTCCAGCCCATCTCGCTCAGTCTCAATCAGCTGGACCCCAGCAACAAACTGACCTACTATTCGAGCTTCTGTTCCCTGGTAGCCAGTGCACATCAAAGTGAGTGCTTGAGTGGTCTTAGCATATCAATAGTATATTGCATTTTGATTGGTTGAACAACCAACTGGTCAACTTGGATACTTATCATATTGGGCTTTTATTATATAGGATTCCACTTTGTGTATTGTCCAACATGGAATAGAAACTTACTTGATTGTTTTTAATAAATGAAAGACATTGGGTAGATATTAAACTGGTAAGTAAAACGAACTTTAAAGCCCTTTGCCTTAAAATAAATAAGATCTCTTTAAAGAGGATGGAATTGAGGATAGGAAAGCATTTCTTTTGTATAGAATTAATTTCTACTTTGCTTCAATTCATGATCACTATGAAATTTAGGAATCAGACACATTTATATGAAAGCTTGGAAACAATTGTGTTAATGAAAGTGAAGAGTGAACATTCAGTCAGTACAATCAAGATTTGTCAAGTTCCTTAAGGACATGAATTTTTACCTAAGACCTATTTTATTCTTCCTTCCAGCTAACCGACTCTCAAATGCTCAGAAATATCACCTGCACACAGTCATATACTATAATATAAGTTGATAAAATATCTAACCACATGTCTGGAGTATATAAACTTAAATAGTTTATATACTATTATGTATATAAATATAAAAGAACATACTATATATATAGTATGTTCTTTTATATTTAAAAAAAAGTATTTTAATAGAGTCTAACTGAATTTGTTGAAAGGCTCTCCATATTTCTATTTGATCTTAACTCTATCAGTAGTAATTAATATAGTTCATTCTCTGTTACCTGTAAAAGTTGTACACAGTAGTAATAAATCATGCAAAACATAATTCAGGAATCATTTCTATTTGCATGTGGGAAGTATTATGTGATGTTTTTGGAATAAATTTCCTTCCTTAATTATGTTTTGTTTAGGGTAATTAGTTTGCATTCCCTGAGCACACATGGACTGACAGAGGAGGAAACACTGCAGCCCTGAAGTGTTCTGGGAAAATGTTTTAAAATATTGCAGCTGAGCCACATTCAGATACTCAGCACTTGCACATGACCTGGGAAAATTCCTAGGATTCCAGTACTATCTGGATGATTATTCAGTCTTGGTGATCAAACACATACATTTCTAATTTAGTTCAGTGATCTTTCCCACTGTATCAGTTCTAGAAAAGATATTCCTTAAGCTAGATAACTCAATGAAGGAAACTTAAGAGCAAATAAATGTTCTGTTTGACGTTAGTTCTATCAAGTCTTTCTGTGTTGTATGTATATTATATATTACTAGTATATAGTTACCTAAAAATATTTTATTTCTCCTTATAGCAATGTATTTTTGTTTGTTTCTTTACTTCTCTTTCTTTACTCTTTTGAGCTGTAGTTAACCATTCACCCTTTTAAAGACATGATATAGAAAATAACACCTGGAGTGCTCTTGGTGTTCATTGTTCATTACATTTTAGATACTAGAAGGAAATAAATTCTTAGAACAACTGCACTATGCAGATAAAATGCAATTTTGATCTCCAGCAATTGTTTCCATTCTATGTATTAACCAGGGAAAGCATATATATCTTGGGTTTATGAAGTGTAGTTGCTTTAATTAGAGTTTAGCTACAGGTATGTTAATAACCATACAGCCAAGATATGATAGTAAATTAAATGTAATAATTTAGAATATGAATACTAATGTATGTACCACAGACCCTGGCCCATGATAGATTTAAAGTGTTTCTCCCATTCATGGTTTCTTTTGTTGTTATTGGTGGTGCTTTTCAATATGATGACTCCTGTTATCTCAAATAATCTGTATTTTACTTCTTTCTGTTTGCAATGTACTATATACATTATTTAGAAACAGTTATTTTTCCCTCTTCAATTTAATGAATTCTAGGAAGGCCTAATAGCCCCCTAAATAGACAGATAAGGCTCCAAAGAGAATGCAATATTTAATCTGCGTGCAAAGAACTATTATAAATCAATCAGGGATAAGTCAATTAAGAAAGGGATGTTCCTGATGGGGGATGTTAAATGCAAATGCACAGAAAGAACAGAATGAAGATACATATAAAGAGAAAAAGAAAAGGATGGGGAGAAGGAGAGAGAGAGAGAAAGAGAGAGAGAGAGAGAGAGAGAGAGAGAGAGAGAGAGAGAGAGAGAGAGAGTTCAGGAAATTTAATAAGCCCTAGCATAACACTCAAGGGGGAAATTAGGAAGAAAAAACATATTAGACAGGAAACCAGGGACCAGCTAATGGAGAGTCTTTCTATACCAGATAAATAGATAAGGTTTTATCTTGTGAAGGTGCTTTCAAAGACTTTTATATAGAAAGTTACAATACAAGATTTCATTTAAAAGATGATTTTGTATAGAATTTGGAGAACACTCTGTAATAACCAGAAGTAGGAAGACTTGGCTGTCATCTATAGCTATATGCCAACGAGGTAGGTGAGAAAGGTCAGTTTAGATCAGAGAGGAAGATATTTTTTTAAAATTCTTAAAAATCTTTATTGTTGAAAAGGAGGAAGATAACTTGAAATGTCTTAACTTGGTAGAATTAGCAGGACAAGATGATTAGATGTGTGTGGGTACATCGGGGAAGGGACCAGAGGGTGACTTCCTAGTTTATTGTTTGGTAGATTCAGTGATTCAGTGGATTGTAGTGCCAGTAACTGAGATGGTCAAAGGCAGAGTGGGAGCAGATTTAGTGTGTCTCTGAGTGTTTATGTGTGTGTGTGTGTGTGTGTGTGTGTGTGTGTGTGTGTGTGTGTGTTGTTTGATGGGCATTTGGACAGGATGTTATGCATTCTATGATAAATGATTGAGCTTAAAATACCTGAGAAATCCAGGTAGGGTTGTCTAGTAGGAGATTAGAAATATGGGGTTGGAATTTAGAAGAGATAGAGATAGCTGAGCTTAAGATTTTAAAAACAGTGAAATGGGGAATCATTAGTAGTTGAAGTCACAGGAACTGGTGACATTATTCATTAGCCACTAATACAACACACATGTAAAAAGGATACATTGCATGCCTATCATGGTAGTGTATCAGTCATTAATGGTTTTGGTGAGAGCATTTACAGAGGGGAAAAGTCTAACTGCATTTATTGGATATTTATTATGAATAAAGGTATTACTCCTTTAATTTCCACAATTATCTTATGATGTAGGTATTTTCCTCATTTTATCAAAAAAGAGAGCAGTTGAGAAATAGGAGGAGAGAAATTGAGAAATAAGAAGGTACACACCTAAGAAATCTCAGATCTTAACATCTGTTGAATGTTATTTGAATCTTCTTTTTAGAAAATATCATTAACAGAGATTTTGTATAGGAGGGAAAACCAAAATTGCAATGCTAATATGTTATATTGTGAGAAAAGAGACATTACAGCTAGACATTATTAAATATATTTAAATTGTAAATAATATGCAAAAAGTTCTGGAGACAATAATTTGAAATATGGATTGTTTATTTCAAGAGAGTTTTTTTGTTTTGTTTTGTTTTTTGTTTTTTTTAATTCCTGTTGTGCCAGGGGCCTTCAAGCATCACTTTATTCTGGCTAGACATTCTCAGTCAGGTTCAAAGTTGATATTACAAAAAAACAACAGTAGAAAAAAACAAGTATCTTAAGTCATAAATTAAAAAGTGTTAGTGGCATAAAATAGCATGATGGTGTATTTTTCATCTCACAGAATATATGGAGTGACTTTTGTTATGCAACATGGATCATTTTTGATTGTACAAGAATAATATCTTATATTACGATAGTACGTTCAAAATTTAAAAGGACTAATCAGAGCTAACTTCCTTATTTCCCTTTAGGTCCCATACAATGTGCTAAAAATTCCACATGTTATTTAAATGGAACAACAACTATTAAAAATAAATTTCACTATTATTGTTTTTATTACAGTCATTACTATTAGGATTTTACTGTATAGAATTGCATTAAACATAGCACTTGGCTTACTTATAATCTATTTATTTAATAATTTAATTATTGATTTTTAATAATTTGATAAGCACCTACCATCCCACTACCTAAAACAAAATTTAGGACCTTAACCTACATATAATGCCTGCTCCTCAGCACCCAGCTCCCTTAGGACATGAAAAAAAAACAGCCATTGCTACCTAGCATTGTTCAGCTAAGGAATCTGGAACTTCTGGAGGTAAAGAGAGTTTTTATATCAGCCAGCTAATAAACTGACCACCTGAGATCCAGCCCTAGGTATATCTAACTCTGACACTTAGACTCTGCACGGCTATGGTAGCCTCCCAATTATTTGTGTGCAAGATGACAGAAGTGCTGTTCAATGAAATGGATACTGGCACCTAAATCTTGGAAGACACAATAACATCTAAGAGGGCACTGGTTCATTTCTGGCCATGAGTTTTGTTTTGGTTGGTTTGTTTTTTTCTGCTAAGCCCTCTCTAAGTTAGTTCATAGCTTAGCCACCCATATCTGGGCATACTAGGGTTTGTCAGGTTTCTCCTCCCCACCATCCTCCAAGCCCTTCCCTTTAGGCAACCATCAGCTTGGTACCTGCACCTATGGGCTTATTTCTGTTATGTTCCTTCATTTGTTTTGCTTTTTAGATCCCACATATAAGTGAAATCATATGTTATTTGTGTTTGTCTGAATTATTTCATTTAAAGTTAGGTCCATCCATGTTGTTGCAAAGGGAAAGATTTTATTATTTTTTATTGCTGAATAATATTCCAATATATATTACATCATCTTTATTCATCTATTGATGGACATCTAGGTTGCTTCCATGTCTCGGCTATTACTAGTAACGCTGCATTTGAATATAGGGTGTGTATATCTCTTTGGATCAGAGTTTTTATTTCTTTGGGTAAATAACCATAAGTGGACTTGCTAGGTTATATATCAATTATGTTGTTAATTTGGTGGAAAATCTCCATACTGTTTGCCATAGTGGCTGCACAAATTTAGAGTTCCTCCAACAGTGTATGAGAGTTCCCTTTCTCCACATTCTGACAAGCATTTGTTTCTGCTTATTTACTGATGATTTCCATCTGACAGGTTTGGGGTGATATCTTTTTGCGGTTTCAATTTGTATTTTCCTGATGATGGTGACTGATTATCCTTTCACATGTCTATTAGCCATCTTTATGTTACCTTTGGAGGAAAGTCTGTGTAGGTCTTCTGGTCATTTTTTAATCTGATTATTTGGTTTCTGGTGTTAAATTGTATGAATTGCTTATATATTTTGAATATTAATCCTTTGTCAGATATAGCATCTAGAATTATATTCAGTAATTATATTGTCATTTTGTTGATGGATTCATTGCTGTGAAATTTTTGTTTTGCTTTTATATATTTCATTTGATTATTTTTTTCTTTAGTTGCTCTTGCCTAAGTAGACATTTCCAAAAGATGTTGTTGAGAACAGCATCAGAAAGTTTAGTTACCTATGTCTTTTTTCTAAGAGTTTGGTGGTTTCAAGTCATATACATTTAAGTCTATAATTCATTTGATTTATATTTGTATAGTATTGATATATATCATAGCAACTTTTAATGTCTGGCTGGACAAGTCCTTCAGTTTTCAAAAGATCTTTATAATTTCTTTGTATCTGTTTATCATTCTGAGCTTAAAAATTCAATTCCCAATCAATTCACTTGGGGATATTTATTGGAATTACATTAAATATGTGCATTAATTTATAAAACATGCACACTTTATTACAAGACATTGGCTTTCTTTCTGTGACTGTTTCTCCATTTATTACATTTTTCACCTTTTTTTCTTTTTTTTAAATTCTTTATTGTTTAAAGTATTACATGAGTCTCCTGTTTACCCTCATTGATCTCTCCCCCATCACCCTTCCCCCAAGCACAAGCCCTCGCCCCTCTACTGCCTGTGTCCATTGGTTTTGCTCATATACATGCGTACAAGCCCTTTGGTTGATCTCTTACCCCCTTACCGCAACCCCACCCCCGCTTTCCCTCATAAGTTTTACAGTCTGTTTGATGCTTCTATGTCTCTGGTTCTATATTTGTTCATCAGTTTATGTTGTTCATTATATTCTACAACTGAGTGAGATCATGTGATATTTATCTTTTTCCAACTGGCTTATTTCACTTAGCATAATGTACTCCAGTTCCATCCATGCTGTTGCAAATGGCAAGAATTTCTTCTTTTAAACAGCAGCATATAATTCCATTGTGTAGATGTACCACAGTTTTCTAATCTACTTGTATGCTGATGGGCACTTGTTTTCAAATCTTCGCTATTTTATTAAATGTATGATAATTCTAGTCATTTCTTTGAATTGCTGCTGTTGTTAATCCTGACCTGAGGATATTTTTTCCATTGATTTTTTTTTTTGGGGGGGGGGGTAGGGAGCAGGGGCGGGGGAGGGAGAAACATCAATGTGAAACATATATCAATTCCTTGCCTCTTACCTCCTGAATATGCCCCAACCAGAGCCAGGAATCGAATCTGAAACTCTTTGGTCTGCTAGCTGACTCTAACCACTGTGTGAACTGGCCAGGGCTCTTCAAAGTCATTTCTTCAAAGAAGATTATTGTCCCTGGCTTTCAGATGTTTTCCATGGTTCCTCGTTGTCTAGATACTTTGATTTAAACTTCATTCTTTTATTTGTATTTTGTTCTTTAAAAAAGTATTTCTCCTTTTTCTTTCCATATCCTTAATTTTGTTATTTTTTAACTCACATAAGTGGTAATTGTGACAAATAAAATTTTATTTTATTTTTTAAACAAATCTTTACTGTTGAAAGTATTACGTATGTCCACTTTGTTCCCCCATTGCCTCCCTCCAGCCTGCTCCTGCCCCACTTCCCAGGCCTTCAGCACCCTATAGTCTGTGTCCATGGGTTATGCATACTACCCTGTTTCCCCCAAAATAAGACAGTGTCTTATATTAATTTTTGCTACCAAATATGCGCTAGGTCTTATTTTCAGGGGATGTCTTATTTTTCCATGAAGAAGAATATGGTATACATTTATTGTTAAATGAAAATAAAGGAAATTTATTACCTGTATACGATACGGTAGTACGGTAGTTGTCAATACAAACCAGACAAACTGTGAATCCTACAGTATCAAGAATTTACTCATTTATTCAATGACAATCATGTCCTCATCTTCTGGAACATCATCATAACAATCCAATTCCTGAATTTCCTGGTGAATTTCTTGTGACTCCATTTCTTTCAGAATCAGTGGACCAAATCTCTCATGTTTAGCCTAGAGGGGACTTATTCTCAGAGGGATGCCTTATATTTCACTCAGAAAGAAACCTGTAAGTAGGTCTTATTTTCGGAGGATGTCTTGTTTTGGGGGAAACACAGTAGTATATGCATAAGAGATCTTTGATTGGTAACTTCCCACCTATCCACTTTCCCCCACCTTCCCTCTGAGGTTGGGTCCTCTGTTCCATGCTTCCATGTGTGAATAACATAATTTAATTTTCTGGGTCACAAGACTGATAACCCAGAAAGGGACAAGGGAGAGATTAGTGGTTCAGAAAACAGATATTGCTGATTTGTAATCTTATAGTATGCATGTTTACAGTCCACCTCTCCTACTCTTCTGGAGATATATACATAAGAAACATAGAAACAGCCTGGGTCCTCTCCCTACTGGATAATAAAGTGGCAAAGCTGTTTTAAATTTCCTGCAACGTATGGGAAAATCTGTTGCAATAGAAGGCTGAGTAGGATCCTTTTGTGCCTTTTAATTGGTTCTTTTAAGAATTTCTTCCAATCCTTTTATTTTTTAACTCTCCCCCTTCAATGATGTATATTTGAATTCTTAACCAAAACTAGATAATGTAAAGGTTAGGTGAGCTAGAAAGTTTAGCTAAGTTGAAAAGAAGCAGAAGTAAGTAAATAACATAAAGTAAGGTTTTAATGCAATAAAAAGGAGAACCTTGCAACTATAAAACTGGGTATAAAAATATCACAGAATAGCTCCACAAAGAGCAATTGATATAGCTATATAACTAAAATGATAGACAAAGAGTATATTCTATCTGATATCTGTTTGAGTTTCTTAAAAGAATTCTGTTACAGCTTTTGTGGACAATACATCATTTTAGTAGAAGCTGAGTGAGATATTATGGTGCTACCCATCAACTGATAGATTTTGTAGAATTGTCCTCAGATGTCCTATACTTGAAGGGAGAGAAGGAAAAGAAGTATCCAACTGTTATAATTTTCCCTAGTAAAGAAGGAGAAAGAAGGAAGGGAAAAGAGGGAAGAATAAATAAGCAAAAGGGACACTTATTATTGTTATTTTTTAACTCACCTAAGTGATAACTGTGACAAATATAATTTTATTTTATTTTTTAAACAAATCTTTATTTTTTAAACAAATATTTTTAAACAAATATTTAAGTTTGATTCCAAAGACCAGATAGCACTGGTTTTTGGAATCAAACTTACATAAATAGAAATACAGTACAAATATCTAAACTTGAGGTCACCAAGCTCTATTTTATTTTATTACCAATTTTGACCCTTTCTTTGTCACTATTTGTATTTATGCTTACATTTTATATTTTATGAAAAAAATTATTTTATTTTCTAAAATATCAGACTTTAAATAAAAAACAAGCAAATACATTTAAAAAAATAAACAAACTATGCTTTATTTGCTTTTTATCTTTCCCTCTTCCTCTCCCCTGAGAATGGTTGCTTGGGACCTTTGAGTACATGAAAGGGGAATAAATAGTGCCTTGTCTAGGAAAAAATAATAGAAAGGAGAAGATATAATACAAGGAAGGTTTCATGAAATCCAGTAATGACAGGTTAAGTGGGTGGGAGAAAGCAAAGCAGGGAAATGCCTAGAATTAGATAAAAAGCAAAATGGAGAAACACGTACTTTTTTTACATTAGGGGGGGCACATGCTAGTTCATATTTAATATTTGGGGTGCCTAGAGATGGTCTGCAGATAACAAGATAAAACAGGGGTTTCTGTGGTCTCACCCTCTCAGACTTTTGCTCTGATGCCAATGGTGTGACATCAAAGCATCTGGAAAAGAAAATTACCCTGACACTTCAAAGGTATTTTTTTCTAGATGAGAAAAAAAAAACAGATGTGCTTTTTAAACTAAAGGTTGAGCTTTGTCAAAGCAGATACAGGCCTAGAATGTGACCGTCCACCAATTCCTGCTTCGTGAGGAATTCTTATGTTCAGAGCATCTTGATTGGTTACTTTTAGTCACCAAATGTGTAAGGCCTAACATGTTCCCCACCTACCCCTGGAGCTTGTCAGGTTTAGTATGCGGGTCCTTTTCATTCATGGAAATATGATATAAGGGTGAATTATAATATTTTGAAAAAAGAACACAAATATTAAAGAGAAAATTTAGAATATTTATTAATTATTAATTAATAACTAGAAACCTGGTTAAGAGAAAATAAAACATCTGAAATAGTTAAGGAAATTGTCAATTATATATGCATACTTAACCTTTCACTTCTTCATAGGCCTATGCTAGTACTTTATAAAAGTTACCAGAGAACACACAATCACTACCTGGTGGTAAAGCAAATAAACCGTATTTTAAGGTGTTCACTTTCTCTTCCTGCATTCTAATTCTAAGTCATCAGGAGATATAATCTTTCCCGAGGCAGAGGTTTAAATGGGATGACATTATAAATCCTTCATATATCCCTGAAATATCAGATTTATAATATGATTTACACATACTTCTAAAAAAGATATTATTTAACACTCACATGGATTCTTACATTTAAATATGAATATGACTGGGAAGTTTTACTCTCCAGTTTTCCATCTCACAGATGAGGAAGCTAAGATTTATAAGGATTTAGCACCTTGCCAATACCTCAGAGCTGGTAAATGTTACTATTAGGATTTGATTCCAAACCAGCTCCATCTCTTTCAAGGCCTGTGCTCTTTAAAACATATAGATTTCTTCACTCAGAAGCTAAACTTTAAAAAATCCAAATAAAGTAATTAATATTATGTTCTCATTATTGTTAAAAGCTATTACGGCAGAATTCCAACATTAAATTCATGGTGGATTCTATTATACAATGTGAAGTTGAATTGAGATGTCTCTTAATTAATAGCCAATGCTTTCTGACTATAACCACTTTTCTGAATTCCTGTCAGGATTCCTATTACTTAGTCTAGAGCTCTGGTCAGCAAACTGCAGCTCCCAAGCCACTTGAGTGTGTCTGTTCCACAAAAATCCACGGCCTGGGCAAGTCTGTTTTGAAGAAGTGGCGTTAGAAGAAGTTTAATTTTAAAAAATTTTGCTCTCAAAAAAAATTTCAATCATTGTACTGTTGATATTTGGCTCTGTTGATTAATGAGTTTGCCAACCACTAGACTCAAGAATAATTAAGCAGAATGGGTAAAATACAACAAATGGGTAAAAAAAATAAATAAATAAATAAATAAATAAATAAATAAATCGTTGTCTGAAAAAGGAGTTGTCGTGCTTTCACATTTGCTTTATTTCAGAGCCAATAGAAAAGTGTTGAACCCACTTAAGTAAGAATCATAAAATTAGAAGTTTAGGGTTAAAGTTACAGAAACTTACAGGTAATTATGTCAATGTGGTAGTTTATTACCGTGTTTCCCCAAAAATAAGACATCGTCCGAAAATAAGACCTACTTATAGGTTTCCTTCTGAGTGAAATATAAGGCATCCCCCAAAAATAAGGCCCTCTTAGGCTAAACATGAGAGATTTGGTCCACTGATTCTGAAAGGAATGGAGTCACAGAAATTCACCAGGAAATTCAGGAATTGGATTGTTATGATGATGTTCCAGAAGATGAGGACATGATTGTCATTGAATAAATGAGTAAATTCTTGATACTGTAGGATTCACAGTTTGTCTGGTTTGTGTTGACAACTACTGTACTACCGGTACCGTACCATATACAGGTAATAAATTTCCTTTATTTTCATTTAACATAAATGTGTACCATATTCTTCTTCATGGAAACATAAGACATCCCCTGAAAATAAGACCTAGCGCATATTTGGTAGCAAAAATTAATATAAGACACTGTCTTATTTTTGGGGAAGCAGGGTAGGAACTTTCTCTTCATTCCATTCCATGTGTCCTAGAGAGAGTTTAACAAACATGTGAACTGCTGTACAGAAAAGTCAACTCTTGACCAACTATTTGAAAGAAAGAAATGTGTTATGCTAAAAAGGCAATCAATCATGGAAAGAAAACAAGTGGTATTCCTGGTCGGAAGCCAGCTGATTTTTGGAGAATGCATCTAGAAGAAGTCATAGTTATTTAGTAGTGGAATGTGATTATTAGAATTACCTGATGCTAAAAATCAAAAGAGTTTTTTTTGTTTTTTTAATTTATCTGTGGAATAGTTGGCAGCCATTTTGAGGGAAATGATTTAATATAAACTGTGAGTTTAGTATATTAGAACCATTAATTTCTTAACTTTTATCTCTGAATGCATTAAAATATTCCCTCACATAAGCAGTTTCTATACATAGTAATAAATTCATTTTTTTTAGCACAAAGTTTGATCAAGATTAATACACCTGGGTCTGAACAAGGACTAGTTTGTGCACTCAAATAACTTGATACAGACAGGAAGCCACTCAAAACGATTAATTTTATCAATGATACATTCAAAAAAAAGTTTGAACTTATTTTTGCAATTGAAACCAAATTCTTATTTTTACTTTAAAACATAGGGACAATCAAATTCAGATTCAGAAACAAATAACCTGTCTCATAAAACATGCCTCATGCCAGTAACTGACCACAGGCCATGCCAGTAACTGACCACCAGCCAGTGTTTCTCATACTTGCCTGATTCAGAAGACTCGATTAAAAATGACACTACCGCCCAAGCCAGTTTGGCTCAGTGGTAGAGCGTCGGTCTGCGGACTGAAAGGTCCCAGGTTCGATTCTGGTCAAGGGCATGTACATTGGTTGCGGGCACATCCCCGGTAGGGGGTGTGCAAGAGGCAGCTGGTCAATGTTTCTCTCTCATAGACGTTTCTAGCTCTCTATCTCTCTCCCTTCGTCCTCTCTGAGAAATATCAATAAAATATATTTTTAAAAAAAGTACAGCTCTTTAAAAAAAATTAAAATTAAAAAAATTAATAAATAAAAATGACACTACCTTTGTGCTACTCAAGACTATCAGCCTATCGTTTCCAGAGATGGCCTGGGAACCCATGTCCAACAATAGCCTAGGTGTTTTTTTTTCCTTCAAAAACAGGTCCAAGTGGCTCTTTATGTCTTAAAGGTTGCTGACCCCTGGCCTAGGCGCTTTGTTTTTTACTTTCTTTTTAATAATTAGTAAATTTAAGAAACACCGGTGGTTGATTTGTGTTGCTTTTTATGTTTTTGCCTGTTTATTTGGTGGGATTCTATAACAAAATAAATGTAGTTTAATTAATATTGAAGACAGTTGGTTCCATTTCTGATACTAACATCTCTAGAAATGTATTATATCTATTGTTTGTCAGGTATTATCCTATTTTACTTATTTATAATCATACTAGAGCACTATTCTTCAATTTCATGATTTTAGAATCATTTTTATCCTAACACTCTGATGTTTTAAATGTGTATTCTTTCCCCCCAACTCCATCTTTAATACTAAAGTCTACAGTTAGAAATCATGGGGCGTGGGGGAGGGGGAGCATTAAAGGCAGTGAAGAATGTCTAATATGTTAATCTGTTGTGTTGATATCAACCTGTGATATTTTTAAGACTTTCAACTTTTGTGTTGCTCCTTTCTTTATATCTCTCCTTTTCTCTAGTGTCTATTAAACTGTTTAGAGTAAAACTGCTTATGATCTGTCCCTTAGTCTAGTGATTTTCAATGCTTTTCATCTCATGGCACACATAAAACAATTACTAAAATTCTGTAGCATACCAAAAACATATTTTTGCCCATCTGACAAAAAATAGGTATAATTTTAATTCATTCACATGGGACAGCTATTGTGCTGACTGTTGTCATTTTTTTTTTTTTTTAATTATACAATCTGAAGAAGACAAGGCTGGTGCTCCTTACTAAGTAGTCAGGTATTGCATGTTTTTAAAATTCTTGTGGCACACTGGTTGAAAATTGCTACCTTATTGGATACAACTTGATTTAAAAGCATTTTTTTAAAGACCACAGTGCAAGTGTTTTAAAACAAACCCAATGAAAAGTAACATAAATATGAAGAATTAGCTTACAGAGCACTAGTGAAGTTCAACAACATGTAAAATCTGCTTCTTCTCAATTATAAAAATAAAAAAGTGAAGGAAAGAAGTATGTAATTCTTATCCTACAGAGACCACATTATCTTTCCATTCATAAAATAGATGAAATGACTTTGATTTATATTGATTTAAAGATAGAAGTGACTGCTGAAAAAAGTCAATAATAAGTGAAAAGGTAATTAAGTCTTCTAGGTTTGCTTGTAATCTTTATTAATAATTTGGAAAAAAAAAGATTAAGTAAAATTTTAATGCAATCTTTAGAAATATGAAACTGAGAGTTATAAACATGAAGGGAGGGCTTAATGTTATATATGAACTAATAAGATGATGTCAGTGGTCAGGGAACCACAAAATGAACTACAATGTTGAAAGCAGACGATTTCATAAAATGAGGTCAAAGGAAAATCAGAATGAATGAAAAATCTGTGGTAGGTACATGGGAATGTCATCTTGTGGAAACAGAGTGTATCTGTAGCATAAAATTGCCATTCTTCATTGAAAAAGTGATTTTCATCAAATTGGAATATTAGAACATATATTTTATAGTTAAAAAAAATAATTGTCATGGGCTCAGTACTATTCCTCCTTGTGTTACCTTAAGGAAATCACATAACTTTCCAGGCCTCAATTTACTGTACTGTAAAATGATTGTACTTGTTTATATACTTCTTTCCAAGGCACTCCTAGCATTTGAAAGAAGTTTACAGGAGCTATAAGGGAGATGGTGGGCCTACTGAATTATTAATTTACTTTGAGGCACTTAACTCTGTAAAACATAAAAAAATAATGTATTATCTAACATTTAAGTGGAAGATGAGGAGATGTTAAGGTTAGAAGGGGCATAAGAGCAATTATCAAGATAATTCAACTTCCACACAATATTTATCTAAATTGTCTATGAATGTTAACATAAATTATTTATAAAAAAAAGAAAAATAACAGTATTTGTTTAAGTTCTTTGCAAATATAAAGAGATAATTTATTTTACTTATTTATTACATGATAAATTTATATAATATTTTATATAAAATACATAAATTTATATAATATTTATTTTTAAAATAAAAATGGTGAATTTTCTCTTATAATTGTTATGTTTTGTGTGCATGAAATAAATAGAACTGAAAGTTTATTATTACTTTTTCTGTTGAGGTTTTCTTCTCTCCACCATATCTTTTGTTTGTTTGTTTGTTTGTTTGTTTTAACCTCTCATCACCTCCACCTGTATCCCTTTAGTAATCAAAAGTTTGTTTTCTATATCTATATGTCTTTTTTTATTTTGTTTTGTTTATTCTTCTTTTTTAATTTCACATATAAGTAAAATCATACAGTATTTATTTGTCTTTCTCTGTCTGGCTTCATTTAGCATAATCTCTTCTATGCTCTCCCATGTTATCACAAATGGCAAAATTTCATTCTTTTTTATTGCTGAACTAGAGGCCTTGTGCATGGATTTGTGCACCAGTGGGGTTCCTTGGCCTGGCCTGCAGGATTTGGGCCAAAACAGGCTCTCTGATATCCCCCGAGGGGTATTGTGATAGGGCTGCTTTCAGGTGATGCACCCAAGAATTTGGCTTCCTCCTTTCTGGTTCCATGTGCTCCCAAGAATCACAGCTGCCAAGTCACCAGAGCAGGGCAGTGACTCCTGTCTTCCCTGGTGGTCAGTGCACATCATAGCTACCTGTCAGACAGTCAGAGGGTCGGACAGTTGCTTAGTCACATATATATATGATGTACCATGATATACCATTTTAATTCTTTCATATGTTGATGGGCAACTAGTTGCTTCTATCTCTTTTGGATATTGTACATAATGCCTCAATGAATTTAGTGGTGCATATATCTTTCAAATAAGTGTTTTTGTTTTCTTTGGGAAAATATATAGAAGTGGAGATTCTGGATCATATGGGAAGGTTTGGTTTCATTTTTTTGAGGAATCTCCATATCAGTTTTCTATATTAGCTGCACTAATTTACAGTTCCACCAACTGTTCACTTTTCTCCCCATCCTTGCCAGCACTTGTTGTTTGTTGATTTATTGATAATAGCCATTCAGACAGGTGTGAATTGATACCTCATTGCATTTTCCCCAGGATTAGTGTTGTTGAACATTTTTCATACAGGAGTTGGCAAAAGTAGGTTCATGGTTGTGATTATGTGAAACAGTTTATTTTTGTATTATTAATTACTAGAGGCCTGGTGCTCAAAATTTGTGCATTACTGGGGGGAGGGGGGCGGTCCCTCAGTCCCATCTGTGCCCTCTTGCAGTTGGGACCTCTCAGGGGATATCCGGCTGCCAGGTTAGGCCCGATCCTCTAGCAATGACATCTCTCTCACAATCCACCCTCACTCCTTACCACTCAGCTTGCTACTTCTTAGTGGCAGCCTCCTTAGTGCTTGGCTTGCTGCTCCTTAGTGCTGTTGCAGAGCTGGCAGAGGCTCCCCCTACCACTGCTGTGCTCACCAGCTGTGAGCCTGGCTTCTGGCTGAGTGTCACTCCTCCTGGGGGAGTACACTGACCACCAGGGTGCAGATCCTGCATTGAGCATCTGCCCCCTGGTGGTCAGTGCACAACATAGTGACCAGTCATTCTGGTCGTTCCACCATAATGGTTGTTTGGGCTTTTATTATATAGGTTGTATTTTCCATATAAACAATTATAAATCTACTTTTGCCCACTTTATTTGTTTGCTTACTATCTGAACATATCTCTTTGGAGAAATGTTTATACAGCTCCTCTGCTTTAATTGATTTTTTGGTGTTAACGTATATGAGTTCCTTATGTATTCTGTATAATACCTTCTCCTACTAAGTAGGTTGCCTTTTCATTTTGTTGATTGTTTCCTGTGCTTTGAAAAATTATTATTTTATGTACTCCCTTTTGCTATTTTTTTCTTTTGTTCCCTTGCTGAGGGAACACATCCAAAAAGATATTGATAAAAGTGATGTCATACATTTTACTGCCTATGTTTTCTTCTTGAAGTATTATGGTTTTAGGTCTTATATTTAAGTCCTTAATCCAGTTTGAGTCTGCTTTTATACAATATATGATGTAAAAAGGTGTTTTACTTATATCTGTCCAGTGTCCCAGTCCCAATTATTGCAGAGACTGTGTTTACCCCATTGTATTATAAAAGGCAAAATCTTCTCAATAGCTAAAGTCCTTATATAAGCCTGCCCGTTCTCTCTCTGGCCTCATCACTCACAGCTCTCCCTATCCTCACTGCACTCCACAGCTTCCATGGCCCTGAACATAAAGTGTATGTATTCGCCAAAGGACTTTGCTGTGGTCTTTTACTGGAATGCTTCTGCCTTAGTTATTACATGGCACAGTGCTTCTCTTCCACTGTATTAGATTCTTCACACTACCTTCCTTGACTTTCCCAATTCCAAATAGAATCCCTCTCCCAGTGTTTCCCAAATCATTTTTTTTCTTCTGTGTGTTTCTCCATGGCATTATCAGTATTTTACTTATTTACTTTGTTTATTTTGTGACTTCACCCACCTGAATAGCATTTAAGCTCTAAAGAGGTAGTTTTTGGTCTGTTGTATTCACTGCTATATATCTAATTCCTAGAAGAATACCTGGTTCATTAAGTAGCTATTACAAAATGACTTTAGAGAGAAAAAAAAAAAAGAGTATTTCCTATTATAATGTAACTAGAGGCATGATGCACCAAATTCAGCCCAGCCTGCACCCTCTCCAATCTAGGACCCCTTGGGGGATGTCTGACTGCTGTGGATTGGGACTAGACTGGCAGTCAGACAACCCTCTCACAATCCTAGACCCCTGGCTCCTAATCGCTCACCTGCCTGCCTGCCTGGTTGTCCCTAACTGCCCTCCCTGATGGCCTCATTGCCTCTAACTGCCCCCCTGCGGGCCTGGTCACCCCCAACTGTACTCCCCACTGGCCTAGTCACCCCTCACTGCTCCCCCACCAGCCTAATTGCCCCCAACTGCAGCCCTCCTGCCAGCCTGGTTGCTCCTAACTGCCCTCCACTCCCACCCCAGTCAGCCTGGTCACCCCACACAGCCCACTGTTCAATTGTTTGGTTATCCTTCACTAACCCCCTTGCTGGCCTGGTCATAGACAGCCATTTTGTGAGGATGTGAGGGTCAATTTGCATATTCCCTCTTTATTATCTAGGTTTGCTAGATTAATTTATAGACTCCATTAATTCAGTTGCTAAACATATATAGTGAAAATAAATGTCAAAAGAAGCTGAAAGACTTTCGATGACAAGAGACAGAGGTGTAGCTTCATTAGGAAGATTGAAATAATTCATTTAATTAAATGGGCTATTTTTGTTGCAAACACCTAACTTTTATACAAAGGTGTCAGAGTACTTACTCCTTGACCCTGCTCAACTATGCCAACTATGGGGCTTGCCAGGATCTGGACCTCCATGGATGCCGGGTAGTGGACGAAGAAGACATGAGAAGTCATAGGCATATAGGAGATCTTTATTACAGACCATGTAGCCATTAGACAAAACAGTTCTTCAAAAAGCCTTACAAATTAGTCACACAAAGCAGCCCTTGCTAATACAGGAGCCATACCAAGCACCCTCAAACCAGCTGGTCAGTAACACATCTTTATACCAATTTAGATGAAAGAGGTTTTTTGATAAATAGTGACATCAATATTTGAGTTACAGAAAGGTGTGCCTGTGCAAGTGTATACAATAAGACTGTTGTGTCCTTGCTCAAATTGGCCTTGAACACCCGTCACACTCTGATTAGGGTACTTACAAAAGGCTACTCAACTCTATGGTATAGATGTAGACATTTTGTATAAAGATGGTCTCTAGCATGTACAACATTACACCCTGCCTGAAATGAAAAAAAATTTAATAAAATATAACAGTGTTAAGGATGCTGTCAATGACTTCTTTATTAATGGAGAAAATAATGTAAGCCCTTCATATGATGTCCTGGATCTTGGAATTAGGGATGTAAAGATACAGATCATTCAGGTTCTATTGCCTGTTATTAAGAGTCACTGTCTATTGGGAAAGATAGATACTCCTCCCCTCACCAAAAATATATATATATGTAATTTATATATAAATAAATAAATATATATATATATATATATATATATATATATATATATATATATATAGCAGTGGGATAAGAGTTTTAGGAGACATGTGCCTAATTAAGTCATAGAAGTCTATCAAACTTCATAGAAGCAATAATTTGAGCTGACTTTTGAACAATAAGAAGTTTTTAGGAAAGACAAAAGCAAGGGACATATTTTAGAAAAGGGAACAGTGTGAATTGCTAAGAGAAGATAGAACTATCAGTCAGTGAGCTAAAGGAGTTTGGTCTGATCACCATCTTGGATGTGGATAGGGAGTAGAGTAAATATCCTAGACAGATCATAAAGTAAGGTAATGTTACAGCAAGGAATAAATAAGTCTTTAGTATAAGTGCCTTACTGGACAGATTTATTTGGGAGAAGAAAACATTTCCTCAAGTTTGTAGGGCCCCTGACTGGGTCTGGAAACCTATGTAATACTTTCAATAATGAAAATTAAAAAAAAAAAGATTAAAATAAAGTCATCTGGTCAAGAGAGATTAAGAAACCAGCCCACAGCCTTAGAAAATTAATAGCAACAGAGTTGAGTATGATCTGGGTTTCTTGAATTCTAGTCCATTCCTATGACAATTGAGTGACAAGCAGATAAATCTTTAGTCTATTCTAATCTTTAGTCTATTATTGGCCTATTCAGTAAGAATAGTCTGAGATATGGAAAAAAAATAGAGTCAAATCAACAAGGCAAATATGGCTTAAAATGCACAGACTTTTGCAAGAGAAAAGTAAAATGAAAAACAAAGAATATTGTTATTGTTATTGATTAATATACCATAATTTTATTTCAAAATAGAGTGCTATAAAATTTGTATTTTTACTCATTGATTTTACCTTCCATCATGTGTGTAATGTAACTTCAAGAAGGAACATACATTACTACAAGTTTATTAGAGATAATTTATCTTCAAGTCTGCCATTTTAATAGACTAAAGCCTAAATATAGAATACCCCCTTTTTCAGAGATAGAACATTTTATTGGCATTAAAATGCCTATTTTTTTGAAATGTGCGTGTGTGAAATTGTTCTCAAGAAGACCAAACTAATACACACACATGCATTTACTTAAATTTCATTTTTTATTGACAGTAATTTTAGTGTTTTTTAAAATAATTTTTCTTTAATGTTTTATGATAGCTCAATAGGTAGCATCATGTGTTAAGTAACTACACTTTAGTATCTCAGGGAATATAAATTATTGCTTTAAATTGCATGTATTTCTAACTGCTAAAATTAGATGTATTTATATTATCTTATCTTAAATTAGTACAAATTAACAAAAAAACTTAAAATAATTTTGTCTGCTATGAATTTAATGGTAAAACATTTGCATTATAAACATAATCTTTCCTATCATCTTAGCATCTATTCCTAGAGATGAGGTATCAGTGTTGGTATTTCCTGGTAGAAGAAACTCACCCAAATAATTAGAACTTAAAAAGAGGAAAAGAGAGACAGAGCCTTGAACTGCAAACCTTATGTAGAATTAAAAGTAGCAATTCAAATATTAATGAAATAACTGAAATTGTTCTCAAGGAGACCAAACTAATAAATTATTATTTATTTATTACAAATTTTAACTTGTTTTTAGAGAGTGAGAAACACTCATATGAGGGAAACATTGCTTGGCTGCCTCCTGCACAAACTCTACTGAGAATTGAACCCACAATCTTTTGGTACATGGAAAGACACACAGCCAACTGAGCAACACTGGCCAGGGCTCAATTGCTATTTAAAATAATCTTTATTCAGCATTGTTTAGTCAAACACTTCATGAAAGTTATTTTTTTTTAAAGTCACCTTCATTTTTGTCCATTGTTCAAGAAAGCTTTTAGAGGATCTTTATTTGAAAAACAACCATGGTATCTTTTTTCTTTTCTTTTTTAAAACTGAGCTGTTAGTTGCTCTGAAAGCTGTAAATCTCTTTAGTTCACTCTTCTCTTCGATATAGATTTTTTTTTCCTTGCCAGCAATTGCTTCTTTACTATTTCTGAAAAGACCAGTCTTGTGCTTCCATGTAAATAAAGGATTGAGAAAATTAGCAATTTAGTTTTATATGTACTTCTCTTTTAGGAATAAGATTATAATTAACAACATTATACAAGGGAGCTTTGTCCAAAGAGCTTTAGTATTTGTACAATTTCCATAGTATCAGTATCAATTCCTAAAGAATTGCAGAGTCAAAAGGTATGAAGAAGTTAAGATTTTTTTTATGTGTATTGTCAATTAGCTTTTTCAAAAGGTGGTACCAGAGTATACTTGCGTTACAGACTTGATTTAACAACAATCTAATTAATACTATTATACTTTTTTTTATTAAAATCTTTTCAATTCTGAAAAGTTAAAAACATGCTGCTTTATATTACTTACTCTTTTATTCCCCAATTGTTAATCAGAGCTTTTATTTTTCAAATAGAGTTGATTTTCATTATTCATGGTAGTTATAGTCCAAAAAGTTGCAGTAAAACTGAATTAGCCAATACTGAACCATTGTTCCTAAGGGAAACAGGGTTATGTTCTGGAGAGCCTCTGGTCACTGCATTTTCATCAGCCAGTCAATACATAACTTTACTTTATGTGTGCTTCAGTATAAACATGCCTTATTAAATATAAATTGATGATTCATTAACACGGAACTCATGGCCAATAGTGCTATGACTCATGTCTGAACAGAACTTAACACACACACATTGCTCCCTAAGGCACACTACAGCATTCCTGGGTTTAGAACACTAGACAGCGCTTCAGCATTACACTTGGGGGCCATTTTAAACAGTGAAATAAGTCACCAACAAAAAGCACAAAAATGAGAAAAACGTAGGATTAAAAAGCCTATGAAAAGAAAATGTATAAAAAGCGTGAGAGTGGAAATAAAAAAGTAGAGCATTGCCTTGTTTGATCTCATATGGGAAGGTAGTCAAGTTGTTGCCACTCTGAGCATATCCATGAAGGAATGCAAAACAAACAAATAACAAACAACAACAACCAAAGCAGAGAGTCATGATTTTGGATTACAAATTAATTTTAGCAAGTAAATAAATTCACAAATATGAAATTTGGGAATAAGAGGGATGGCTGTACTTGCCAATAACTGGGTGGGCACAGGCTTTTGACTGGAATTGAACCCAGGATCCTTCACTCTGCAGGACAACACTCTATCCACTGAGTCAAACCAATTAAGGTCATAGTTTTAACTTTTTGCATTATTTTAAGAAAAATAAATCTCCTTTAACCTTTAAATGTTTTAATTAAAATGATATATAATTCTTATTTACCTAAATTAACACAACTATCCCTGTTTATTTTGTAAACCTTCGTTATTTTATTTTTATTTTTAACCTTCATGTGTCCTTATATTTTAGTTCATCTCTTGTAAAATTGTCTGTGAGATTTTGCTTTCCTTTAGAAGACTTTGTATATGTTCCTATTTCTGTCATCACATATGCTTTTAAGATTTTTTGTTTATATTCTTATTTGTAACATTTTGTTTTATCTCTTAAAAAAGTGCTATTCTATTTCATTTATTAAGGCTTATAAATATATATTTGTTGTTTCATTTTGATAGTTTACATTTT